>NW_008794709.1:2906302-2963968 GCF_000699145.1 Aptenodytes forsteri
GGGGGGGAAAGGAGGGGAAAGGAGGGGAAAGGAAGGGAAAGGAGAGGAAAGGAAAGGAAAGGAAAGGAAAGGGGGGGAAAGGAGGGGAAAGGAGGGGAAGGAGGGGAAAGGAGGGGAAAGGAGGGGAAAGGAGGGGAAAGGAGGGGAAAGGAGGGGAAAGGAGGGGAAAGGAGGGGAAAGGAGGGGAAAGGAGGGGAAAGGAAAGGAAAGGAAAGGAAAGGAAAGGAAAGGAAAGGAAAGGAAAGGAAAGGAAAGGAAAGGAAAGGAAAGGAAAGGAAAGGAAAGGAAAGGAAAGGAAAGGAAAGGAAAGGAAAGGAAGCTCTTTGACTCCTAATAATAACTTACAAATTTTCATTTCAACATTTTAAGAATGAAATGTTTCCTACTTATATATTTAGAAATAGAAATGTTTATTTTTTCATTTTGAAGTCAACGTTTTTGTTGTAAAATAAGCACTTCTCTTTTTTTAAATAAGTCAAGACAAAAAAATGTAACAGAGATTTTGTTTAGGCTTGAGTGAAATGATTGCAATCAAACCAACAGAACTTTTTTTCATTAAAAAAAAAAGTTCAACTGTAGTTATTTCTTCACTGTCTTTTCAGCATCCTCACCAAGTTTAAAAATCTGTTCTTTAATGAGTTCTGTCAGTACCTTTCTCTGCATCCTGTTGGGCAAAATAGATGCCAGATCCTAATATGCACCGCAAATAGTTTTAGAAATGATCTTCCAATAGTCTAGATCAAAGTATTAAGAAGAACCACCCAAGCAGTTGGCATATTTAAATTTTTGATCTGAATTTTGGATGAGACTTCTCTTTTAAACTGGTGCAGGTAATTTCGATGCAGTGTTTTCATTCTGCTATAGATGGTTCACACTGACTCAGGAATGCCATATCATCTTGAGCTCATTTGAAATTGTATACAAAATAATCTGTAAATGTTTGCTAATCAGATTTTTGAATGAAATTTTTAAATCTGCTTGATCTGAGGAATAGTCTGTGACTAGCTGATCAGCAGAAAAGTTTTGCATACATACCTATGTTAGCACTCCCTTTCAAAAGAAATGCGTCTATTGCAAGCTGGATCAAGTTTGGGAGATTGCACCTCGGGGGAGGTGGGAATAGTAAGAGATACTTTTCAATATTTGCTGTATCTGGCAAATTGCTAGATTAATGACCACAATTGCAGAAAACCAGCATTAAATAATTTCACTTTTTTTGTTTTTGTTTTTAGTTTAGCTGGAAACAGAGCTGAAATGCAACTTTTATTAGAATGCTTGCTTCAGATTATTTAAAACATTGCTTTACCTGATGAAGACATGCTGTTAAGTGAAATGCTCCTGTCTATTAGAAATGAATTAGGTAACAGCATTTTACAAGGATGAAGGCATTGCTTAATCCTGAAATCTCTTAACACATGGACTGTCAAAAGGGTCTGCTTTTCTTATCTCATTTGTTGGGGAGGCGGGGGTTTTTTTATTTTTTATTTTTTTTTTTTTTGCTCTGGGTGTGGGCACATTTTTTTGTAAAACTCAGTGTCTGTGTGATGACAGAATTTATTTCATTCATTATTATTGCCACATATTGAAGCATTTTATTTCAATTCAGTAGACTATTTTTGTTTCCATAAATTATCCAGTCTGTTTCTCACATGAATGATGGGATGGATGCCTCTGGTGTAAAGGAAGATAACAAGGGAAGGAAAGATATATTTGAGATTACCTTTAGTGTCATGCAAGTTATTACCTAGCAGTCTGAGAAGAGTTTACAGAAGTGTCTGATAAATATGTTTGGAACAAGCCTGAACTGGAACTAGCAGGGCAGACAGCGGAGCTGCACATCTAGATTTTGATTTTACCCATTTCCTCAAAATGCAGATGTATCACTTAGGGTAGAAACCCATCATTTCCCAGTCACTTTCTTAGTTTATTTTGTGTTAAGCTGACAAAAGGCACTGCATTATCTTTTCTGTGTAATATTTAGTGTCCTCGATCACAGCTTGTTGGTGTATCATTGGACTTGCGCCATGTTTCAGCTATGAGTTGATGAATCGATTGCCTTTCTTCATACCACTGTGAACAGAGAGTGTCCCCCACATTAGATGAACTGGCAAGTGGCAATACAGAAAATAAAGTCTGTGGTTTTGTTTTGGTGGCATGCATGGGCGGGGGATTGGGAAGATCTCTCTTTGAGAGGACCTCAGTGATGTGAGAAGGATGGTTTGCATGTGCAAGACTTACAGGGTGCTTTGATGCCATTCTCCAGCAGAGAATAGGGCGGGGAGGTTGTAGCTGGAGTGCTCTGAACCAGCCCTTTGGTACCAGAGGCCGTGTCCCTTTACCACCAATTCAGAGTGGGTTGCCATGAAAATCAAAATAAGTGCCCCTCCTGGGAAATGAAAGGAAGCATTGACAGGGTGAGGAAGTACCAACAAATTGGAGATAGGCAAAACCAGGTGGTTTTTTATAAGTTTGCCTCATCTTCTCCTGAATCCTGGTACTAACAATTCCAGGTACTAGAACATTTGGCCAATTCTGAATGAAAGTTAGTTTGCCTATTATGAGCAAAAGCTGAATCTTCTGGAGCATCTCCACTGTTGGCTGGTTCAGGTAAAAGGTTTAAAATCAGATCACTCTTGGGTTTTAACCCAAGACCAAACAGGTCTTTCCATCTATAGGGCAAACAGAACCTGAATGGGAAATTCTTACTATAACAAAGATAATGCCTTCCCTTATAAACCTTGGCTGCAACTGGTGGTCTTGTTCTTTCTGAAATCCAGTCCTAAGTACAAACATATTGCCTGTTATTTCTTTCCTTAAATGTTAGCATTTGCTTCTTTGAAGGAAAGAGAAAGACCACTTTTCCTTTAATTAAAGAAAAAAGTTGAATCACTCAGCAGCCTTACAATGGATGAATGTCAGCGCAGTTTCACCGGAAAATACTTTTGAAACCCAGCTTTTCCTTTCTGCTGAGGGATAGCTGTTGTCTGAGGGATTCTTTACTGGCTTTTGCAGACACAAGAACTGCATTGTGAATAGGAGGAGGTAGTCTTACGGTCCAGGTAAAAGTGACATACTTTAGGGTGACAGGCACACCTGGTGGTACCTGGACCAAGCTGCATGAACAACCACCTATAATTAACTGTAAGAATTTGGTGTTTGTACATATGTATGAAAATCATACATTCTTCATTTGTTAAAGGGACATTGCCAAGACCGGTAGGCCTAAAATTAGCTCTCCAGCTGTGTTTTGCTTTGCAGGCACGTGCATGTCTGTTCCGTTCCTGGAAGCAGCTGGATGTTGAAACCCACAAGAAACCTGCTCTGTGTGAAATGCAAAAAGAATATGTGATTTTTCAAGATTCCTTCCCTTTTCTTTTGTTTGTTTTTCCTTGCTTCTCCCATCTCTTTATGACGACCATCTTTTCTGGCTGGAGACCAGACCTGTCTTCGAAGTTTCTTAGTGCTACATTTGCTTAGGGGGTGAAAGCCTGAATGCTGAGGCCCAATTTTCAGCCACCAGTCCAACATGCCAGCTGCAGAATGTAAACTGCACAGCCTCCTCAGAGCGTGCTCGGCGTTAATCTCCAGCTTGGATCCGTGCTTCTCCTTGGCATACAAGTTCATACCAGCATCTTCCAATTGAATACCCAGCTTGATGATGGGAAGGGAACATGCGACTGGAAGAAGGAGGCATGCGGATTTTATGGTTACAGAGGAACTTACCAGAGAGGTGTTTTTGTCTAGCCTACAGCCTTTCCTCAGAGAAGAGACAAATGGATTTCTTAGACTCAAGAGAGCTGCTTTTTAATGGCATTTTTAGACAGCTGCAAACTAATTCTCAGCTTCTGAATTTTGACTCCATAGTGCTTAAGCTGTTGTGCTTTTACTAATATTTAGAAATGAGCAACTCCCTTTTCAGTGTGGAAATATGATTTGGAGATACCCTAAGCAGTATCCCAGTAGTGTCCGTGTCTCCTGGGTGTACATAGCAGGTGAGACCTCCTTCATGCATGAACATTAGTGATGCTGCGTGCAGGTGGAGGGCAGCATCTGAGATGGGTGGAGAAGATCTGTCGTCCCACTGTCACCTTGCTGTAATGGGTTTTCAACTCTTTGTACATTCAGAACCTGTTTGGAAATAAGTGTGAGCCTCAAAGTGTTATGCAAGACCCAGAGGCTCTCCTTGGAGCTAGTGTGAAGAGTTTCTCCTCTCTCTTCATCCCTCTCAAATGAAAATATCTGTAAAGAATCTAAGGCATGGAAGGAAAAGAATTTTTCTTCTAACAGTGGAAGTTATTCAGACTTTGTTCATAATAGAGGTGGGCCAGGCATGACTGCCACTGGACTTTGTGAAATTAAGCATGATCCAAATTTTGACTGCTATCAGAACTAGCTGTCGTGGTTTAACTGCAGCCTGCAACTAAGCACCACAGAGCCGCTTGCTCACTCCCCCCTGGTGGGTTGGGGAAGAGAATCAAAAAGGGAAAAGTGAGAAAACTCGTGGGTTGAGATAAAGACAGTTTAATAGGTAAACCAAAAGCTGTGCACGCAAGCAAAGCAAAAGAAGGAATATATTCACTACTTCCCATCGGCAGGCAGGTGTTCAGCCATCTCCAGGAAAGCAGGGCTCCATCATGCGTAATGGTTACTTGGGAAGACAAAATGCCATCAGTCCGAACATCCCCCCTTCCTTCTTCTTCCCCCAGATTTATGTGCTGAGCATGACGTCATATGGCATGGAATATCCCTTTGGTCAGCTGGGGTCAGCTGTCCCAGCCGTGTCCCCTCCCAGCTTCTTGTGCACCCCCAGCCTACTCGCTGGTGGGGTGAGGTGAGAAGCAGAAAAGGCCTTGACGCTGTGTCAGCACTGCTCAGCAGTAACTAAAACATCCCTGTGTTATCAGCACTGTTTTCAGCACAAATCCAAAACACAGCCCCATACCAGCTACTGTGAAGAAAATTAACTCTATCCCAGCCAAAACCAGCACACTAGCAAAAAACTAGACAGCTCAAGGTGGGTTTTCAGTAGACCTATTTGCCTTTTGCCTAGCCAAATAGGAGGTGAATTGCACCCCTGACAAAATCTTATGGTAACTGAATCACTGTGGAGCCAGTTGCAAAGTTCAGTTACAACTTCATGGAAGAGAATAAACATTGCACACCTGTAGACAAAGTACATGGGAGGTTTTTTCTCTATACTACTCATGAGTTCACTAAAAGCTTATCATCTCTTTGTTTAGATGCTGGTTCAATTTAGGATAATGTTTAACTCTCATAGAACCTAATCATTGATGAAACTTTAACTTGAAAATCAGTAACTCCTATTGCTTCCAGGGGGAAATGGAGGAGGATGGCCATCGTACATTGCTCTTCAAGTGCTTTACTGATAAACAGTTTTTATGAAAGGCTTGATAAAGTATCTGCTATTAACGTTGTCAAGATGGAGAAAGTCAAGTCAGAGAAATGGTAAATAGCCTGCTCATATCTACAGGGAGTGTCAGGCTGTGCTTCTGCAAGATTGTAGGGTATCTACTGCTAGATCAAAACCACAGGAGCCCTATGACAAAAAATGCTGAACCAGGGTTCATGTTTGTCCCTGGTTTAAATTTGTTGAAAAGATCCTGAAGGAGGTAATTTTCATCTGGACTTTGTGTAATCTCTGCTGTCTTGTCTCTGCTTGTCCTTCACTATGGACCTCCTACAGTCAGCTCAGTGGCCATCTCACCTGTCCATTCTTGCCTCCCTTTTTCTTCTGTAGATTCAAAGAAAGATCTGTGTTCCCGGATGCCACACACATGCCGTCTCTTTTTTTATATGTAAGCTCAAGTCCCTGTGACAGTCTCTTTTTCATGAAAGTGCAAATCCTATGAGCATCCTACTTGGATTTTGCCTTGTATATCTAGGAATTTTAAGAACCTGGTGTTGTTGCAGAGCTGAAGAAGCTCTAAGTCAGAGGGCATGTGAGAAGTGACCAGTTTCCCCTTGCCCTGTCTATCACAGTCCAAACTGGGCCTGCATGAAAATAGAAGACCTCATGGAAAAAGGCTTTTATGCAGCGAGTTCGGATTGTCAGTGCCTGAAGTGAAGTGATCTATCACGTTATTTCTATGCAAATGCCTCAGCCCAGACACCAGTGGGATTTAGGGCTGTTCAGAGCCTGAGCATGGTCTCAGAAGGAAGCAGAGAGCAGTGGTGATGAGTCTGGGACTGCTCTGCTCTGCCAGCAGCTCCCCTGCACCCCGGGACAGTAGGCAGGTGCCCTCTGGAAGGAGATCCTGCAGCCGAACATCCCCTTTGCTTGGACATGTTTTGCCACTTCCAGCACAGATGAGTGGTCTGAGGATGACAGTGGGGCCTTTTTGTGGGAGGTGTCCCCTGAAGGGATAAAAGCAGTGGGCAGGGGCAAGCTGAGACCAGGTGAGCAACAAGCTCTTGGATACTTTCAGTGCTTTCTCTGCCTCCTTCCTAGGGTTTTTATCTTTTTTTGTGGTATGCTGTCAAGCTCCAATCACTTTCTCAAAAAGCAGATCTAGCATTGCTGGCTAGGAAGCATCTCAGACTGGCCCTTCTTGGGGACCAAAGTCTCCTTGTAGTGCTCAGCCTCATTTGTGCTGACCAAGGCAAAGGACTATTGCTCTACAGCCATGTCCCAGGCTGAGAGCCACATCTCAGCCAGAACCGTATGGCTGCAGTTTCAGGAAAATAAATACAGTTGCAGTAGCAAAGCAGAAGAGTGGTCCTTGCTTATTCTAACTTCGTGCAGTAGCTTAGAGCTCACAGGCTTTCCCTTGTCCTTTTAATAATCATCAGTTGAACCTTGGCTAGTGCCTTAGAGTTAGTTACTGAGCTGCAGCTGAGGATGATGAATTGTCACACTCAGATATTGACAGGGGTGATGGGAATCTCTGCTCACCTGTCATAGTCTGTTGCTCTTGTTCAGGACCTCAGTTTGTCCAAACACGTTGTGCAGTAGTGGGGCCGGGGCACATGGGCTTGGACCCCCTATTTTGGGCTTGGAGGTACTTTTGCAGACCTGGTGTGGCACAGATGTGCCACATGTCCTAGTGTCATGTGGAAGAGTTGCCTGGGAAGACTCAGAGCAGTAGGCAGCAGGATTGTCAGCCTTGGCTGACCCACTGTGTCTTTGGGGACTGTGCCAGCACAGCTTTGCATTGCCCATAAGCAGACTTTCTCCACTCTGCCCAGAGCTAACGGCAAAGAAAAAGCTACTCATCTGGAGAACACCCTCTCCCAGGAGCCTGCATGTCAAACCTACCATCACTGTTCTGGACCAGGCAAGGGGAGAGGAGCCAGTGACACGACAGAGGGAAGTTGTTTGTCTGCCTGAAAGGGAAAACAATAACCCAGTTTGGGTATTCTTGCTGAAGGAGGGTCTCGCTCCACTTTGAGGTGGACTACAGCAGAGAGAAGGTGGCTAATATATAGCAAAGAAAGCATGGAAACTGGGGAGAGCTGATGCGAGGAAGAGAGCTTTGGCTATATGAGCTTGCTCCATCCTGGGTTGGGGATTATCTGGGGCCACCACAGAATGTAGTCAGGAGGTATTTACTGAGCTCAGGTGTCACCTTCATTGTTGCCCTAACACGCAGGTGGAGCAGGAGGAGGGACAGGAGCCAAGCGCGGCTGGTAAGAGACCAGCACTCCTTCAGGGGGACCTGCTTCACCTTGACAATTTTGGCAACAAATCCTGCTCTCTACCCATCTCCACACCTTCCTGAGTTTTGAAGTGGCACATGTGGTCATCTTGTTGTATTTTAATAATTCTGCCCTTTCGGGGTGTGTGTGTGTGGGGGGGATGTATTTCACACTGTATTCAGCAGGTAAGCAGTCATTATAATTTCTGGGGCCTTCAAGGTAGTGCTTCAGGCTGCCCTGTCTCCAGGGCTGCCAGAGGCTCTTGGCCCTGGCTGCGAGAGAGGCAAAGCTGAAGAAAATAAGAGATCAGAGCAAGAGATGCAAAGAAGATGTTTTATTGCTTTTAATCCAACACATGTACAATTTCACAGCGCAGTAAGCAGCAATCAAGGCTTTTGCATAAAATCGTCTCCCAGGGATGTCCCTTAAGGTCTGGTCCTCTCGGTCCTTATGGGCAAACAAACTGAATCTGTTGCAAGTGGTGGCTTTAATTCCGCTCGGTCTCCTGCTCCAGCCCAACGCCATCTGCTTCCTCTGGCCTTGCAAATAGCGTGCAGGGCGCAGCAAAGTCTTCACCAGGGAAGGGAGACTGGATGTCCACTTGAGGGTGAGGACCTGTGGTTTCACCGTTCAGGTAGCCTAGCTGCTCGCATGCTCCGCAGCCAAGCAGCAGCTGCTTGGGTGGTGAGTGAGGCAGATGGTTGGGGTTGGTGGTGAATGGCTTTGAGAAAGAGCACCAGCATATGCCGCTCACCAAAGAACAGCAGCGGCAAGGTAATTCTGCTAGCTTGTACAGGGCCAGCCCCAGAGGGTCCTGGCCAGCTCCAGCAACATCTATCAGGCCTGTGTGTCCCACACCGTGCCAGCTCCAATGCCTGTGGTTATCCTCTGAAAGGCCCTGGAGATGCAAGGCTTCCTGCTGATTATGCACCACTCCTCACTGGGGAAGGAGAATGTGGGGAAATGTTTTGCATCCGTTGTGGTGACGCACCGGGGGAACCCCATGGAAACAAAGCCTGCTCTGACCTCCTGCATCCCACCAGGGAGGGACTGTGTGTGCCAAACACCTCCTGAGCCGTCCCATGTGAGGCTGACTTCCTAATCCTAAACTCATTATTTGCAACTCAGGGGTGGAAGTGCGTGGCTGCCAGCTCCCAAATGACCGGCTCAGCCCACTCGGGGCTCTCTGATCCTCTTGCAGTGTGTTGCATCTTCCACCCCATGTAAGGAGTGAGCTCACCATGGATCAGGCTGAGTGCAGCTCTCTCCCTCCCCTGGCAGTCCTCCCAGATTACAGCATGACCCTCGGCTATGAGTCACTTCTTTTCTCACAAACCCAGACGCTGTGCCGAGCGGGCAGCTGCTCATCTGAACCAGCGCTGAGAATTTACTGCAGTGAAGCGAGTTTGGCCTGCAGTGACTCCTTCTCCGCATATGATCTTTCTGACTCTTGCTGGTCCTCCTGCATAAAGTATCTCGGTGCAACTGTTTCCTCGAGCATGGACCGGCAGCACTGCTTGGGAGGAGAGGGGAAAAATGCCACGGGGCTCTCGCAGTGCCAAGGAACAAGTGACAGCTAGGCACTGGCCATGTGGTGGGGCTTTCCATGGATTTGTTTCTGGGGGCAGTGACTGGCTGCTCGTCCATGCCCTGCTGGCTATAATCAATACTTTATACTGGGCAGCGATGCTGCTGGTGTGAGTGCTCCCTCCACGCATCAGCGTGGATAAGGAAGGTCAGCGTAACCAGTGACCACTGCCCCCGGTCATCCCGGCAGAGCCCGGTGGGGAGCGTCCAGGCTTGGGGCAAAGGCAGACAGGCTGTTGAGCAGGTCGCCAACCTCCTACCCTCCACCTGACACGTGTGCACACTCCGAGTCTGCCAGTTCCCAGTTGCAAGCCGGAGAATCTCATTTTGAGGACAGTGCCGCTGCTGCCTTTGGTACCAGTTTTGCTAAATCGACCTGAACGCCTGCTCCTGGGCCGGAGGGGCAGGTGGTGTTTGGCCAGGGCTATCCCAGGCGCAGGCAGGGTCTCGTGGGCACCATGCAGCCACAGGGTCGGAGACCGGGCTCCCGCTCCTGCTGCCTCTGCCGGACAGGATGTGCAGCCAGACAAGTGAATCAGCACCGTCATGACACACAGTCACGAGAGAGCTGACTCCTCTTCGGAGGGCTGCGGGGATGCCATTTTCAGGGAAAGGCAACTTCAAAACGCTTCTCCCGCTCCCTGTTTGTTTCCATACCTATGTGCTTCCAGTGCTTTCAAAGGAGGCAGAACTAGCCCGAAACTCTCTGTTTCGCTTTGGTTTGTTTGTTTCCTCTCTCTGGAGCTGCGTTCCTCCTATGTTGTCTGGTTCAGCATTTTGCCAGCTTGGCTAAGTATCTTGTAAGGAAATCATTTATAATAAAGCTGGTATGCTGGGGTTTATCATTTATAAGTGTGGGTCAGGGTTTAGTTCACTGTGTTAAACTCTCCATGCTGCATGTGATTTTTCAAGCTTTGTCAGGAACAAAAAGTTCTGGGGATGTGCAAAGCATGACTGCATGGTTTCCATGGAGACTCTGCTAGTTAGGCTATGGAAATCCTGAAAAGGCCAGAGGATGACTGACAATACAAGGTCTTAGCGGCTGATCTGAAGAGCCAGACTGAATTAATGAGATTTTTCACAGAGAGTTATTAGCAAGGCTAGCACGGTATGGCACTTAGGCGTCTTTCGTTTTCTCAGCTGCAGTCTTGGAAAACAGAAATGGAAAGATTTAATTGCTGTTTTTTAAGCCCTTTTAAGATTATTTTAACCTATAACATTTTAAGGATGTAATGAAAAGCAGGTTTGTTTGCTTTTTTTATCATTCAGTTACTGTTATTACTGTGTTTTTTGGTGGCAGTTGCCCTTTATCTGTACAGAGATGGGAAATTCAATAGTACTTATTACACTGAGCAGCTAATTCCCACATACTGTGAACACATTACTGTTCAAAGTAGGTTATCTCGAGTTCCATTTAGAGCCAAATGCGAGATACCATGTCAGTGGCTTTATATCTCCTAGGGCTATATTAATTATTTATTACTGACTGCTAATACAAACTGTTAACTGTGGCTAGTAATAGTTTGTTCATTTATCCATCACTTACTCCTTCTTTCCCAGGTTTCCGCCCACCCCCTTTCGACAGTCTGTGCAGGCTATAAAGTCGTGTATAATTTTGCACCTGATTAAAACAAAACCAGAGCCGTTATCAGCCTGAGCTGCTAAGTTTCGATCAGGACCCCACTTCCTTAAAGTTTTGCAGTGTCCAGACTGAGAGATTTTGTTGGATCGTTAACAAGTGGATGGTTAATGGTTGAAGAGAGATGTCTTTGCCTGTGAACTAAACGGATGCTGTTTCTGGTACGAGTAGCTTGTCTGCTGCTTCATTTTCAACCCATACAGCAAAATGTTCGGATGCTCTCCTTCTCTCCCTGGAAAACTCTGTATCTGCTGAAATCAGCACAGCCAGTTCAGCGAAGCGGTGTGTTAGGGGCTGCTATTTCTTGTTGGTTTGCACAAGTGCACATGCCCATATGTTTCTGGGAGATGTAAAACCATAATGTTGCTGCTGAGTAATCCACAACAAAAGCACATGCGGGCTGCATTCCTTGGATTCCTGTACAGTAGACTAATCTATTTAATCTCACTGTTCGCTTCTCTGGCCGGAATTTCAGAGTCTCCTTTGATTTACTGGTTTGTAAATCTCTGATTAAGCGCTTTTGGGGGGAGGCGGGGGATATAATCTCTGAAACCCCCTCTTTTCTCTCAAATGGTTTTATGGAAAAGAAATGCGAAAGTTGAAATAGGGATTAGCTGGTCTTTTTTGGTCATCATTTTGTCATCGTCTTAGAATTTTAAAAAAATGTTTATCAGTAGTTTTCTCTGTTCTCTCAGCTTTTCTGTGCATGGGCAATGTCTCTTTTTGCCACAAGGCAATATTTCCACTCCCCGAGCTTCACAGGTTTCTTACAAATTTTTTCTTTTCCAGTTGTGTTTTCAAACAAAAATGCTAACCGAGATGTGTGGAAGTGGTTTTCTTTTCCGTTAGTGCACTGATAGCTATTGACAAGCACAGAACACAGGAGCTAGATGCTGGTTGTGAAGCAAATTGTCAAAAACCTGCTGCTCTAACTGACTGTCGAGGAGGCACTCGTATAGCATGGGTACGAATGCAAGAGAAATCCCCAGCTAAGCAGGCAGATAAATGAGGCAGCTTGGCTTCAGAAGGTGCTCAGCTGATACAAATATCAATTTAGGACCTGCCCTTGAAATATAGAAGTATAAGTAAATAATAGAGGTAGCTCACCTGACTCAATGAATCATAAAGGATGGGAAATAAAACACTGAGCTCCCGAAATAAACCCTTCATTAAAAATAATAAATTACCACAACCCGTTGCATCCTCAGCCACTGCGAGCTCCCCGCTTTTGCAAGCGACGTGACCGTGCGCAGCTGTGAGCAACGCTGACCTCAGGCAGACTCACGCTTGCACGCACGGTGCTACGTAAAGCACACAGCTGCTCCGCTCTGCGCAGCTCTGACTCAAAGCCAGTCCTCCCCCTGCATGGTGCGTGCCGCTGAGATGACTCCGCGCAGAAGCGTGGGGGCACTTTCCAGCTCAGCGGAAAATTCCTCTGCAGCCCCACAGTGTCTTCGGTGGCCTTGAAGGGGGAAGAGCTTTAGGTCGTTGCCTTCCTCCCCCTCCCACAATCACGCATCCCACTGAGCAGCTTATGGGTGTCCCCAAACAGTGCTGCTGGCGGGAAGGACCTGTCACTGAAGCCAGACGTAACTATCCATCAAGAAATTAATCAGAAAGGGACTGAGGAAGTGAGCAGGCAAATAAACATATGGGCTACCTGACAACGCAGCGTTTGGAGTAGCTTTTCTCAGGCAGAAAGGATAAAATCTCCCACGCTCTCCAGGGCTGTCCAGAGCCATTTACAATTAGATCCAAATTGGGTTTAGGCAACAGATTTAAGCCTGAGTTGAATTGCCTAGGCTTGGGTCTGAAGATGCCAAATCCTGCGAAGTAACCTCTGCCCAAAGTGATGAGAACCACGCGAGAGCGGCCTCTCTCACAGCGCGCCTGCCATCTGGGCTGGCGCCAGGTCCCAGGGCGCGGAGACACAGCCCGCTCCCAGGATGGACCATGCTGGTGGGATTTCAGCTGCATCCGAACGGGAATTGGAAAACAGATTTCTCTAGACTTTGGCTGTAAACCAGAGCTAAAGCCACTGGGGCAGAGTCAGGCCCCTGGGTATCAAGCTGATCTCATTAAAAAACTGGGAAGTTCTTGGTTTGATATTTTGGCTTTAGCATGCCTGAAATGCTCAGAGGAAACATCAGGAGTGCTGTGACTCTCACCACCCATACTGTTAACCTCCTACAGCCAACGCAACCGCAATCATCCTTTCGAAAGGGCTCCCTGGTAGGATTGCTGCAGCTGAAAGAGAAAGTCAGAAAGATAAGAGGCGATGGGCAGTCAGCAGGAAGAAATAGGGTCTCGCTGGGGTATTCCCACAGTGAATTGATAAGCAGGGTGATAGCTAAATGCCACCTGAACTTTGGGTTTAAGATGTAGAGCAGATAAGTGAACCACAGTGACTCAAAGGCAATAAATCTTCTGTTCCAGACAAAATTAATCCAAGGTTGTCACAGGAGGCTAGAGAGGAAATTTGGAAACCCCTTTGGAGTGAGCGTCTGCCATACTGGAAACATATACATTGTGCTATGACCTGTCAGCCTGCATGAGCCCATGCTGCCGGGGTGCAAGCCAGGCCCTTTGGCTTTCTGTCCCTCACAGTGCAGACAGCACTGCTAAGAAGGGATCATATAGGAGCTCACAGAAAAGTTTTTTTCTATCCAGGCATGTGGCTACTTTTAAGTAAGCATAGGTACAAGTGGGCAAGAGAGAAAATATGAAAGAGCACGATTCTCAAAAAGCTAATGGAAGCAGAAGTAATGTCCGACGAGATGGTTTGTGAGCAAAGCAGCGAACCACCAGTGCCAGCTCTTCCATCTGTTTAGTAGGGCAGCAGCCTGGCTAAGACTTAGCGTGACACCAGCTGGTTTAATCAAATCCTTTCTCAGGTGCGCCCACACTTAGAAATGAGCGCTTGCTTTCACAATGCTGAGGCTGACCTGTGCTAGCAAACCTCAGGAGAGAACTACCGTGCTGTTACTGTGAGCGTTTTACAGCATCCCGGCTTGCTGTCAATCTGGGGATCTCTCCTATTAGGATTAGGCAAGTCTTTGAGCTCTGTTCGTATCAAGGCAGCTGAACGGTTTGAAGCTGCTCTTTCATGACGTGCAGTGTTTGGTGGCACTACAGGCTTGGCCGGTCACTGCAGTGTGACCCATTGGGTCTTGAAGAGGTTGTGAGAGCAGGTGTTCATAGACCAAAACTAGCTCCCCACCACCTCCCCTAACTTCTCTGTCTGCCAAGCTGCACCCACCCCTGCGCGGCTGGGAGGTGGTTCACAGTGGGAAGGTTATCTTTGCCACTATCAGGGCTAGAGGCTTTGTTTATTTTTATATTACTCTAGAGTCTGGACAGAGAGATGAAAAGAGCCAGCCTAAAGGTCCCTGTGCATGCCAGACTGTCTTGCTTATGCTCTGACTCTGAAAACACAGGACAGGGAAAATGTGAAGGGATGGGCTCCATCTAGCCAGATTGATTAAAGCTGTCTCTGCCCCCACATTTTGAGCAGCGGATGTAATACGGGGGTGGGCTCTGATTCATTTTGGTGCAAAGGCAGCGAGGCTCCGACAAATCCTCCACTTGAGCCAAGCCGGCGGATGTTGCGCTGAAGAGGATGAGGGGAAGTTGAGATTATCTTGATGTGCCCTTTGGCGGTGGTGAGCTGCGAAATGGAGGTGTGCCTCAGCCCTGGTCTATCTAATGAAGAGGGAGAAACCTTTTTCAGCATCCTGCGTTATACATTACAGGGAATGTTTTATAAGCGTGTGGTTCGTTGTCCTTCAAAGGCCAAATTTAAAAGCAATCCAGAAAGATTGTCGCTGTCTGTCAGGCTCCCGCGTGTCAGAGCTCACTGGGGGTGACGAGAGGGAGCCTGGCAGCTCTGAGCCCTTTCGGTCCTGCCCCTAAGCAGAAAAAAGTGTGGTGCAGAGAGGCGAGGAGAGAAGAGCGACCCTCCCCGCCATCCCCTCAGGTGTGGTGACAGCAGCTCTCTTGCTGATTGTCAGTGAATTTACTGACTGCTAATGAAGTGGAGGGAGAAGTGCCTTTCAGTGACATCCATAGAAAAATGTATGTCGCTGAAAACCACTGGCTATTTTTGGAGAATTTTTTCCCCCACCAGATTTAAGCATCATCCCAAGTTTGTTTGGGTTTTTTGATGACTATATGTTGTTGTTGGTGGTTTTTTGCAGCAGTGAAGTTAATAAAGATGGATATCAGCAACAAACTGTCAAGTCCCGAGCTGGAGAGATTTTTCATTGAGTGAAATAGACCAGGGAAAATAAATAATCCAAGAAGTGGTAGAGCTTGTAAATATTGACATATACAAGCAAGGAAACAGAAGTTGGGCAAAATAAAAAATGGGTTGGGGATTGCTATTTTTCAGGTTATTACTTGAAAAAAAATCTACATTTGCCTGGCATCCTGTCTGGGGAAGAGGTAATATTTTTCAGTTAGAATAGAAAGTTTTAAATGTTTGAAGGTGTGTATTGCTGTTTCCCCAAGCCAGCATCTCTATTTGAGGGTCAGCCTTCCTTCCTTCCTTCCCAGCCTTTGGGATCAAGGTCAGAAAAAGTCCTTTTTCCCTGTGATGTCTATAGGAATATCCAGGGAAGAGAAGAATAAGGAAGGAGGAAAGAAACGAAAGGTGAGAAGGAGAAGAGACCAGAGGGAGACCACTCTTTTCTCAGGTTTCCCAGCAGAAAAGGGGTCTTTTTAAGATCTTCACAAGAATACCTTTTCTCCTCTGCTGGGGTACAAGCCTACTGCCCACTTTGCCAGTGCATCGCTCGGCCTCAGCTCGCACAGAGAGTGATGCAGAGCTGCGCAGGTCCCACTAGCTGTTGGTCCTCTTCCGTACGGGTGACAATTTTGGCTCCCTGGGGCCTGCCACCATGGCATGCGGTTGCCACACACCAGCTAGCTAGCTAAAAACACCTTTAAAACACTTCCTGCTTTGTTTTGTTTTCCTCTGCCTTCTTAAGAGCTCTAAAAAGTGTACTAGGACTAGCACCTGTAGTTTACCGATCAACTGGTTGGTTGGTTAACCAGGTCGTTGCCCAAGTCCTCCTTTCCTTGAGCCAGTCTGTCATCTTTGTGACCGGAAGAGGGTTTGCATTGCAGCCCTGCCCGAACACACTCTGGAAAGCCTCCAGACCTTTGAATATTGCTATCATACGCAGAGCAAGCCGGAGATGTAACCTTGAAAAGAGGCTTTTTCGCAGTCTGTTAGAGATAGGAAATCTTTTTGTTCCACCCTGTCGTAACATAACAGAGCGCCAGTGGGTGTAAATAGCAACCCTGCAGTAGCCAGTAGTGTTTCAACCACTCGTTACACCTTAGTGGTCAAGTTGCTATAATTATAGGAGGTGGAAATGAGGTTATTGGGGATGGTGTTCTTACAAGGCAGGCATAAAATTCTAAATAAAAAAGTGTTTCCAGAGACTCAGTGAAATTAATGGGAGGGAAAGAAGAGTGGTCTTTAATTATTTCAGACCCAGACAGTTAAGGCAGATGTACATCATCAGTCTTCGAAGAATGTCCTGGGGACATAGCCAAGACAGTATTTTTTTTTTTCTCCTATCATTGCTGATTTAATATCTGCACAAGTGCACACGCAAGAGGATGGTAGGAAACTTGCACTTTTCAGTTCAAGTCCCTGTAAATAACTCCCCCTTGGAGATTGTTAAAAATGTAATGGGGTTTTTGTAGCACATGGGACTCAGTACTTGAATGCATGTGCCAGGAAGGCAAAGGTGGGTTAACCCTGTCTGTGTTAAGTCAGGGAAACTATGGGGCTGAGCCGAGTATCTAGTGGAAATAAAAAGAAAAACTAATTCCAAGCAGGCCCCAGTGAGCATGTTTTTATCCAAAAAGCAATCAGAGAGAGGAATATGACCTACCAGATGGAATTGCTGAGGCAGAGGTGAAAGTTAGAAACAACAATAACGAAACACGATCAAGTATAATTTTGACAGAATGAAGATATTAGAGACAAAAGGCCCCAGCGGGCCAGTTTGGCTCATCCTGATCCAAATATTTCATCTGCGCTCAGAAGACCCCTGGAGAAAGCCGTGTCACAGCACCATAAGATGTCGAGGCTGAACCAGGCTGAGGGCTGCAGTGCCTGCTGCCATGCAGTGGGGCCAAGGCTCGCTGGCAGTAACCTTGCTGGGCTGGTGGGCCAGATATTGGGAAGGGCTGCTGTGCCTCTTATCCTTACCAAGGCCACAGAAAGGGGGGCTGGGGGGTGCTGAAATCTGAGTCACACTACAGTTTTCCCTGTCACGGTATCCCCCAGCATTGCCCATACTGGCTATTGGGATCCCCAGCAGACAGACACCGGACATGGACTTAACCCTCAATTCTCCTTTTGCTGTAAAAAGCATTTTGAGTATTGTAAGTGAAATTTAGACCCACTTCAAGATGCTCAGTGCTTCCCAACAGATATAAGAGAGCCTTAATGTAAATGAGAATCAGACCCACTGTGCTTATAAATTCCGGTCTGTCACTCAGAGCCATTAATGGGCAATAAATTCACTAGGAAAATTAGAAAAACAAACTGGAGCTGCTGTGAGGAAAGTATGCTGAAAAGAGAGGAGAATGTTTTTAAAATTGTCAGATGTTTGGGTAGCTGTTTTGCACCACGTGGCCGGCTATGGGTGCCTGAGATGGCCGCTGGTGGGGCTGCGGGAGCACGGAGTGGGGAAGGGTTGTCTGTGCTGGAGGAGGTGGTGAGAAATGGAAGGGTGAAGCTGCAGCAACGTGCGGAGCTCTGTCAACTCCGTAATAACGGGGTTGTCTGCTTGGGCTTGGCTAGGTACCAAGTCAAGGTTTTATGGTGTGAGTTCATATGCTGGCTTTTCCCTTTACATGATGTAATGCTCTCTGTGAGCGTGATATTTATTACACCCAGCTCTGTAGCGGGTATGTGTAGTCATAGCCAGCCTCAGAAAGTTTGGAAACAGCTTTTCGATCTTATTTGCATCCTTTGGGCTGACCTATGACATAATCCAAGGAGGGTCGGTGCTGTGGTTCCCTCTTTCACTCTCCCCCTTTGCCCTCTCCCTCCTCCTCCCTCTCCCAACGGTTTGTCAAACCGTCTTGCCTTTATCTCTTCTCACAGGCTTCGCAACAAGTCACAGGATGATTTACACCCTGATAACTTCTGCTTTTAAATGCCGGGCTAAGAAAAGCAGCCTTTGCAAAAACAACTTTTGCGGAGGTGTGGGGAAAGCCACCCGTCATCGTACTCAGCAGGTGAAAGCACCATCTCAGCAGAGGTGCCGGGAGAGCGGGGCCAAGGGCCGCTTCCCTCCCCATCCTCATCTGGTGCCCAAGGGAAGCAGTGGTGGGAGGATGGGTGGGAGGAAAGCCTTCCTGGGCTGGCGAGTCCCAGCTGGTGAAGGAGCACAGGGTGGGCATCATCCATTACCCTTGTATCTCCATCCTGATCCCCCCTGCTCAGCTCCCTGCAGAGTTGGAAGCTGATGTGCACCTTGGGGGCAGGGGAGGGGGCCAGGGCTGCGTGTTTGGGCTGCTGTTGGGAAGGTCTGTGCTTTGCTAAAGGAGGAAAATATTTTGCAGCTATGATACCACTTTCAGCATTTTATTACAAGCTTCCTCAGTTCTGGGGCTACAAGGCGGCCGGGGATGAGGCAGGCAGCTAAGGCTGTGATCCTGCCGCACTGGCCGCAGCATCGGGCACACCAGAGCTGCAAACATACTGTGGCTCGCTGCCCTTCATTAATTTCTGGCCGTGAGGTTTACCCCAGACCTCCCCAACGGCACTGCAGCTGCACCAGGGAGGCAGGCAGCAACCCGCCCATACTCAGCGGGGCTGGCAGCGCAGCAGGGCTGCATCTCCGGTGTGCTGGGGGCATCGGCGCTGGCGTTGTGGACCTGCCCGGCTAAATGCCACTGGGACTTCAGCCTAATGGCAATCCACCCTGGAAGTTCAGATGTGGGCATGGCTGTGGGCTGTAGGCACAGACTGTAGTTTTGTGTTTTAGGCACCACGGAGTGAAACGTTTAAAGCAGTTCCTACTTCAAAGCGCTCCCACTGTAATTACAAGACCAGAATGATGAGGTGGGCACAGGCAGACAGGGAAAGAACAGGAATATGTTTGCAAGATCTAACATACTTTAGTTGTTCTTACTAGGTGATTTTTTAATTATATTTTTATTTTGCAATGAGGAGAGAGAAGATTTTCCTCTGACTGCTTGACTAACGTGTGTCTGAAACCATTATGCCTCCCTGAACAAAAGCAAGCAAGCCATGCTGTGACTAAGGCTGGCACACTAAATTTCCTGAGGGGGAGAAATCACGAACAAATAAAAATCAGGTGTCGAAATGAAAGCTGAATCCTTACTTTAACTGAAACCTTTGCAAGTAATACAATGAACACAGAGCAGGGAACAATTTAGATTTAGGTAAAGATTTTTTGTAATTACTTTTTGTGTGGTGTGTTTGATTTCTCAGAGCATTTTTTTTTTCTCCCGAAGGACACAGTTGTACTTACTTAAACTCCTAAACAAACTAGTTAGACCTGAGCAAAACGTTCACGGCAAAATATGAAATTAGTTGAAACTTGCTTGGTTTCACATTTCTTTACAATCTCTAAGCTCAGCCCTGGTTCACTGAGAGGTTTGCTAAGGACCATGAACTTTTAGAGGGAACATGGACTGATTTATGGGTCTGCATGAAAATCCATGTGAAATTTGCCTTTCACATGACCACAATGCAAAAATATCTGCTCTCCCCCCCAACCCCTTCCTGCAGTAGTGGATAAACACTGATGTGTTTTATCTCCTGTTTCTGCATCAAGGCTGCCCAGCACAAGCAATATTTTCCTTAATTCCTTATAAATCACCAGTGGTGCTAACAAAATGTTCGCAGCTCTGGGGTTAGTACTTGTTAGTTTGTTGGTGCTACCATGAGCCAGGCAGGATGAAAATGATGCTGATTTTGATTTATTTTAACTTGACATGGACACTGTTGTGCACATTTCACTCTGGATTATAACAGCTGAAGACAGACCAGGGCTACAGAAAGGCTTCTCAACACTCCATGACACATGCCAGGTCGTAGGAGGTTACGTTGCTGGTGCATCAGCTCGCGTGCTTGGGGAAGTGCCGTGGGATGGAAATGGCCCACTACGCGGGGCCACTGGGGTGCTCACCACGGTGCAGCCCCACAGTCCAGTGCAATGACAGCCGTGGCACATCCAACATGTGGAGCACCTGTGAGGCGATCTGGGGGGTAAGAGCTCTTCAGGTGATTTTCACAGTTGATGTCTGCCACAAGGCCAGGTCTCTCTATGCTCTTACTGCAGGAATAGTGCAATCTTTTGTTAGGGATAAGGGATTCCCTGGCCTTTTTTATTTCCTACAGCCATGTAAATGGTTGGATGTTGACCTCACATTTGGATCTCCTGTTTCTCCACTTCCAAACTGTGTGTAAGACTTTTTTGGTCATCTGCAGCCACCAAGACCCACCCTGGGCTCAGGACACAGGCCCTTTCATGCAAAAGGCAGCTCTTCCCTTCTCTGTGCACACAAGCTGCTCCCTACAGCAACCTTTGCAAACACAGCCACTTCTCAGGCTGGAGAAGTAGCTGTGTAGTGGCCAGTCTCTAGAGATTTAACAGCAACCTGCAGTGCCAGTTACAGGGGCTCTGCTTGCTCATTTATAGGGAGGCATAGGTGGCCTATGGAAAGTTCCCATCTGGCCCATGTTGCCAGAGAGGAAAGGACAAGATGCTGCAAGTGAAGAGACAGCAGACTGCAATGGCTTCAACACCTCTTGAAAGACGTTTGACATTGGAAATTCATTGGAAAAATAGCCTGGTTGTAGGGAAAGGCCAAGTCTATCCCCAACACACACCTGAATTCCCCTTATCATAGGGAAAACACCAGAGAAAGAAAAAGTTGTGGTTTTTTTTTTTTAATCACCACATACCTCATTTCAAAACTAAGTTGAAAATTACTTCTCCAAATTGGAAATTCCTTTTCATTTCAATGAAATTCTGTAATAAATACTGTAAATTCCAAATTAATTTACAGTAAACCAAATGTGTCCAGTTGTAAAACTTGAGGGGAAACACTTGGAAATCTCCCAAGCATTTTGATTGAGCAACTCTGACTTTTCTCTTTCCCTTTTCCCCATCCTCAAATTTTCACTTGTTGATTTGTTTTTTCCATTCCTTTATAAGGTGGGATAAATATTAAACATGACAGCAATTCCAATGGGACCAACAACGTGGTTGTCACTGGGCTTTGCTCAATGGCTACTCCTGCAGCTTGTATATCAGCCAGAAGGATCGCTGCAGAGTTGCCTGGCCTGCTTCCCTCTGTGGTTTGTCCGTGCAGATGATGTGGGTCAACCTGGGAATCGAGAAACTGGAGCTGATCCTAGGCCCCTCCTGCACTTCTGAAGAGCATATATGTGCAGAGCTTATAGGCCAGCTCACAGGTCATTTCCCTTATTGAGGATCTGTCGTTAGGCTGGCCTTACTCTTGATATATAGCGTTTCTTCTGTTTCGGAGTTACTTATATTACTCCACTGTTTATCACTTTGTGGTTTTATTTTATATTATCCCTGGCCCATAATGACTCATCAGGCTGTGAACACATTTAATGAAACTTGAGCTGCATTTTTCTGGCAGAGCTGCAAACAGAGCTCAGTTCACAAAATTTCCAGCAGCTCTCCTGATCCTCTGTGCTTCATAAAGGTGTGAGTCGATAATTCAAACCAACATCTCACCTGCTCTGAAAATACAATCGCTTTGAGGGCAAGTCTGGCTTCAGAAATAAAGGCTTGTAAGATTGCAGAAAAAAAAAGAGCAATTTCAGGGCAGGGTAAGCTGTTGTTTTGTTTGCGTCTACCCAAAATATAGGAGTGTTTTATGTCAGAGGAGCTTTTCCCAGTGGGAATGAATGAGAGACTGTAGTGGATAATAAATGCTGGGGGTCAGGAGGTTTTCAAACTTCTTTTGCAGCGTGCGCTGGCTTTGAATGACTCACAGTCCTTCACCCTTTTTGTTCCAGGCAGCATGTATCACCTTCCCACCTCTCCCATAAATGAAGTGCAGTGGCAGAGCGTTTAAAGTAAGACCCAGAGGGTCTAAGCTGGAGGTTCAAGCCTTCCCTTGGACTCCAGCTGAAGCCCTGGAGGTGACCTGGCTGCTTGTAGGTGTCTGGTTGTTTGGACTGGGAGTCAAAGGGACTGGCAGGGATGTGGGCTGAGCATGCCATAAATCCTGCTGGTCTGAGAGGCTTGCTGGCTTAGGAGGACCCTTGATCTTCAACACACAGCTCCCCTCTGGCTGTCACAGCTGTTACTTGCTGTGAGAACATGAGAAGAGATTTTAAGAACAGCGTTCCCAGCCACTCTCATGAGAGTTTGGATGCGGGAGCAAGGGGGTACATCCTCACTTGTGTGATCCTCCAGGCCCTCTAAAGCATCCAGCAAGGTCACTGATGAAGACCTCCATCAGGCTGTAAGCTACAGTTTGGGAATGCCTGTGCTATGGCAACAATAGACTGTGTCATACATCTTTCCCACTGACTTCAGCATCTGCTGCGATGCGGTGCCTTGTGAGACCCACAGCCATTTTGGCCTTCACTTACACCAGCTGAAATCAAATCCTCCTGGATGGATCCTTACACACATCTCAGCCTCACAAGAGCTCCAGGGGACTCAGGGATGATGGAGAGTCATTGGCCATGTCCAGTACCCTCGTGCAGGCCAGATGGTGGGTGACCGTGAAGGACCCCGGGTGGATGTGTCAGTGCTCCTGGCTGCCTCGGGTGTGATCCTTTCCCTTTCCCTTTCCCTTTCCCTTTCCCTTTCCCTTTCCCTTTCCCTTTCCCTTTCCCTTTCCCTTTCCCTTTCCCTTTCCCTTTCCCTTTCCCTTTCCCTTTCCCTTTCCCTTTCCCTTTCCCTTTCCCTTTCCCTTTCCCTTTCCCTTTCCCTTTCCCTTTCCCTTTCCTTTTCCCTTTCCCTTTCCCTCTCCCTGTTTCCCTTGTGGGAGAACCATAATAGGACAGCTGGCTGAAGCCAGGCCCTCAGAAATGGAGATGTCCAAAATAAGTAGTCACTTTAAAAAAAAAAAAGAGCACACAGCCTGATCTTTTGCTTCCTCTTGCTCCTGGCTGTTAAGTGAGGATAATAAATGCTTTCTCACTTTACAGAGCAGTATGACACTAAATATATTTTCAAAGGTGTCTCATGCAACAAGGATGACTGCCACAGGGAGGAGAAAATAAAAAGGCTTCCTCATCAGTTTGTATCCCCTTTCTGTAAATTCCCTGAACAGCTACTGAAAAAGAGCTATCGCTTCACATGCCAACTATCAAATAGGAGGAAGAGGTACCCCCTCCTCTCCAGCGATGCAGGTGTGTTTCCCTCTCAGCCTGAGCCCTGACCCTGGCCCCAGCCTTACCTCTCCCTGGGACCAGGAGTGCCTCAGCGGGGGCTACCCCTTCAAGGCAGGGGAAGGGGTCAGCCCCTAGCTCTGCGTTCCCCTTGGGTGGGGGCATGGGTTAAATAGGTCATCTCTTGGTGGACCTCTGGTTCCTCACGCATTGCAGAAAGGGAGGTAGGTCTTCCCTCAGTTTTGTGGAGGGCTCTGACAGCAGTGTACCAGAGCACAGAAGCCTACAGGGTAACAGAAAAATAGATCCCCCCCTTGGCATTAGCTGAATATCACAGGAGATTTGTTAAATCTGCGCATAGTTTTTCCTCTTACGGAGAAGTGCTTGGCCTCCCTCTCCTTTCTGTAGGTGCGAAAGCCTCTTCTCTCAGCAGGATGGTGCCGGGTGGGTGAGTGATGCTGGGTGGGCAGCAGGCGTGGGGGCAGTCCATGCTTGATTCAGCTGAACGTGTGCGTGAGCAACCCTGCTTCCTCTCACACGGCCTTGATGCGTGTGAGGGAGGGAAGGGGGAGCAGTGCCGAGATGGTAATGTCTTGCTAACTGTTATATTCCTCATCAGATGGCCCAGTGAGCCATCTTCGAGGACTGCAAATTCAAATTGAAAGAATTTCAATTCCTACATCAAGGAATGAATAAGTAATGAAATAACCCTCACTGCTTCCCTGTGCAGCGTTTGCAACCACAGATCTCGAAGCATCCCAACACTGCAGAGGCAGGTGAGGGTAATTAGCCTCGCTTAAGGGAGGAGCCAATAGAGGCAGAGGGAGATGGGCTTCTGCAGGCACAGTAGATGTTACCTGGAGATAGCAGAGGTGCAGAGACGGCTGGCCAAGGTCTGGCAGCAGCTTCCTGCCTGCAAATGCAGTTGGGGAACATCTTTGACGTGAAACAGAGATGTTTCTTTGTGCAGATAGCCTTACAGGCTGCAGGAAAGGGCAGCAGCCAGCGTGCCTGCAGTGGGTCCTCTCACTGGAGCCGGGGCTGAGACCCTCTGGGTGCACTGCAGCCTTGTGAGGGTGCTCTTTGAGGTGGCAGGGCCATGCTGAGAGACCTGAATCGCCGTACCACATGTACCACGGGGCTTGCTGCTTGGAGGCTGCTGAGAGTTTGGACTCCCGCCGCAGCGGAGTACCGGCAGGCGCCCCAGATGAAGGCCAACAACCTGACCCGAGACATTGCCCTTTGAAAACCTGCTGCCACCGCCACTCGTTTTCATAGTCCTTTCTCCTACGATAGTATAAACAAGCTGTCATCTATTTTTCAATGAAAAATACTTTTGCTTGGCTCGGTTTCACATTGCACAGTTACTATTTGCTGTCGCGGAAGCTGCTGCAGCTATAAATAACCTCACCACAAGCTCCTCTTGTCCGTAAGCCCGAGCGTTCGCTTTGGAAGAGGCAGGCGAGATTAGGATCTTGTTTTGAAGGGAAGAGTCTCCTGGCAGAGGCGACAGGCGGCTGCCATTGCTGGGGCACTTGCACCCTGTGGGCCCGAGCCTCTGCCTGGCTTCCTGACAGAGGGTGCAGGGCCCGGCCACCTGAAACTGTTTGCACATCACCCAGGGGGGTGACACTCGTGCCAAGAGCAGAGGATGAGGGCAGCTGGCGGCGTTGCCCCGCTTCTATCAGCACAACTCAGCCGGTTGCGCTGATGGAAGCAGGGCAACACCGCTGTCCATGGCCCTCGTGTTCTCATCTGTTCCTCTTCTGAGGCCGCAGCCCCCACTGACTCTGGGCCTTGGCTGTCCAGGAGCGGGTGAGCGGACATGGGCCTGGCTGGCCCCTCCAGCCCTGGCCGGCGTGAAGGGGGAGGCCAGCGGGGAGGCCAGAAGGTCATACATGTGCCCTGACTGCGGGGCAAGATCCAAAGGTTCAACCTGTCAGAAAACTGCTCACTTCTTGGGCTTTTTTGGCTCGGTTTTCTTCCAGATTGCTAAGTCACACTGGCTCAGGTGAAAGAGGGTCAGATGAGCCCTAAGTCTGGCACAAGGGGAGAAGGGGGAGGGAAGGGAGCAGCCCTCACTTTGGGGTGGATTGGTGCAAGGGTGACATCCTCCCCACATGTGCTTGCCTCTCACAAGATGGTTGTGGAGCCCCCGGGCTGCTGAGAAACCACACAGCAATCACAGGCGCTTGCTTCACAGGCGGCTCACTCAACCTCTGGTGCCAACCAAGCGTGAGACACACCAGACAGGTTTCATATGGTCCCCTCTTCCTGGAAGTGTTTGCTTTGTTGTCCAGGGCTGTTGTTTTCTCCATCTGCTCTGTTCGCTCCGCCGTCCTGCCTTGGCCTCATTTGTGGTGACGGCTGCGTCCTCCCTGGCACGCCACTGCTCATGGTAAATTTGTGCCTTGGGCAGGGGCCACGGTGTGACTTGCCCCAAGGTGGAGCAATGCGGTTACACTCGTCCGGATCATTGCCCGTACCGGAGTAAATGCTCTGAGCTGATGGTGCCCTAGATCAAGTTGGGAGTGAACTTCAGAAAGGAGAGCTGGTTTCGACTGGAGGCTGAATGAATATGGTGACTCATCTCGGTTCCTAAAAGCAGAGATGTATTTGTTTCCATACAACAAGAAGAGGCTTTAACTTAACGTTCAAAGTCTCTAGCTGCAGTTTCACATTTATAGCTGGCTGCCACTGAGCGGGGTTTGTCCCCCTCCCTTTCTCTCCTATCCCCAGCCTTGCAAAGTCCTGCCCCTGCCCTGGTGCACATCTGACCCCTGTGGCGAGCTGACGTAGGGAATTTGGCCAGGAAAAAATTATCCCCTTCCTTTTTATTTTCAGTAGGCTTAGTTTTCTGTCAGTTTAGCTCCGGGGTCAGGAGCGAGGCAAAGGGGAAGGAGGCCTGTCCTGGGTGGCAGGCAGCTTTTGGCTGGCTTAGCCATAACATGCACCCGCTGTCCCTAAACGCTGAACCTGCACCACGTCACCGCCACCTGCCCCCAGCATGGTATACGCAACGTGGGCAAAGCCGGCAGAAAGCGCTGCTCCCCTTTTACCCGGGGCTCGGGCACAAGACCAGAGAGAAACAGGCCTGCAAATTTATTCCCGAGTCCTTTTGTTTTTGTGATACTTTACTTTCCCAGCCAGACAGGATGAGAAACAAATACCACCAAAATATTACGAGAGAGGCTATTCTTGAAGTGTTTATAGCCCAGCCTCGCTGGAGAATGTTTGGCCGCCTCCCAAGACAACCTATTTTCACTGTGTTTCCAAGCCAGTTTCTGAACTTTTGGGCACTTACCCAAACAGAATCTGGACTTTTTGAAGTTTGCTTATCTCTGTTTACAATGGCCTTCTGCAAGGGTGAGTCACAGGAGGGCAGCTGAGGCCAGGGGTGCGAGGAGCGAGCGAGCAGAGCAGGGAAGCTCTGATGAGCTTTGCTTGTGCTGCATGTGAGAGCGGTACCCCCGTGTCTTCTGAACGCCCGGCTCTGGTCTGCCTGAGTTAATGGTCAGCGTGGCTGTATCTAGCAGATCTCTTGATTGCAAAAGGCTTTAAAAAGCCCTTAAGTTCCTCAAGCATTTTTAATTCATCAAACCAAAGTTCAAACTGATGTAAGGGCATGCATGATTAAATGAGGGGGGGACGAGCAGGTGTAGCTGGAGCTTCAGACCAGCGCTCTCCTGCGAACTCGAAGGGGTTAAGGTGGGAGCTGTCAATTTTTGCACACCTCTGCAAAGTAGTGGTTGGCCTGTTCCACTCAGCCTGGCTAAGAAAAGCAGCCGCTGCCCCCACCTTTCCCTACCCTCTGTTTTCCAGACAGTCAACTGTTACTTATTAATCTCGAGGAGATTCTGCCTCATTAGTGCTGGAGAATAGCAAGTGTTTGCTAATTCTCCCAGTTTTCTTTTTATTCCAGGGTGTTTCCTGTGATGGTATCTTGGGATCTCTCTGTTTGCTTTCAGATACAGAGTGTGAGAGCGGTATCAGTTTAGAATTAATAAACCCCAAGCCAAAATATGGGTGAGAAATGAGCTGTGCATTTTAGCGAATGGCTGTACATTTGCAGTCTGCAAAAGTACTTTAAAACAATAGTAACTGAAAGCTTGTTTTGCATGTTTAAGGAGAAACACAAACCAATCAAGATAAGATTAAATGAAATATATGCTACTACTGTTAAAATTCTGATATATTAAAAAGTTATTTAATTGCATGCTACTATCCAATATCCTCGGTTGCCACTCTCAATTACTGACATTATTAGTCTAGCATTATTCTGTTCAAAATGTAATAAAATATTTCCATTAGTTTTGGAGCAACCTAATCACTGAGAAAAAAGATGTTTGAGAATGCACTGAATGATCAGGCGAACACAGAGATTTAATTTTGTTAATTGGCTATTAGGGCAAACATCAACATTTTATAAGTAGCAAGTGATGTCAATGCTATGTTTGTTTAAACTCATTGCTGTTTGAACTGACTAAGCAACAATAATAAAACCCTTTGTTTTTAGATAAACATTTTTTTTCTCCTACAGGGAGCTGATTTTATTTAACATGTGCCATGAACAAAATTCACTGTGTTACCCCTAGTAAAGCATGTCTGTTTAAATCAAGTAAATTAAATGTAATTCCTGAGATTGAGGAGAAAGGAGCATATTTTCATTTGGAGCAGCTTGTTTTTTCTAGTTGATGTTGTTACAGTTTTCCAACGTTATGTAAACAAATAGTTTAATCAGGAACAATAGTGGGGGAATCTTAACTTTCCTTTTTCCTCTATCAGTGGAAATAAATAACATATGTAATAAAGATACTGTAATTGTGAAACAATACCATGCAAAAGATAACACAGTGATTATTTTCAGTTTTAGAAATGTGGCATGAGCCACAAAGTTCAGAAGCAAGGTAGCAATATCGCAAAGACTTCAGCGTGGTAACAGTTCTCACTGAAGTCAGAACAGTAATAAACAGGCACGCAGGCTTCCTCCGTGCAAAAACTCCTGTTAAGTCCTTGACGTAGCTGAGAAATCACAACTGACATTACAGACTGCTCCCCGTTCTTTGGGTTTCTCTCTCTAACATGAGCAGCGTTGATTAGCTATACCCAGGCATGAGTGTGAGTGTGTGCACACGCACACGTAGTCCGAAACGAAACACTCTCCTATGAGCACTTCTACCTCAGGGAAAAGATGATGGGAGTAGATACGTGACTGGTGTTAGTCATGTTGCTTAGTACACTGGTGGGAGGCAACAAGATGCTGCTCAGATAAATGCCATGCAGGAACCCATGGGTTTGAGCAATCCCTTAAGTTTTGCTCTCAGCATTTCGTATGAGGCTTGCAAGAAGGTGTAGTCAGTGCAGTCACTTCTTGTGACAGTAGGAAGAGAAACGGATCGCTCTGAAACTCTGAAAATCTGAAGCCTGTAACCCAGTTCCTGCCTAAATTTAGCATGGTGCACTGTGTGACAAGACACTGACTCAGAGAAGTTACTCATATGCTTAAGTTTTTGTGAAGTTGGTACCTTTCTGGTGAACTTCCAAACTGTTGCCTTAAAAACCACCAATTGTTAATTTGTGTGTAGCTTTTCTAAGAAGGTTTTGCTGAAGGAAATTTGAATAGAAAGCACTGTTAACGTCCTCATGCCCAGCCCTAATATACATAATTTCTGAGTATACTTCATTGCCACTTAAATATTGTGGTTAACTCATAGCTTTATCTACAAGTTCTTCAGCTCCTAAATTAAGTAACCTTTTCTCACAGTGTCTTGAATGGGAGGGAAAATTGTTGTGCTTTTTAAACCTTCTGCATAAGTGGTAAGCAGGGCCTGTAAACTTTGCCTATGCTCCAAAACAAAAAAAAATTAACATGGAGAAGGCAGTAAAGGTTTCTTCCAAAGTTCTCCTGTATTTTATTTGGACTTTAAAAATATCTGTGTTGATTCTGATGTCCTGTGGTTTTGCACTAAGGTTTCAGAGGTGAGTTCCAGGCTTTCTTGTCTCATAATCAAGTGGAGTGCTAAATCTTTTATGTGGATGTTTTTACAGATAGGTGTTTTCCTAAACAAGTTAAACCATAAACAAAGATGGAGGCTGATGAAAAATTGCTTTCCCTCTGACTCTTATGGTAGTTCTCCAGCCTGTTCTCCAGCCACCCATGGAATCTTACGGGAAATCAGAAAATCTGGTTTGCAAAGCAATAAAAACACAGCACATTCATTTTTTTCTGGCCTATCAAACCTCTGAAAGAAACAGGAATTCAGATTTTCTGTAAGGCAACGAGCATGGTGTTTTATTTTTGAGATTTTTATGTTTTATTCAAGTTAAAGGTTTCCCCTTAACTGAGGTGTCCTTAAACAAATCCAGGCACCCTGTGTCCAGGGTACGCCCAGGGTGCTAGACCTCCCCTGCTGGAGGTCACCGCAGAATCTGAATAGCAGTTGTTTTGACTTGTATGCATTAACTCTGTCTTTGAAAGACATATGCCGTGTCAGCACTCTACTATTGCCTTCCATCAATTTGTTTAGAGATTAATCTTCCCTTTTGACAAAGGTAATTTTTAAACTTCAGAGCCGGGCAGTCCCTCTGTGCTGTGATGTGATGCAGAGGATGTGGGCTGACACCCAGCAGCAGTGGCTCCAAGGAGCTGCTGCTGGTGCCCAGGGGCCAGGGGAGGAGGGTGACATTGCTCGGGCACAGCAGAGCTGCCACGGCCCCCCTGAGCAAGGGCAAGCCAGGAGGGAGCCCAGCTGGGAGTGCCTGGGAACCCCTCGGTGGAGCTGAGCTGCTGGCTGATCTGTGGAGCAGGCAATGTGCTGGTAAAAATGCCCGAGTCCTGCTTGAAGCTGCATTTTCACCACTGCATTATGGAGTGAAACAACAGAGAAATGTTGGGCCCATTTCCCTCAGGAATCTGGTTAATTGGTTTTGTTTAAAAAAAAAAGAACGCAAAGTGCTGACAGGGTATTGTTGGCCGGTGCAGACAGGATTTAAATACGTTTTAAATCAGCTAACAGAGCAGCATAGATGTTAGGTTCATTCCCTTCTACTTTGTGTGCCCAGGGAAGGAGGGAAAGAAAAACAGCAGAGTCAAACTTACTGATAGATTTTAATCCTTCTTGGACTTACTATCAGCTAGGCTCCTGCTACTGTTTACCCAGCTGAGGAGCGTCTTTAAATGGGTGTCTCCATTTGCATGGATCTCTTCCCATTGTGAATAAGGCAATGACTAGACAATGAGGCTGTTACAGAAGAAAGATGAGCTGGCTGCAGCCAACAAATCTTGCACTCTCCATTTACAGGGCTATAATTATCCAAAGTTTTAAAACACAATGCTATCTGCTGAAAGGGACCATCTGGGTGAAGACCAAGACATCCCAATTAAATGATTGATAAGCAGCTCATGTACTGGAGGAGCACACACCACCCATACATTGCAGTTCTAAAAATGCCACTTGCGTTAACAAATGTCTTTAAGGAGTTTGCATGTAGCCTGCACTGTGGGAGGGAGGAGATCAAGTGTGTTTGTGTGATTCAAAGTAACGCAGCATAAATAAGATCAGCCTCAGGAGCATGGTGGAAAGCACTCAGAGCACTGAGGTGCAGTGGAGGAGTAGTGCCCATTTGTGCTTTGCAGTCTCCTGTGCGAGGGCAGTGTCGCTGACCTGAGGGATGTTACAAGGAACTGTTAGCATCAGAGAGGGGAGGAATGACAAACCTGTGCTCATGGGAGGCCTTTGCTTGCTAGGCAGGAGAGCAGGTTGTCCGTCAGCCTGCAGCAGCAGATGAGTGTAAGCGTGAGGCTGGGACGGGCACTGCAGTGTTGGAGAAATCTGCACTGGTTTCCTCCATCCACCACAGTGTTTGTCTTTGGCCTTGCCCAGCGGTTCTGTTTTCCACCTGCAATGCTAGGAAGTCTATCTGTCCTCCTGTTCTTGACCCACCTGTCTTACTTAACTTGTAAGCTCAGCTCAGCTCTTGCAGAACGCATACACGATGCCTGACTTATTAGGACCAGCATCTCATTTGGCACTTCTTCATACCACAGCAACAATGAACGCAGTTTTGTCCCATAACACTTTCCTGGTGCACATCAATACTCCTTTGCATCTCTTCAAAGCAGTAACTTGAGCCCTGGGCATGTGTACAGTCAGAAGTCTGGCTCAGGGTGCCTGCAGTAAAATAATGTAACCAGCTGCAGCTGATTTGCTTTACAACAATTGCCTAGTGTGACCAATAATAGGCCATCCCTAGGTTATAAAGCCAGATGGGGTTTTGTGTGGTAATCTAGGCTGACCATAAGCCTTGACTTGATTAGTTCTTTTAATTTGCAAAATGGTCCATCTTGAGTTTAAGATATTTTTTTAGAAATTCAGGGATATAAAATTTTGCCTCTGAAGCCTGGATCTTATTTTTAGTGCCACTGTGTCTAGCCACACCTTCTAGACTTTGATCTGGCCTGTGGCCTCTCTTGTTAAATTTCTCTTTGGCTATTGACTGTTCTCACCCCCTCCATCTATTTTAAGCTAAATAGATTGAGCTACATGTATCTTTTAATTAGATTTATTTTCTAATGCTTTTTTTCCTTGGCTTTTCTCTGAATCCATCCCGATTTACCAGCACAGTTACCCACAGATGAGCGTTCAGATGGGATGTGGCCTTCATTCTCCATGCCTAGAGAATACATGTGACGGCATTTTTCATCACATTTAAATGCAATTTTGCAGGGCCTACTGTTTGACTGACTTGTCATCTTCATTTGTGCATCACTTTCCCTAAATATTCCTCTTATCTGCAAGCTTTTCAAGTAAGTTTTGTTGTCATCTTTAGTTGTCTTGCCTGTCTGGCAAAAGTCAAATAGGGCAGGGGCGGGATTCCAGCTGAGTCTCGGTGGAAGCAAACCCACTCTCTGATGTTTTCTCCATTTATTGCCATTCGTGAGCCATGTTTATCTCACATTTCAAATGAACTGTAATAATTTCCATTGTTCTAAATTCCAAATGAAAATATTTGTTTCGTGTTTAGTCTCACGGAAGCTAAAGTGTGTTATATTACACCACTGCTATTACTTTTATAAGCCAAAATTACAATCTCATCAAAACAAAATTCTAGGTTAGTCAGACAAGGTCTGTTTCATAAACTTGATCGGCATTTTTAATTATCTTCCCGCTAGTCCTTATTAATTGAATCTTGTATTGGCTTCTCCATTATTTTATCTGGGCTGTCAGGATTACAGTTACCTGGGTCATTTCATTTACCCTTTCCTAGTACTAACACAGCCTTAGCTTTCTTTCAGTCTAACTTCCTTCACTGTAACAAGGGTCCTTGAAAATTTGCATTACATAAACATTTTGAAAATAATCAGTCAAATCCCCTTCATAACATCCCACCACAGGTCACCTGTAAACATGGACATTCTCTGTTGGATCAAGGACTCTACTTTGCTCTAGAGCTGCAAGCATCTTTTAAAAAAGTGATGAGATCAAGTCACCTTGAACAAGAGGTCTGCAAGTGTAAACATCCCCAGAATCCACATTGCTAAAACAACTGGGAAGCAAGCCTGTGCAGTGTAACCCTCTACAAGATAGTACCCAGATGTAGTTCAGGGCTCCAGGACTGTCCTCAATGTGTATAGAGATAGTATGGGTCAGGCTGTGCCAGGGTTGGCTCCCTCTGCCCCACACGTCCTCCAGTGCTATCTTGGGGGACCTTGCATCTTGAAAGTTTGCTCTGACATGCTTTCATGCCACACTGCCGTGTATATAGCACACACCCATGCTGTGAAAATACTGCTCTGGAAGGCAGCAACACTCCCAGCACTGCAGACATTTTTGAAGTAATCCCACTCCCCATACACACACCCCAAAGTAATTACGTCCCAGTGTCAGAGGGGCTCCACAAGGTGCCTAGAAGCCCCATGTGGCCAGTCCATGTCACGCAGATCCCTGGACTGTTTATATGTATCACTAGAGGTGACCAGCTACTATAGCAGCAAGTGAAGTTTAGAGAAGGCAAGTTCTTTGGTAGCCATGTCCCAAATCACTTAGAGGCTTATATGTCAAATGGACTGCCATTTTACCCTAGGAACTGCCAGGAACCAAGAGAGTCCTCAGACTGTGACTATACAACACTCCCCTTGTGTGAAACAAGGCCTGATGTCAGTAGCAGGTGCTAAAAGATGTTTCTGAACAATGGCTGAATATAACAGCCTTTTACAATGTATTGCACTAGCTTAATCTGCAGGTGACAAAGGCATTGATTAAGTGTCATGAGAACAATAAAAAAAAAGATCACACCTGCTTGCCAAGCCAGGTGTAAAAATGCAACCTCATCCAGAGCTGAGGCTTCAATGGTTGAGTCAGCTTTAGGAAAACCCCTGTGTCACAATCTTAAAAAAACATGTAAGTCCTTCACTTAAGGAAATAAACAGGACTGCTGCAGTGTCTCCTAGAAGCTCCTTTCTCCAACTACAGGTGCCATTTTCATATGCAAGATATAGCTGTTCCTGTCCTCCCACCAGTCTTTCCTCTCAGCCTCACTGACCTGGAGGGACGTCAAGAACCATGAGTTCTTCCAATGATGGAGTAGGCAGGTGCCGCTTTGCACCACCTTCATCTTCAGGTCTCTACATCTTCATGGAAGACATGCTGTAACCAGATACAGGTTACTTTGCTCCTTAAGAAGATACTGGGTGCTAGTCTATGGCACTTCTGTTACAGGAAGTGAGGCTTGATTTTCTTCATCCCTAAAACTTCTGTGGCTCTCAAAAAGAAAGGAGAAAAGCAACTGTAAAGTCAAATGAAATGCCAGTTATACCTCGCCGAAATATTAACATCTTTGCTTCCTGCTTGATCTAAAAGAAACTTCATTTTCTTAATTTAATACCAGAAGTAGAATGGTTGATCCAATTGGCTTGTTGCTGTTATGGAGGAAAAAAATACTTTTCATGTTGATTCAATTGTTGGACCTTTCTGTTTTCCAGTGGTGAAAACATTTGAAAACATGCAGTTTTCCTTATAGTGAGACATGGACTTAGATCACAAAGTTTGAACCTGTCTAAAATATTCCCCAAATTCAGGGTCCAGGTGATTAATAGTGGGAGTTGGTTATATCCTCCTAGGGAAACTGGAGTTCAAGGTGTTGTAAACATGGGTTTCATGTAGCTGCCGTAGTATTTTGATCCATTCCCTAATTCATTAAAGGCTTGGTGATGAGAAAGGGAGAAGTATTTGGATGTCAGACTTCAGGTTTGTCTGCATTTGTTTGTCTTCAGCTCAGCCTGTCTAAAGCATTTTCTAAAGCCTCAGCTGTGACCTGCCCATTCTTCATGTATTTAAGACAATTGCAAGGCAATTTCCTTCTCCATGAAATACTTTTCTGTGCAGATAGAGCATAGCTGGGCTGGAACTTGTTTTTTTCTAGGCTGTTTTCCCAGACCTGCCTCAGATCCTCTGTTTTCTCCAGCAGTCTGTGATCTGGCCTGTTTTATCTAATCTGATCTATCTGAGCCTTTATGCCATGCTCATCCTGGTGGTGCTTGAATATCCCAACAGCCTGCCTTTGTTGCCTTTCTTGCCCCCATGAGTCCCACTCCTTCAGTCAAGAAAAACCTGGGATGGCCATCAGATAAGACCAACAAATCCGGCTTTGCTTGATAATGCCAATGTAATCAGCCTGTCCTGCAGCTTGATGGAGAAAAATACTTTCCAAGCTGGGTCCAGGAAAAAAAGGCAACGTCTTTGTGTCCTTCCTCTCCTTTGGACAAGTTCTCACATGGCTTGGCTACCCCTGGAGACTGAGGTAGCAAGCAGTCTGTGAGACCTCTTTTCCACCCTGTCGCAAATTTGCCATCAACTAAGTTCACAACTGGACCTCCTGAAACTTCTTCCTGGCTAGCAAGGACTAGTGTTGGCGAAGCATGTGAGCTTGTCTCCCTCTCGTGGTTGGCTGGATCTGGGCTTACTCTGGGGTTATTTCACTTGCTCCAGGGGTGAGGGCTGGGCCAGCTGCTCCAGGGCTTCAGCTGGATCTGGGATGGCTGCTGTCAAGAGCAGGTAGCTGCTGGTTTTCTTGCTGGGTGGCACTGGAGCTTATGAAGACTTCAGGTGCTTGAATGCATGTAGTTATGACTATGCAATGCTTTAATGCAACTTAGGTATGACTTCTCGAGTGACCAGTCCCAGAAAGATTAAGGCTTCTGGGTTTCTGCCTGGAAACAGTGCCTGGCTAGAAGTGGGCCATCTGTCAGGTGGCTGTCCTGACAAACACCCACCAAGTATGTCAGTCAAAAAAGGATCACACTTACAAACGTGTCAATCTGACAGCCCCAAAATCATGGGAATCATTGCGTGTGTGCTACTAAGAGCGTGAGCATGTTTCCACCTGGAAATCCCTTCTACCTTTGGAGCTGAAGGTCCACATTATTTGTAATATGTGAAAAAAGCCACACAAACATTTCTGGGAGTCAAGGGCAAAAGCTGAGATGACAGTCCTCTATTTCTGAGGTCATTTTGTCATGTAATAAGTCAAGATACTCTCTAATCTTTTAAGAGGAAAAATGTCTGGCAAAATTCCCCAGTTGATCTCTTTCCTTTACTGCACCCTCCAGCATACATACGTGACTGGGCAAGTGAGGCACCCAAGAGTTTCTGCATGGAAAGGGTAGTATTCCTACCAGTTAATTTAAAGGCCAATCACTGTTATCAAGAGTATATTTCAGACAGCTTAAAATGTTCTGATTTCCCTGAGCGAAAGCAGGGAGAGGTATACAGACTATCCAGTTCATTGCTGGGCTGTCAGAACTGAGGTGTATGATGGACGTAGAGCATCTTGCTGTTCATCACTGTATTGAGATCCAATTGTCCACTAAAAATGTAATTGTGGAAGAAGAAATGCTGGCACAAGGTGCTGTAGAAAGCAACCCTTTTGTTGTTATTTCGCCAATTATTATTTCAGAGAAGGGACCTTATAACTATGGGTCCTCAAGAATAAAAAGGAACAGATGCACATTGGAGCAGAAGCATTAATGTTTGATTTATAGCACAGAAGCATTTTCCTCTGCTGCCAGGTGTCTCTTAAGTCTGAGCACTTCTTGCTTTGTTAGATGTATTCTCCTATAAACACTTTGTTGCTGCTATTACATTTTCCCATGCTGAAAGTCTATCGCAAAGACTTTTTTTCTGAGGCATTGGCAGATGGCAATTAGCACCCTTCATATTCTTTCTCCATAACTTCAGCAGTTTTTTGCCTGCATCCACTTAACAGCTCCAGGCATGCCAAATCGCACACTTTTGGAGGACTTGTTGCTAGTAGCAGATCTTTGATTCTAAATGCCTAAGTAGCGTCTGAACTATATTTAGAGCAAGTACACGCCTGCCTATTCATGATCTTTTGTGTGTAGCCTGGACAGCTCGGTGCCAGCGTGCAGCATAATCAGCTTCTCCTTTGGTGTCGAAATTCCACAGCTCTTCAGAGAAGAAGGGGGGGGAAAGGGTGGTGGGCAAAGAAACAAGGATGGTAATTAAATATGACTTAGGAAAAAAATCCCTGAATAGCAAATTAGCCTTGCTGTTTTGCTAATGTTATTGCTCTCTTTATAAAGTCCCAGCCATGTAATTATTGCACACTCATAACTCCCATAGACTTTCTAGAGAGTTATACTGCATTAAGCGAGGCTGTGAGCGTCGAGAAGTTGTCCTCCTTTTCCTGGACTGCTAAGAAAAGAAAGAACTTACTACAGCTCCTGCTTAAGAGGATTTCCATTAACTGATAAGTCAGGCACCTCTTCAAAAATTCTAGGTAGTTGTCCTACATCCATGCACTGGAAAGACATCTGGAGTAACAAGACTAAGCCTACAGCAGATGTAAGATGATATTGGGGTTCTTGGTGTTAAGTTTAACCACAAAAAGCCTGATCATTACTCTCAGTAATTTGGCTTTGGCACTTACTGACTTATATAAATGATCAATTTATGGATTCCAAGCGTCTGATTTTTCTAAAGTCAATTTTGTAGGTACTTAGTTCTGCAACGTTAGAGCAAGATGTCTCTCCTGTGAGACACAGACATATTCAACTGATTTGATCATGTTGTGGTTAATAAAAAGATGATCAAACCTACCTGCTCATTCACTTAGATGTAAATAGGTCAATTTGGATTTATGATTGACTATACCACTAACTTTTGTCTCACTTGTGAGAATGTCTCCATTAAACTTCTAACTCGGCACCTCTTCACAGGGAAACAAACCATAAGTATTTTCCTCAATAAGCCTCTTAAATAATAACTGCATCTTCCCCTTGAACTTATGTTACAGTGTAAAGGCAACAAAATATACGACAAACCTTTAATAATATGTCATTTGCTACTGAAAGAAAAATAATGAATAAAACCAAAAAGGGTCCCTGCTCTCCTTTGTCATTGTAAAATTTTTTGGCTAGCCTCATTCAACTAGTCAAAGTGAAAACTTGAACCTACTCAGCTGTTCAAGGTGGGTGGACAGAGAAATGGGTGAAGAGCTTGTTCAGCCACTGATACCCAACTGCAGGGCAAGGGCCCATCTCATGAAAGCACACAAATGAAAACCAATTGTAATGTACATACAATTCTCAGTAAATTGCACTACTAAATAAGAGAACATAACATGTCTGCTTGATTTTATTTCTTCTAAATGTATTTGCAGTTGATTTGTTTTGAGAACGAGCATGGACGTTTCTTTACCTATGCACCATTGGTTCTCTTTGAGTGAAGGGCGATACTTTTTGCATGTTATTGGTTCTTATTGTTCCATTAAAACGGCTCCGTACTTCCACCGTTTTAGTGGTAGCACTGCTGCTAGAGATGCAAACTGTGTCTGACCTCTTCCAGTGCAGTGGATTGTAGGTACCAGCATATGCCAGGAATACAAGGTGCTGTGCCTTCAGCTGTAACAGACAGTTGAAGTTTTTAATTCCCCCTGAACAGATGCGTGGGGTTTTCCAGCAGAAGGTGGGGGGGAACAACCTGAGTTTGCACTTTATACTAGAGCCATCTTACCATTTATCCAATAGTTGTCACATTTGCTTCATTGCAAATTGAAGCTCTGGGAATTAAAGAGGGAGGATTTCTGTCTAGACCTTATTGTTGATAGCCTCTGTGGGACACGTCCAGTGTCCTAGGAAAGGAGGTTACTTTCTTGAGTGCAGATGGAATAAGGCTGTAACATCTCCTGCTGGCCACGTGCCATTTCCCTTCTGTCCTGCTTTGCTTGAGAAGAGTTCAATTTCTGTCTTCTCTGAGTTCCTCTGATAATATAATCTTGTTTGGAAGAGATAAGTATAGCCATTTCACTATTAAAATTGGCTGTGTATGATTTTTTTTTGTCTGAGAGTCGGAAAATTGGACATGATTTCTGCAATGTGCTTTGGGAATGGTAGGCTATTGATTAATCCTCTGTCATACAGATCATATTTGAAAACAAGACAGGTCTATAATTCTTTTCTTGACTGACATTCTGAACTAAATAAATGAGTTTTATTTGTGTTTTTGGGATGAACTGTTAAGTAGAAAATGTTCTGGTGTTTTCCCCAGGAAAAGAACTAGAAATCCACAGCTGTTAGGACAGCAATCAAAGTATTTTTCTTTAAGTGATGCATGGCCCAAGCTAAAGAAGTGAATTTGGAGCCTCAAAATGTTGACGTTTATAGCTCAGTCCCATCAAGCATAATCAAGAACAAATGATGAAGTCCTCACCTTGATCTGAACACAGAAGGTATTCTTAGCACTGCATAAAACTGTCCATTTGATGCTAAACAGGAGGGTGGTACAACACCAGCGATGGTTGGCAGAAGGAACAGAGACCACCTCTTGTATTCCCTGTTGGGTTTCTATGCCAGTTGAGGACTGCAACATCCATGTATGCTTTACACATGTATGTTGGGGTTTTTTTCCTAGAAATTGTAAGTGATGGAGGTTGGAGTTATACAGCACAGATACCTGAACAAGCTCTAAACATTCAGAAATGATTTTGTAAATGTACCCGATGCACCACATTATCTCATCTTGAGTTTTGCCTTAGCATCAAGTGTATTAGCTGTTGTTCTGTAGCAAAGAGCATTGCAATTGTAGCAAAGCTCAAAGTTAGACTTTACAGAAGAGGAAGGTGGTTTTATTATAAAACAAGCTGATTTTACTTGCTCACACTCTCCTACTCACATATTAACAAGCCTTTTGAACTCTTCAGGAGCTTACAGTGAATAGGAACTTTCATCTCCCCATCCTTTCCTACCTCTGTGAGTCATGAGGGTTTGCTCACAGTCTTTCATCTATGTCTGGGTGTCTAAAAACTCCAACCTTGTTCTTCATCTTCATCATCATCATCTCTTAACCGCTGTCCCTCTTTTTAGGCAGCCCATTGTTTTCCCTACCTGGGTCTCCTCAGAACCTGCACATGGATGTGCTGTGATTTTGATGACCTGCAGAGCTGGGTGCCAGCAAAGTCTTCTGTCGTTCCTTCTGGCGCTTTCCCACCTCACCATTCCCAGTCATTCTCCACAGGCCAACCTTAACACTTCTATGACAATTCTCTATGCTTCTGTGCCTGTTTTGAGTTTGATTTTTTCTTCTTCAGCTACAAATTTGCACATAATTTTCTTTGGTAGCGCAATACTTTTATGAAATAATGATGAATTGCTCAACTGTTTCTAGCATTTCCTTAACACTATGCTAATAACCTGGGCCTCCAAATTAACTATATCATAGGAGAGAGTGTCCTGGTCCTGACAAAAGGGGTCATAAAGGGTGACCAGCCCTTCATAGTAGCAGCTTTGGTGCTCATCCTTCTGCAGCCTGGCAGGAAGTCATTTGAATTGAGCCAGATTTGGAGATCCAAATCTGAGGACCTGTTGTCTGAATGGACTTTTGTCACTCAGAATAATAATACTCCCTGGCATCCTTGATAGTTGGTTAATAGGTAAGCAATAATTGAGGTAGTGAAGTTGAAAACGCAGAGCTTCAGGAGCGCACTTTTTATCCCCTGGGCATCCTCAGGGCGGACACAAATGCAAAACGAACACCCTTAAATAAAGCTGAGCTCAGAAGGGGAAGCCTCCGATGTCTGAAATCAAATGCAAGTAACAGAAAGTTCCCTGAGCCCACTCAGCTCAGGTGGCACTGGATACCCATCTGGAAGGAGCCGAGCAAACAAAAGACCAGCTGTGTCGTCTGCCTAGAGCAGGGTTATATGTAGGGCTTTTTGGAGCAGGAGGAGGGGAGGTTCATCCATTATTAAAACACAGATAATAGAAACTTTATGCCCCACTGATCTTGCATTAGACAACATGAACTGAAAGATGAGGTCTCTGCTAATTCAGTGCCTGGTACTCCTGAGACTGGCTCCCATGTGAGGGGGAAGCAGACAGCACTTGTCTGTCTTACTCTGCCTGGTGCTCATCCCAACTACCTGAGAGGTCACTGCTCCTTCCCTGGCGATGGCCTCCCATGACAGCTTCACTTCGCTGGAAGAATAAAGCTGTCAGCAAGGAGGAGAAGACGAGTATCTATACGAGTCAGGCCATGGCCACAGGACACAAAATCAGGCAAAATGAAATTATCTCTACCCATGCCAGATCAAGCGCTTAATGTAAAACACACCTCTGACTCTCTCCTTCAGCAGGCACTCTAACAGCAGCACTATTCTCAAAAAGAAAGTGTCGCGCAGGCAAGCTCCGTCCTTCCCAGAGGGTTGGAAAAAGACAGATGTGTTTACATTCATTTCTTGAGGAAGGCACTGGGATGCCATAGGTTATTCTCAGTAAATAAGAGCAAGCTGGAAAACCCCATAGTTAGCCTCTCACTCTGGTGCCCCCATAACTTGATATGATATGGGCCTTTTTCCTATTAAAGTGTAGGCTTTGAGAAACTCTACCCTATGTATAGCTACAAACAAGTAGAGGAAAGAATGCTAAACCTAATGGGGCTAGCAATCCATGTCCGATGCAAATATCTGATGTGACAAAATCTGCTAACACCCCCTCCCTCCAAACAGAGCGTTCAAGCCTCCCTGCCTTGAAGTTTCTCAAACCAAACAAAACATCTGTTTGGGACACTCCATAGTTGTGGGACGTTTGCGATTCAGGGATGGTTTTTTTTAATATTTTATGCAATGAAAGACCAACATGTTTTCTCAAACTGAACCATTCCATTTTGTCCTGTGCAAGGCTAGATTTATTTTGGTAATCTGTGACTTTGGCCAAGGTCCCAAACCACTGGCAATGCAAGTCCTTAGCAGCTGACTCTTTATGGTAGTTTTGGATACCAGAAGCATAAATAATGAAGTCCGTATTTTTTTCTTCAGTAGGAAAAATAAAACCATCTGAGTGGTATATAAAACAAAAATAGATTGAAAACTTCATCTACTGCAAAATTTGAAATGTGTTTCACTTATTTTGAATATTTTCAGATATGCTGCTTTCAATTATTCAAGAAGATATGAGCCTGATGTTCAGATAGCAATATTGTTCACATATTTTTAGTTTCAACATTTTACTGAGGGCAGTAGTAAAAGAATTAGAAGAAAGCATCTACTTGTTTTTATTTCTTATTCACAGCTCTCTTCTAAATGGCACAAGTCGAGCTTTGAGGGGTGTTTCACTGAAGTGTTGCAATCAGAGACATTAATTGTACCCAGTGTATATCCCATTAGAAGCAACTACTATTTGAAGCATTTCAGGATGTAGGAACAGATCTCTCCCATGTGATTAGACATAGAAAGCCTCCCTTGTTCTCTCAGAACGGTGTAAAATGGACTCCCACTGTTGTCAGAGCATCCCTGAACGCGCACTTTTCCTTCTCAGGGAAGTGTAATGCCAGAGTGCAGGCATCCAGGGATGTTTCTTTGATTTCAGAAGAAGCAGAAATAAACCCCGTTGCCCTGGTGGGTCCTTCATCCCCTCGTTCTCTATCTCCCTCGAGTTCTGAAAGATATAGTGTTTTGAATAAGTGGCCTAATTTCAAGCTTCCTTTCCCACCACTCCCCCCCAAAGTGGCTTGTACTTACACACAGTGACTGTGTGACTATTGCTCTCTTCCAGAATGCATTTCTAGGTACTTCTCAGAGCTCTGATCCATCTGAACTTCTTCCACTAATGTATTAAATGATGTGGCCACAGCCGCGATGTGCTCTTCCTTTCATCCTTTTCCCAGTGGGAGAGCTGCATGGGTGGAGGTGAGTTTTGCTTTTGGGTTAGAGAGGAAAGGGGGACTGGGAAGGTTTTATCTTTATGCCTTTCTTTTCCTTTTGTTAATATTTATTTGTAACAAGTCAATTTTGAGAAGGCAAAGAACTGAAAGGGGATAAGTCTAATGCTGCTCCTTAGTCCCTGGTAGAGTTTATCCCCAAGTGTTAGATGGCCTTTCCTAAAAGTCTGTCTCCTGCACAGTCTGTAGCTTCCTCCAGGAGGTAGACAGGGCAACACAGAGAGGTGCAGTTCTCCTGCATCTGCTCCAGACGGGTTACACTCTCACACTGAGCCAAAGCCCTGAAAGGGATGTCAGGTTTGATTAGGTATTTTATGGCATGTGACTTTACAGACCATCCGGCAGGTCTGGTCACTTCCCCTAGCCAGTGTCGGTAAGAAAATGTGCTGTAACATTGTGCACAAGCTGTGGTTTCCGACGGGTCAGTAGGTCTGCGATCAGCTGCAACGCATGGCTGTAGTTTGTAGGTTAGGTGGCAAAGGTGTGTTACTTGCCTTACTGGTAGATGCTGCCTGAAGACGATAGAGTCAACACAAACTCCGAAAACCTCCTGAACTACCAAATGGCTCAGCCAGCCATGCACAGATAGCGACGGAGGGACCAGCCCAGCCACCTGCACCCAGCTTGCTGTGGCCTCGCACCATCAGCAGAAAATGCTGTTGCCTGTCTCCGTGAGGTGTGTAATGGGTTGTCTGCCCTTGGTGAGCCCTTCCACCGTCCTCAGGGGTCAGTTGCAGGTGGCAACAGTGGGGAGCGTGCTTTACTTCACGTCTCTGGGGAATGTTACAATGATAATTTTCAGCCTCTGTAATTGGTTTTACGCTCTGTAGGTTATTTCCAAAGGAGAAAAAAAGGTTGGAAAGTATTTAAAACAAAATAAAGGTTAGCCTTGACACATGGAGAACTCACAAAGCAAGGGGAGAAACATCTTGGCAGGCTTCGTCAAGGTTGCCTGTGGCTTGGTGCAGAATCAGAGGCATTAGCAATGGTAACAACTTTGTTCAGTCCCTGTTTCTGATTTCCCCTCCAATGGAAGAATAACATGTTTTCTCCAATTCCATCCTTTACCTCTGCATTTGGCAATTGGGTGATGGCAAGAGGATAAAAAACACAGCAGAATATCTCCTGTTATCATCTTCACCTTCTAGGCTAAAGCCCACAATGCCTGTGGAGTCCACACTGCAGGTATTCACCTCCAGCCAGTGTCTGCTGCCCACAGCTTCACTCACCAGCTCTCTCTGCAGACAGCTGGGAAGGGGTGGCATTCATCACTGCCATGCAAGAAGCCCATCTTCAGTGATTTTTGTCAGCAATTCCCTTCACTCAGCCTGCAGTTCAGCTCAAGCTGTTCTTTCACACGTTTTTTTCATTTATGCAGGTAAGGGGAAAAAACAAAACAAATGAAGTAGATTCTTTTTCCCCAGATAGAAAGGTGATTAACCAACACCAGTAGTTGCCAAGCAGGTGTATACCTCAGAGATGACACTAGTGTAGAGAGAAGCTGCCAATGTTGCTGGTTTGTCCATATTTTTAGTATTTTCCACGTGATTAATTAAGGGTAGGCTCTTTTCTGTGTTCATGAAATTTCCTTTCATAAACCACTGAAGTTTTTCCACAGACTGAAGGCCAATTCTGATCTCACTTTCACCTGTGTAAACCTGGACTAACTCCACTGGAGCCTGTCCATCTAATCTGCCTGTTTTCAAGTGTGACAGGCATTAGGGTATCTGAGCACCCGTGCTTATCCCCAGACTTAAACTGATGTCGCTGTGTTCAGTCTTACTCACCATGTCCTGTCCTTCATATATAATTTATCAGCCAGAATGATGTTAGGTGATTTGCACTCTGAAGTAATCATCACTTGGGCAGCAAGATGATGGATAGGTGGAGGGAGAGCAGATGGTATAAAAGATTAATCAAAAAGCGAGAGTCCGTGCCACTGCCAGTCCACAGCTAAAGATCCTCTTGGGTGTGAAAAATGCTAGAATAATGGTGAGGTATTTGTCTCCTGAATTTGTGCTATTACTAGGAAATCCTTCCACACTGCACAGGGCTGAAAAGGCTGGCAGCTTTTTTGGGAGCCTGGTGGGGCAGGTCTCACCCACGAGCACAGCTGCGTTGGGGCGGCTCGGCCTCCGTTGCATGCTTCAGCACATGCTGCCTTCTGCTTTTCCCCCTCTCATGTACCGTTTGCTTCAGCACAAACACAACCCACCCCCTGCACCATTCCTCCCTGGCCATCGTTTCCCATTAATTAGTACTACTGCTCTCCATGCACAGACCCCTCTCTCCCTTGTCAGGTCACCCCTCCCGCCCCTCTGCCTCCTCCCTAGCCAGGTGTCTCCTTCCCCGTTCCATCAAACCTCTCCCCTCTGGATAGAGCAGGCGTCAGTGCTACTGCGGCAGCTACTGCTCTACTCCCTCTAGCAACGGCTTTTTCCATACCTTTCTTGCAGACAGATCTCCTTCCACCAAAGATGCTTCACCTTTCCCATTTGCATTCCCTTTCTCTGGTCATTTTTTCCTGCTCTAGCTTCTTCCTGATTCATGTTTCTCCTCGGACACTTCAGGTCCTCCTTGAAGATTGGTCATGCACCCCCTAAGAGCAGTTGAGTGTGAGCAAACATGAGTTTTGCTGCCCCAAACCAGAGTAGGCCAAATGCCAGGCTGGAGCCCAAGCCGGGCAAAAGGGAGGAAGGACGAGGGTTAGGACGAGGAATTGGGAAGCCAGGCCCACAATCAGCCTCACCGTCCCCACTGCCAGTACGAAAGGCAGGGCAGAAACAGAGACCGATGCTGTGAAACTAGACCTGGCTGTGAGATTTAGGCAGGACCAGAGGGGAATCGCTGAAACTGGTAACAAGAAAAAGCTGTGAGTGATGTGGTACACTAGACCTCAGCCAGCGGGAGCTGAGCGTGGAAAAATAGAGGGGAGAGGAAAGTGTGGATCTCGTACCTATGGCCCTGACTGTTAACTCATCAGCAAACACTGCAGCTGCTGCTTTTTCTACAGCTTTAGGGCAGTGGGAGAGTCTCCTGCTTTGCTCCGGACATCAGTGTCATTTCAGTTGCTCTCATGAAGCCTCAGCACTGTGGCTGATGCCTTCAAAGGCTGTCTTCACAGCACAAGTGCAATAAACTTAAGACCATTACCTGTATTGGGCCACTCATTGCAACTCTGTTGGCGCTAGTAGGCATTAGTGTGAGCCAGAAACGACTACGCCTCAAATTTGTTTTAAATTAAAGCTTCAGCTTTGCAGGAACTTTTTATTGCCCCAGGCAAGAAGAGGGGTGGAACGGCGTTCCACCCTTCCAACATAAACCTGAGCTGGGCAAAGCCCACCGTGCGCCGGCTGTGCAATCCTCCTGCAGCGCTTCCTGTTCAGCTATTTAATTTGGTTGCCACTGGCCAGCGTTAAAACCTGGGGTTTTAATCTGCTGTAAATTGGTGCGGCTCTACTGAAATGTGGTTTTCAGCCTGTGGTCTGTCGATCCCTAGGACTGTGGACTGCAGACTGCTTCGAAAGAGTCTGCGAAAGGTAACTAGGAAAAGCAAACCCTGCTGTCAATAGGCTTAAATTGCCAATACATGGGCCTTTTTCCTCCACTAGAACCATTCTGGGGTGCCAAAAAATGAAAATGACTGGAGATCATGAGAAGAGTGCTGTTTTACACTAGCTGAGGATCTGTCCCTGCCTGTTCATTGAGTAAGAAATTATTTTTGAAGAGCTCATCAGGGTATAGTAAGCAAACGTTACAGCTTAGGCTCAGAGTTCTGTGTGTATTTTTTAAAGGATTTTGAGAGCAGTCTAAAATGCTGTCACATACACTATATATCTGTTTGTAAGCTGGCGTGCTTGGATAGTAGGGGATAGCAAAACACAATTGGAATCATTTGAGCATGATATTTGGGAAAACTTTTTTTCCACATATTGCTTCAGGAGGCTTATGTCCATCTCTTCTAAATGAAAAATGAGTATTTGAAGTAATGTTTTAACGTGGTTTTATGTAACATAACCTCAGCTAAAAAAAAAAATGCATAACCTCTGACTAACTTCAAAGCAGTAAAAGATCTTTCATTCAATTCCAGTAGTGTCACATTAATTTATCTTTTTCTGAGTTCCAAGAGTTTTGTGTATTATGTAAGTAGGCACAAATATGTTCTTTGCAGTATTTTTTTTTCTTCTCTTAGAAGTGGCTAGAAGATGCATATGCTGTTTCACTAAGGATTTTGAGATTTCATGTTGTTCTGCACAGCAAGAAAACCTGAGAAATACAAGGTCCTTCAGAAAGAAAATTCAGGATAACTGAAGGCAACTCTTTCCTTAGAGATGTCTAAACAGCTTCCCTGGAGACTGTCACATATTTTCTTGTGTTTCTTCCTAATTGTAATTTTAAAAAATTACCTGACTTCGTAAAGCATTTTGATTTTACAGAACTGCATGTTCCAGTGGAATAGGGCTCCATACAAACCTCTTTGAACAATTCTGTTTCATTATAGTACTCTGACTATAGCACAGACAACTGTGAAAGATTTGGAGCTAGATTCAGATACCTAAGAGAGGCTGGAGCTGTTTGGATCTGGAATCTAAATTCTGTTTGCAATCAATTCAGGTTATTCCACTGGTATTCTCTCTGTGCAGAGAAGAAAAAAATCTTTCTTGCAGCAAAAGCCTACCAGCCAAGTCCTGCTCGCTAGGCTCGAGCAAGTTCCAGTGACTGCACTAAACTACATGCACACAGTGAGGCAGGCAGGGTTCAGCCTTGTGTGAGGAAACGCTGCTTTCATGAAGCTGTATTTCCTCCCTCCCTTAGTTAGCATTGGGTTGCAACTCCTTGCTTTGTGATTTGCCCCAATCTTTTCCATTCCTAGACTTCAGGAAGAAATGTGGCCTCCCTATAGCCAGTCATTAATAAGTAAATACACTTTTAAAAAAAGCAACTGAAAGATTACATGAGTAGCAGAACCTGATGTGCTCTGCCAGACAAGGGGAAAGCGAACGAGGCTACTGCAAAGGGAAAACCATTTTGTAGCAGTGATTCCATGTATGTTCTTTCTTTGACCTTTCCCCTCTCTGAATATTTGCCATGTGCAATGACATGCGTTTCATATAGATCTAAACCATGCCATATTTTTATATAGATTACCTATGTGTAGTGAGTACAGTCTATGATGAAAAGCAGAGGTTTGTGTTAGTTCATATCAACATATGATCTCAGCAGGATCTAAAACATATGCTACTTACCATAGCATTTGCATGTGCATTCATATGTTTTTGTTCCACTTGGGTTATCTTAGAGCCTTAGGGCCTAGCCCATTTGCAAATGTTTTACTTAGATGGATGCAAAACCACCATATGAAAATACAATTGTGGAGGAAAGAAAGGGGGACACTTCAAAAATATGGATTATCTTCCTCCTTTCCTGTCAGTTCTGTGTCTGCATCTGTGTTTATATGCACGTGTTGCTGTCACACATTTACCTGGATTCACTTTCAGGACAAACACTCCTAAAGCTGCATCTTGCAGCACCATATAAGGCAGTTCAAAATAGGGAATCTAAGCTTCTTCTCTCACTTGAAACACAGGTGAGGATTCCTATTTTCCTATCCCCTGTACTTTTTCCACTGTCATATATGCACCTACAAGCTAATTTTCCCATTACGAACTGGACCATCCGTGTGCACATGAATATTGACTTTGGAGGTTATGGTGAGGCAAACTCATGGTATTTTCTCTTCATGGAGCAGATGCATTGACAGTTCATAAGTTATTCATGTTCATTGCCCTCAGGGATCCATTTATATAAGCTAGAGAGATATATTGGGTGCCTGCCTATCTCTTATGCCTGCCTATCATATGGCCCCCATAATCATAATCATATACCAATTTATGCTGTATCATCATCACAACATGCTTTTGAGGCAGAGAATTGCAACTATTCCCAGTTTTCTCAGGGCAAAAAGGGCCCTGGGGGACTTGAGCTGGTTGCCCCATGTCTCAAGAAGTTCATCCTGGCTCTCTGAATTCCCAAACTAACTCTGTTGTCTGTTGGACCTCTGTTACCTTCTGTGCCAGGGTGTGTAAAATCTCCTATCAAACACTCATCCAACAGAAGTCAGCAGATCGCAGCTTGGCTGCCGCCAGCTCCAGCTCTAAGCACCAACCTTGTCATTAGACCCCAGCTCTTTTCTTAAAGGAAGGCACTGTGTTCAGTATGTCTCGTTCAGGTTTTGCCTCCCCTTCAGCGGCCACTGAAATTTGCTTGCCAGTACTGGGCAAGGGACGGGTCACAGGTTTTAACATCTCCATCACTGGACAGAGATATTGATAACAATTGTTCAGGTTCGTTTGGTTTGGTTTGCATTTTGTAACAGCTTGAATGCATTATGCAAAGCAAATGTATGCTTGGGTGCCTTCTTACTTAATACAAGTTTCATGTTATGTGCATCGTTCCCTGTGCTTTGTTTACTGTCAGATTTGCCCGCCTGTCTAACTCAGCTGTGGATGTCCAGCTTCCGATTTATATAGAGCAAGAGATGTACCAGTTATCTCTGAGCCTAGCTCGGCTGCTCCTGTGGAAAAACTCTAGGGAAAGCTGTGGATGCACTGTTGAATTAATCAGGAGGAGGAAGTGTTCTTGGAAGAGGCAGCACTTCCTTTTATGCAGGATACGACATGGCCAGGTGCCAAGGGTGGGGAACGGGGGCACGATTAAAGATCTAGATAAAGGAGGAAGTGCTTTTCACTGCAAAGATGAAGCATTTTCCTAAAACTTTATTTCTTACACTGCTTGGAAATCAAGCTGTTCCACCCTTTTTTTTTGTTTTAACTTCTGCTTCAGTTGCAGATTTTCCCTCTTACTCAGCAGTCCAGCCAGTAGAAATGAAATTTCCTTCCTCTTTGAAGCTTGCAGATGCTAGATTCAGAAAAGGGCAAATGAAGGAAGAGCACAGGCCATGGCCATTTTTGGTTGCAATTTGACCCCCCAGGCGTGGATGACGGGGAGGAGCACCATGACCCTTTCCAGCTTTATTCTCGATATTACACCACTGACGTCATCAGAATTCGTTCCACACTCAAATTTAGCCTCATCACCGTTATTTGCTGAAGATCAATAATTTGCAGATGTACATACGTGTGCATACACGCACGCGCACACACACACACACAGAGGGATTTATGGAGACAGTAGTGTGTTTCATGACTCCAATCACTACCAGGTGTTTAACTGTAATAGGGTTACAGCCCGTTTGGTATTTATACAGCAGCAGGACAAGACTTCTCCTCGCCCGCCGTGTAAATCCATTTGACTTTGTAACTGTATGACCGTAGATCTAATGACGTTGCCTTTTCCCACCCACCCCCCATCGCCTTGCTCTCGCTGCCTGCCCGGATACATTTCCTTTCATTTTCATGCAGAGTATGTCACCGTTTCATAACTCGGTAAATCAGCTCGCTCTTTTGATTCCTCCCACCAGCGCAGCTGTACATCAGAGCAGAGTCCCGTGTCCCCCGGGGTGGGATGCCTGCTGTGGCAAACGAACAAGGAAGCCACCCCGGTTCGGCACTTCTATTTACTTAGCTTCTATGTAAAAACACATATACGTGGGGTTTTTTTAAGCGTGCAGACATCCGCCGGAGCTAGCATTGTTTTCATTGATTGCTGCCGCTGGAGCTCTGGAGGCAGCAGTACTGATCCATATGGAAACAAGGTTTCCATAAATCTGTCAGACCTGAATTCTCTTGCAGAGCCTCATCCGGTCGCTTGCTCCTATTTTCTTTTCCGTGTTTTCAATTCCTGATTGAGTCGAGTTCAAACGAGCCACTTATTTGGCAGTGCCCTTGAAATAAAGTTCTGGTTTAATTGTGCCTCGGAAAGCCTGGGAACATAAGGTTTCCTCATGCACTTGGAAAAAGTATATTCGCAGGTACATGTGCATCTGCTGTCCCACGTCCTCTGGCACACACGGGGTAGAGCTCTCCGGCATACCTCTTTTTAGCATGCGGGGGCTGAGTGCTTTTCAAAGCCCGGGATTAGACTCTTTCTTCTGTTAAGGAGTGGCTATTAGCATTTGATGCCTTCTGTCCTGCCTGCTGCTTTTATGCTCCATTGGCGCTGTTTCAGAAATGACATTATCATGGGATTGAGCAGCTCAGGGGATTGAAAACAGGCGGCAGAGTCTTTCCCCTCCAGGTCAGGAGTTCATCGCTGACCTGGGCTAATAGGCTAATACTGGCTGAACGTCATTAGCATCTGAAATGAGTTAGGGATCTTCTTTCCAATCCCTACCAAGCACATATCTCATTGCTCCACAGCACAAAATTTTGCTTTACTGGGCACCCTCTGAGGGTGCTGCAAAAACACCCACAGCTAGAAACTGTCCTTTCAGAGACAGCGTCAAGACAGACTGGCCAGGAGGTGTGAGCATGATATACAGATGTGTTCTCCACCGTTGTCCCCTCTCTATCTGTCACCAGCACCAAAGTTACTTGCACAGCCTTGGGCTATGGGGGAAGCCTCATCATGACATTACTGAGGGACACGATGAAGAGTGGGAGACTATGCTAGACTGAGAGGGTTGTTTGTAAGCAGAGGTATTTGCAAGTTAACTAAAATGTCTGTGCCCAATAAAGCAAGAGACTTTAGACTTTCACTGCCCATTCCTGTGTTTCTGAGGAAGGTTATCACTGCGAATTACAAGGAAATGATGCTAATTCGTTGTCACCTTTGGGGATCAGAAGATGATGTGGAGATAAAATCAGAAAGGATTTTTTTCTTCAGCTGGAGCAAACCGCGTGAAAGAGAACTTGCTTTCCATATGAGACAAGATGCTACATAGATACCACATGCCTGACCTGCTCTAAAACCATCTGTCATCAGCTCTAGGCAGCACCCATTTATCTTGGTGGAAGAGCTCCTCCAGTTGGTTTAGTGGCCTGTCTGTTTATGTTCATAAGCCTAACAGCGCTGCAGCTGGCTTAAGCAGCTTATTAGTATTGTTTACTGTACTTTGTTGTTTAATCAGAAATACTGATAAGCAATCTAAAAACTAGTGGCTTTTCGAAGCCTTTCATGTAAGAGTGGCATTGGCATGGAAGTACAAAATCAAGACTTGCAAAGATGCAGCTGAGGGTTCTGTCCTTCGCTCTTCCCCTTATCTTTGTATTTTTCCACTCAGGAACGCAGAGCAGCCTTTGAGTTCTTCAGCTGTGGTGGGTTTATTATATGACCTTTTTGTATCTAAGGTGGTTTATTAATTTAATTTCTACAAAGCATTCGTATTTCAGGTTCCCCTCTCCTCTGGCAAGCATCAGGGTGTTAAAGCCAGTGCATCCCGCTGGGGCCCATTCCTACAGCTTTTCTGCCCTCCCCTCCTTTCCCCGGCACTGAGCATCGAATCTAGAGCCAAGCTTGCTTCGTGGCCCGTGTTCATGGAGGTTACCGTGTCCGTGTGTGGGGACCTACCAAATACAGTCTGTCATGAAGCCTGTCACTCAGTATGAATCTGCTGGTGGGAGAGCTTGAGGAACCGCTGGACAACCATGTGAGCAACCACGTTATTAATTCCTGGCACGCAGGAAGTAAAGGGGTGGAAGAAACCCAAAAGCTTTCTTCAGGCTGTGTCACACATGGCCGTACATGGTATTGCTACCCGGGCAACACCACGGCTATTTGCCTTCCCCCTGCCTTTTTCTGTAATGCTCTCTCCATGTGCAATATTTGCCTCCCTCCTTAGTTGCCATGCTACTGTTCTTTCCCTTTTAATCCCCGCTAAAGAGTCAGTTCTCCTGTGATTTCCTCAGGAAATGGAAAAAACTTGAGTAAGTTCTTGAGTGCTCTGCCCACTCCCTTCCCCTTCTGTATTCTGCACATCTGCCTATTAGATTATAAGTGATTTGTAGAGAGGCTTAGCTTTAGCTGGAGTCTTGTACATTGTCAGCTTCATTGTCGTCAGTAAATGCACACTTTACCCGGGCTTCTTGCTTTCTTCTTTTCCTTTTAAAAATGAAAAATCCCTTGAAGATCTAAAATAAAACTACAAATCCACAAAGGTTTAACTGTGGTGCCTTAAACAGGTGCTTTATCCACTGTGCTGTTTGAACTGTGGATGCTAGCATTTGTGACAATCTAACAGCGATGCTTTGTCCACTGGAGAAAGCCTAATTGCTCTCCATGACGGCAAATAAATCCATGGAGATTTTGAAGTTAAAATTCGGATTTCAGACTAGCTGCGTTGTACGATGCACAGCACTATCTCCACAACACAGATTTATATGCACATCCAATTTCCTGGACAAAGCAATGTATTGCCTGTTTTTATTAATATCTATTTATTTGTTTTCTCTGATTGGGGTACTTGTCAAAAGAACATTTGTATGTTCCAAAATGGAAAGCAGATACTTTACACTGTGAGAAGTTGGGGCACCACTGTGAGAAGCTGGTGTGACCAGAGAAGAGAGGCCAGTTTGTTCATCGGGACATTAATCTTGATCTTAGAAGATGTGCTCCACTTCAGGTTTCCTGTATGAATATGAAAAAAATCCCTTATTCATCAAGTGTCTTTGGGCACTTCAGCAAGACTTAGGTTTAGTTCCTAATAAGTTTGGAAATCTGGGCCTCAGTCTCTCTTTGCCTAAGTTCCCTATATGAAAAGCTTGCTTTGTCCAGCATGAATTCGGTTCCTGACTGACTGTCAGTGTTTCACAGTGAAAACCAGGCTTTGCACTGAGGCGATGTTTTGTTTTAAAGAATCCCCAAATGTTGGTGGTTTAGGGTCATTCTGAAATTCTGCATGATGGCAGAGCAGCTTGCAAGAGTATATTTAGACAGCACGGGTCAATCTTGAAGCTGAATGGGTATGAGGAAGCACCTAACCGTGAGGCTGACTCGCGCCACTAAAGGCAGCCAAGGCTAAAGCAGAGACATGGCAGCCTGGAGACCTGGGCTCTCCTTTGCTCTGCAGTGGAACCAGGATGATTCTGGGCAAGTCTCTCGATATTTCTTTTTCTGCATCAGCAACTTTACGTCACTGCCAAAGAAGGTGAGAGGGTGATGGTGGCTGTGGGTTTGGGGCTTACCCAGAATCTGTGCAGAGCTCACCCAGGATTCAGCTTGCTGTAAATTTTTGCATGAAGAAATTTGGCTTTGTTGTAGAGCTGATGGACATCACCCACACATCCTACCATCGTTTTGGAGCAAATGCGTAGGCTGGCCTGTTGAAGGAAAGCTGTATCTCCAGTTTGTTGGGGTGCATGGAGTGTTAAAGGGCTGACATGCAGAGAGCTTGCCCTGCTAATGGATCAGAATTTTTATAGACAGAAGGGATATGCTGTAGTCAGAGTGGTAAATCTGTAATGACAGACGTTCGTTCTATATTTGTGAATGACCTGATTTGGCATGCATGCGGTTCATTCTCCTGACAATAATGGAAACATGGTGTGAGACAGACAGAGAAATAAAGCTGTGGTTAAAGCGAAGCTATAAATTTATAAACGTTTTGGTTTAAAATATTTTCCCCACCTTAATTTCTCTCCTTGTTTAAAAAAAAAATAAAAGCCTCTGTTTGAATAGTGTTTGAAAAGCTTTCAGCTCTCCTCCTCCTTCTTTTTCCTCCTCCCTCACCTCCCTCCTAAGCTCCAGAGATGAGTGTAAGACATCTGTCAAAGCTGTGGTAACGGATTTCTACTGATTTGCGAGGACTCTAGGAATCTGTCAGAGCATCCCTGGCTGCTGCGGTCCTGTCACTGGGTGATAGCTGCCCCGGGAGCTGAGAGTTGGGCACCACCGGGAGACAGACCACTTTGTCCTAATGTTAGTTTGTCCCTGAACTGGAGAGAGGGGAAGGGGGAATTTCCCTACAAAAAGAAAGAGTTTGAAGGGGAAGACACGGGAAACTTTAGGAAACATTAGCAGAGGCTGTCGTGCCCTCAAAGAAGAGCCCTTCTTGCTTTCTGCTCCACATTTCTCCCTCCCTCCTTCAGGAAAAATTCCTAAACTGCTTTGGCTCGGTACCAACTATTCCTTTGGCCTCCCAGCCAGAAAAGCTCACTGGGGATGGAGAAATTGCTGTACACAATGGTTTTGAGAACTAATAACACATGCATGCTGTCCAACCTTGAGTTATATGAAATATGGTGCATAGATTTCAATCCTGTTTTGTCAGAGGCCTTGACTGCTTAAAAGCCTTCCAGTCCCTCTCCCGCCTCTTTCCCCCCCAAAAAATAAAATAAATCCCACACGTTTTCTCTCAACTTCCAGCATGTGTGACCATAATTGTGTCTCAGATGCTGGCAGAGCGCCTGATCTGTCAGCCTCACCCGGGGATGGGGAAGGAGTGGGGGAAGGATGCCTGCTAGATCAGCTTGGCTGGGAGGGGATGTGGGGGCTGGGGGGCCGGAGCGCTTGCTCCCCCGGCCCCGCAGAGGAGTGGGAGGGCAGGATGCTGCCGCTCGTCTGGGATGCGCGGGGGCAGGCGGGGATCTGCCTCGGTGGCTGCTTCCTTCTGGGGAAACTGCTTGGGGCCAGTGGGTATAACCAGCAGCAATTAGTTAAATCAAGGGGCCAGCTACAACTGAACTAATTACATTGGTGCATTGTACTCCAGCAGCTTGTAATTCTTCTACCCCGTGTTAGTACAGATGGGTCCTCCCTCGGTAAATGAAGACACTCTCTGCGTTAGTCACGCTGCTGGATCAAGAAAAGCGTGGCGCTGGCTTTGCAAGTGAGCAAGATGAACCTGCTCAGTACCTGGCCCTTTTTGCATGGTCTCTAGCATGACTATTTACATTAGTTAAAATAAAAAAAGGTGTGGATCGCACAGATCTCCAGAGAGGATAACTCTTGGAAGTTGTGCAGTGCCTAGGGGAACGGTTATCTGTCCTGATTATGACCTCTAGGAGCTGATGTGATAGAAAAATCAATTTAATTCTGGAAGAACTTACCATTAAAAGACAACTCATGGAACTTGATTGCTTAAAATAATTTGAACTTGAAGTAAGCACAATTCTGAAAAATCTATCAGAGATAGCAGGCATATATCAGTGGGGGTAGCATCTTCCTCTAGTTCTTAAGATATTCAGTTTCAATGGATAAGGCTTACAGGAGGCTTATGCTGTGATCAGCAGTGAAATAATTAGCCACCATTATCATTAAGCGTCAGTACCCACACAACATGAATCCTCCAAGTGAACATTACTGAGCTGTCACTTCCAGGTCCTTAAGCCGACTTCTGTATCAGCTTACACGGTAAGATGCATATTTCCCTCCAGATTGTCCTCAAAATCAGGTAGAGGAACAAGGATGCAGCGTGAGGGACGAGGATGCAGCGTGACACCATGGCTGGAAGAGAGTGAGTGAGCGAGGACCGGGCGTGCGCAGCAAGTTTGCTGCGTGTGCCAAAAGAGGAACAGCAGGAGAGGTGCTGGAGCTGTGCTGGGGCTTCCAAGCCTTCATCCTCACACTCAAAACTTCCAGCTAAACAAGACTCAGTCACTTTTTCATGCTCCTGCGAAGAGGATGAGGGCTCAGCTCCGCAGTGTAATAGTGTTATCAATGTACAATTTCTGCCATCATCACTGGCATTTTGCCTTGGTTTTCTATGGTTGCAGTAGGTCTTGGGTGTACACAAGGACACTGTTATGCCAGGCACTTAAAAAACACCGATAGCCTAAAGAGCTTATATCCTAAGGAAGTACCTTTTTCCCCATGAGGACAGCCAAGCAGTGGAGGAGCTTGCTCACCAAGGCTGCGCAGTCTCCATTTTCAGAGGTTTTCAAGACCAAATTGGACAAAGCCCTGAGCAGCCTGGTCAGACCCCATAGCTGGCCATGTTTGAGCAAGTGGTTAGACTGAGGACCTCCTGTGTTCTCTCATCCTGAATTATGATCCTATGATCTCTATCTGGGGTTGTTTATGTTTTTATGTTAAAAACCAAGCACCGTGTTCTAGCTGTAGGCAGGTACGTGCCTACGAGCTAACTTGTTGATGGCATTTTCTCCTGTGCGGGGCCTTCTGAAGGAAATATTATGCATATGGGTGTAGGCAGTCTTGGTTTCTTCTCACCTACATCTTAGTGACCAGGGCAGGTCAACATTACTTGTGAATATTTCTTAGGAATATTATTTGTTAGCGGTTTGGCACTTTTTCCTTAAGCTCATTAAGTCATTACTCACTGTTCAGTCACACCTCCAACAGTGGTTGAATACGGCAAAGAATTTATTTTTTTCTGCGGTGCTAAGTACGTATTTGCACAGCCTTTTTTGTTTTATCTGATGACGTTATTTTCTTTCCTCATAGGTGGATGCTTCCTCCACTCTTCCCCCTTCCTCCTCCTCACTCTCCCTCCCCCCACTGCCTCCAGTGCCAGGATGACAGCTCTAAGGCTGCTGGCAGTCCGTTGGCTGTTGCAAATCAAGGACTTTAATCACAGCATGATGCCATCATGTGAGCAAATATGATATTGATGGTGTTTGCTAATATGCTATTTTTAAAAAATGAAAATGTTAAAAATAAATCTTTTAGGGGGATTTTACACATTACTGATTGGTAATTTGAGTATGTGCTAATACTTTTTGCATTTGGAATGTTAAATTGATAAAGCTTATGTGGATAAAGATCTATAATTAACTGATAAACATTAAAACATTAACAGATAAAGATTTATATTGTTCCTGAGGAAAATGATAACAGTTTTCCCTCTCAGCCGCACCCTTTTAAGGAGTGATAAAGGAAGAAAAATAAGAATATGGCATTTAGTGTGGCTTAAATGTAACTTGCTTTATTGTGCCATTGCTGAATTAAGGTAATGAAACTTTACACAAAGATTTTTAAATTATTTTTGAAAGAGAGAGAAGTTAATTTCAGCCTAATTGTAATACTTTCTTTTCTGGGAAATTATTCTGGACCAAGAATTGCCATAATCATAATAACGGATGTCATCTATCTGGACTTCTGTAAGGCCTTTGACACAGTCCCCCACAACATCCTTCTCTCTAAACTGGAGAGGTATGGATTTCATGGGTGGGCTGTTTGGTGGATGAGGAATTGGTTGGATGGTCTCATCCAAAGGGTAGTGTTCCATACTGGGACCAGTACTGTTTAATATCTTTATCAATGACATCATAGACAGCGGGATTGAGTACACCCTCAGCAAGTTTGCAGATGACACC
>NW_008794709.1:2966096-2992950 GCF_000699145.1 Aptenodytes forsteri
AGGTGGTGGATGCCCCATCCCTGGAAACATTCAAGGTCAGGTTGGACGGGGCTCTGAGCAACCTGATCTAGTTGAAGATGTCCCTGCCCACGGCAGGGGGGCTGGACTAGATGACCTTTAGAGGTCCCTTCCAACCCAAACTATTCTATGATTCTATGATAATCAAGGACCAAAGCAGACAGACAGTTTCCCTTCTGTACTCCTCATCCAGAACTTGATAGAAACCACACCTTGCATAACAAAAGATCAGAGATTAAAGGCTGTGCAGCCTGTCTTCACGAGACTAAAAATTTGCTCACATATGAGGAAGTCCATCAAAGCTTGTCTAAAGGTTGTATGTGACAGGAAATACACTAATTTTACATATAGGGTGGTTAAACGGATTTTCCTACCAAATCAAAAGTAGAAGGAGAATTAGAGACAAATCCACCCACCAGTGGGAATTTAGTGGAAACACCTCTCTTGACTTTGCATCTGGGATTAGTCCGTCAGACCTCAGGACCTCACTCCTGCTGATCCCACCCTGGACCCATCAGACTTTGCTGCTGCTCTGCAAGGAGATTGCAGCCCTTAACTCCACAGGGCCAAGGGCTTGGCTTGTTCATTGCTACCTGTTTGCTCTCAGAGGTACAATGAACCTTCTTTATTATTGTGCCAGTGCCAAATCCACTTTTTTAATACATCTTGTATGCAACCATTTTCAACCACTGAGGTTTTCGTTTTCTTAGCTTATTTTTAAGGCTGTTGAATACAGACATCTTGAAATAATACTCCTGCAGAACAATGCTAAGACATAATGATCAGTACAGTCCTAATGACATTGCTCCTTTAGCCTCTATGCACTAGGTGTTTGCAATGTAGAATGTATTTATGATCACTTCTCCCAGCAAAAAGAGATAGAAATTATTAGTAATGTATGGACTGTTTACCATGTTTTTCTTAACACCTGTGTCTTTTGCCGTGATAATCTACTTTTGAGTCAAGACTCTAGGTGAGTCCATTATGTTTCACTAGCTATGTTTCAAAATGAAATTTGTGCCTTCATACTTCTGAATACAGATCTGAAAGTCTTGAATCAACTACACTGCACGTGGAAGGTCAGCTTAATTCCCAGAGGCTCAGATGCTTTTTAAAAAGGAAACGGGACTGTCTTGTTAGCAGAGAACCAGCGTGGTTTCAACATCCCAGGACATGCCGCTGCCAATCCTTTATCCTCCCAGAAGGTGAGAGCAGGCATCAGCCACATCCAGCCCTTCATGTTCCAACAGCCATCATCATCCTCACCAATTCCCTTTCAGCCTGCCTAGGAAGACCAGCTGTGTCCAGGAAAATGCCATCTGCAGGTCCCAGCCCTTCCCGAAGGCATCTCTGGTGACTTCTACAGTGTGACGTGATACGTCTGTGCCACTGGTCTCTCTGACTGCATGCTGACCTGCAAAGAGAAGGGCCCTTCCCACATAAGCAGAATAAATAGAGGTGCTATAATCGTATGATTATATCCAAACTAGTCAAAACCACAGTCACAACATATCTGAACATACAACATGGGCACCCTTCCCCCAGAGTTTTGGCACTCTGCTGACAAAGAACCACAACTTAAACTACTTTCATTTTTTTCTTAATACAAAAAAAGTCTCCCTTGCCTTGAAACATTATTGTGGCATGACTAATTTCACCTAATTTCACCTAGAAACATTTTTTAAAAAATTCTTGGTAACTGGATGATGTGCTTTATTTGGAAATAATGTCCGAGGCAGGCAATTACGTTACCTTTGATCTCCCTACCTGTGCTTCAGAACTGCAACCTATTTGGGTGTGCTCAAGTTTAGCTTTCCCTGGCTCCACAGGCTAGAGTAACTTCTGTTGGAGAAATAGCTTTAGGAAATGTTGATTAAAAAAAAAAAAAAAGATCAGTCATACTGCTCTGCTAATTACATTGGCCATATTAATGGCACAGACTGCTCATTTTCAGGCTCTGTTGGAAAGATTACCCAGAGAGGTGTTATTCTCTCAGTACAGTGTCAGATGTCACCCTGTGGGATATTAAAGCCAAGTCAAGATTGTGTTGAAAAATATTTTTTTTTCTTCTGTACAGTAACACATACAGCACTAGATTGCATTAAAAAGAAATCCCTTTGCAGAAGAAATGTTAATGTGGGCTGCCAAATGGGAGAGATTTTCCATAGTTCACTGTTAATGTAAGACCTCAGCTCTTGTGGAACATGCTGTCCTCTAATGAACAGCTCCTTAATGAGAGCGGAGAATCAGGGTTTCACATCTATACGAATGACAGCAAAGTTTGGAAGGTGTTGTTTCTGTTGTTCTTTCTTTTTCTTTTCTATACAAGCACTAATTGGCCTTAAATAAAACTCGGTAGAACACAATAGATTTATGATATTTTTTGTGAAGCTAAACCACATCTCAGGCATTCAGAGAAACAGGCTCCCCTTTTATGAGGTAATTATGATTTAGTGTTTACTGTCTCCCTGTTGAGTCTGTGGGTTGCCTTTAAAGTGGCTCTGGGATGAATGTCAAAAGTGGAATTTACAGTCAAACCTTTTCAACATGTAAAATGCAGGAGACATTTATTATTTTCCTAAGTAATATTTCTTCTCTGCCTCTACGTTGCTTTTTTTTTTTGAAACAACACCTATAAATTGTCCCCAGTGGACAGGTTGCTGCATCATCAGAAAATGGTTATTTTGGAAGAGTTTGGGAAGGTTTCTAAGAATTTAGGTATTTCTTCTAGTAGCAGCAATAGTCATCTTCCAAGGTTCACTTCCATTTTCCACTTGGAAATCAAGTTTTTGTTGATTTAAAAGGATGTAAATTAAGTATAGAAGGTGACACCTTCACACAGGCTTGCCATTAGGTTTGTTTTTTTGGTTTTGGGAGAAGACTTGTGAGAAGACTCCCTTTAGGGTTCAATTTCACAGGGCTGTCACCCAGCCCCAGGACTTCAGTGGGAGCTCAGTCTGCCATGCAGCGCCGGGCCAGTAATATCATTCTGGAAGGGCAATCAGACAGCTTGCTAACAGCTCTCAACCTGAGTTTTTCCAGAGGTCCTGGGAAATGAGGCAGTATCTCTCCCTCTTGCACCTTCTGCTCTTTGTCCATCTAATTAACCTGCACATTCAGCAATCCACCCTAACGCCACGCAGGAGCTGCGTGCTCAGCAAACCCAGCACTTCACTCGCATCTGCGCAGCTCTCACTAAAGTCCCTCTGAAAAGAAGTCTCCACACTGCTGATTTCACGACTGCACAATTTACTTTTTAAGTCCCTTTCCCTTCCCTTCCCTGCTACCCAATTCAGAAACATCGAGTAGGATTTAGGAATGGTTTAGGGAAAAAAAATTAAAACAATGAAAAAAATAGAAATTGCAAAGAATTGCAACAGCGTGGCAGCGCACACCATGTACTTCAGCTGCAGTGCAAGATGGACTGTGGGCTACATGTGAATTTGGCAGGGCTGCAGGTGGTCAAATCATGCTTTTGTGCAGTCTAGGAGATTTCTTCTACTTTACAGTCTTCCAGCATGCAACATCTCCAAAAGCCCAGTGGCACTGAAAAAGTGTGTTTCAGCCCTACAGAAAATATCAATAAAAAGTCCATGAAAGCTATCATCCTTCGAAACAAAGATGGAAATGCAAATAACAGGGGCAAATGGTAAATCTGCATCAGCTCTTGGTTGTGCGTAGCAGAGGATGAATCTAGTGTAAGATCAATAAACTGAAATACTGACTCATTAAAAAACAGCACAAAACTCAAGTGGTTTATCCATGAAGATAACTGGTTGTATGAGGAAGCCATTGATCAAAAACTGTGCTCAGTGCAGATGGAGGATGAAAATCAGAGCTCTCTCCCACTACGCTCTGGTATTATTTGGCAGAAGTCATTGAAAATTTACACAGCATTGCTACACCCAACAGTAGATGGTCAATATAGCTGAAGGAGGACTCTTTTGGAAACCCTTGCCACCAAGAACCTTATCCCTTCAGGGGAGAAGTGAGTGCCAGGACTCAAGGCTGCAAAACACAGCCCAGCTTACATGTTGTGGGATGATGCTGCAGGCACCTGCCCACAAAACCCAAGGGTATTGAAGGCCTACGTGACCTACGTGGGCCACATGTTCACTAGCTTTCAAATAAAAGGGCATGGGTGGTTTCCAGTATTTTCTGTATTACAAGCCTTGGCGATCCTCAGCAACACACTTATCCATCCATCCATCTCACCCAGGTGATTTGCACCCAAACATTCAAGTTGTTTTTTTGCCACCACCCCAGTTATGCAACCGCCAGCCCGAGGAGCGATTGCTAACTCTAAAACGTTTTATTTACAGCAAACATTGATGCAATTACTTGGAGTGATGGACAAGGCAAACAAGACACCAGTTGAGCAAGTTTTGGAAGAGTTTCAACATCTGACATGTCTTGGAAAACGTTCTTGCTGCGTGGGACTCAGTAACCAGCAAGACAATTAATGGTGTTTGGAAAGCTGTGCGTAAGGGGCACACTCACGGCTCTGAGGGATCTGAGGAAGAAGATGGTGTAGCTCAAAGAGTAAGCCTTGGATGGAAAGCTGCATTTGATGAAAGAGAAGAAATGGGTATTCAAGAGAGTTACCTGAGGTTGAACCTGTTGAAGAAGAGCAGAGGAAGAGAGAGAAGGTGATACAAATGTGGAACAACAGTCAACAGTTAAAAATCTTTCTAAATTGTTAGAGAAGGCATATATAGCTAATTCTCTTTGTGTTAGAACTAGATCTGAACATGAACTGAAGCTTGAAGATAGAGATTACCAAGGTTATTGCAGTTCATCAAGAAATGTATAAACACAAAAAGCGAATGAAGTCATTCATTTCATGTATTTTTTTTAAAGATCCCATTGACCTCTGGTGTTGCCTTTCCTGTTTCAAGTGGAATTCAACCTGTTGCACCTGAAACTGTTTTGCTTCCCTGTTCCTACACCACCTGTGCCTGATGATGACCCAGATGAACCTTTATTGCCATCCTACATCACCTCCCAGTAGTTTCAATGGTATCTTTCCCATCTGTCTGCAATGTGTGCATATGCTATGTTTTTTTCAGGTACATTATTACTACCTTACATTTATTCTTATATAGTTTCATCATCTTATAATTAACCATTGTATTCATACTATCTTTTATTTCAGTACATTTCTATGATGGTAAGAGTTTGGTGAAAGGAGCTGAAAGATATTCCCCTTACTTTCTGTTGAAATAACAGTTTGCAAATACTGGCTTTGCTACTATGGAGTTCCCTTAAGAAGGCATGTGTCAGTATTGCAGAGGGAGTGTTGTATGCTAATCCCAGTCTTACTGAGCACAACCCACCCTTATGCAGCACTCTCACCCACCTCTTCCTGGTAAACCATAATTATTTGAAATTTCTGGAAATGTTGACAACGTGGGAGAAAAAAAGATCTCGTGCTCTTCCTGTCTCCTTCCCTATTTGGACGTGAGGGGAGAAAACTGAAAGCTACAGTAGTTACTTGTTTTTTTAAAAAAAAAATCTTTTATTTATTTCCTGAAGAGTCTGAACTGTATTATGTAGATTTAGTGGTGGTGTATAAAATAGTGCTAGGTATGCGTATGTAGTACTTCAGTTCTTTACTTCTGAATAGACCTAAAATGCCTACTCTCAGAGACCGCTGTTTTGTGCACTAATGTACTTCAGGGGTATTTTTGGTCACTAAAATACAAGGGAAAGTAAAATCCTGAAAATAGAAAGTATTATAGGGTTCATATATAAACAAAAAGCAAAGCTATATTACAGAAAGCTAATAATGCAGCTGCTGTAAACCCTCAGGTTTCTATAGAAGAATTCTGGAAAATCAGCATGACGTTCATAGATGCTTCTGTGTACTTTGGTGTGTTGTTGATAATGTAGTTAATGTAGCATCATATTAAGGATCAGCACTAAATTTCATCTGTGACGTACAGGAATTGGAATGACAATATAAAATGATTTTGAAAAAAATAACTCAACTTTATGTGCTAACTATAAAAAATAATAATTCAGTGTGCAGCAGGAAAAGTCTAATTTCAAACCATATTCTAAATATCCTTCAGTGACTATACTGTGATAATGTATTTCACATAATATTTTTTTCATTTTTTCCTAAAATTTCCCTTTATTTCTATATTAAGCTTAAGGCACAGATATGGGGGGGGAAAGAGAGAGAATATTTTCTCAAAACAGCTTTTCGTTGCTGGCTTTGACATCTATAGCCAGGGTAGGATAGATATGAACAGACCAGTGAAACTTGGTTATAGCACGAGGACAAGCAAGGACGTTCTCCTGAATGCTTAAGACCCAGCACACCTACCGTTTGGCAAAAATGTCAGAACTGTAGTGAAAAGAAAAAAAAAAAAAGGACCTTAGGGCTGTTTAAATCAAGGCAGCTCATCTAGCTGGAAAGATGGGTATCTCCATCGTGTGTGTCCAAACAGGTGACAGTCCCAGCTGCAGAACATAATGAGGGGCATGTGAAAGAGGCAGAAGAAGTAAATGAGAGGTCACATAGCAAAATACAGGGAGTCAGAGGAGAGCTTTGGAAACCAGGTAGAGCATTTTGAGATATACAGAAGGGGGTGGTGAACCTGATAGGAATAAAAATGATGCACACATGGTCTCCTCTGTGAAGGACTCTTTTAATTACAGCAAACTTAAAATTTTGGAATATCCTTTCAGAATAATCTCAGAATATAATTGTAGCATCTGAAGCAGAAAAGGATTAGCTGGCAAACAGGATAATTCAAGAACAGAGTTTAAAATTGTATTATTTAAAAAAAAAAAAGATGGAAAAAACTTTCTCAGAAGCCAAATTAAAGCAATGATATATATTGTTTTCAGTACTTACATGGTGAACTAAATCTGAAAAAATGAACCTTCCAGAAAAAGTACATCAGACTGCCACTTTAACAATGGCCTAAAAAAGGCAGGGTCTTTTTTAGAAAACCTAACTGAGAACAAATATCAGAATGGCTTTATGCATTAAAGCAATGCGTTTCATGAGGGTGCAATAAGCACGGAGAGAAGGAACAAAGCAAGTGTCCCTATGTAACTGGAGCCAAACAATGTCATTCCTAAGAAAACAAGTGTTATTGAATTTCCAATAACACTTTAGGAAGGCAAGACAAGACCTTGAGAATAATTACTTTTGCTGGTTTTATTCCCCAAGCAAGCAAGGAATTAAAAAAGAAAACCAGCAGTGAACAGAATTTTAACTTTTCTTTTTTTTTTTTTCTCCTTGCTAAACCAAAATCTGAAAACGGTGAGTGTTCATTGGCACAGGGAACGGGACATCCCTGCATCGCATGTGCTCGTTGAGGGGTTGAAGGAGCAGCACGCTGTGGGCACACGCAACCTGCATCCCTGGGGGCTGAACACAGCCTGGGTGAGCACCAGGGTTAATGCAGGGGGGGTCTGCAAGGAGTCAAACACTTTTTCCAGCCTTCCTGGGCAATCTGAATGCAAGCAGTAGTTTTTAGGAAGAACAAAGTCTCTCACTCCCCATCAGGTTGCTTTTGAGGTGGCGGTGAGCATGTTTGGGGAGAAGGCAGGAGCCACAAAGACTATTTCCAAGCAAAAGTGAATCCAAATTTTCCCAGTCCTTTGGAAGGAGGACAGTAGAGGACAAAAAGATGCAGAAGTACCTTGTAAAGGGAGAAAAGGAAGGGTGATCCATCACCCCAAGCAGATGATCACCACACAACATATGGAATTAGAGCCTAGACCAGATGGACAGGTCTGTGCTGAAGCAGGAAATGTTTATATTCCTGTGTATAAAACCAAGCAGAACCTTAACCATTCAGCTGTATTTCCTTATAAGCAGGGTTTGTACATCAGTTCCACCAAAATGAATGGGCAAATAAAGTTCCCCCTGCTCTGGTAACAGGAGTCCACTAGAGATTGACTTTGGCATTATGCGATAAATACACTCCCTTCAGGAACAATGTCAGATATTTGGAGTATTCTGCCAGGCAGAGCGTAACCGAGGCGAGTGTGCCAATTTATCTGTGCTACTTTTAAAGATAATTTGCTACAGAAGTTCTCAAAATGTTTTCAGTCTCTGACTCCAGGACTGTCTGAAATACCTTCAGGTTTTTTTATTTATTACTGATTTTCCATCAGGAATAATTAACTTTGTAACCTCCCCAAGCCTGCGTGCATGTATGCGTGTGTGTCTTTCCTCCTCATAAGCTGACATCCCTGCTATATAGATAATTTATGAAAACAGAGTAGACGCTTTTTAATAATTAAGTAATAGATAATAGGAGGGGACTTTTTCCAACAATGTACAGTGGCTTTGAAGTAGAACACAGCCCTGAAAGGTTAATGTTTGTGGATAAATTATATTTAGAAAAAGAAAACCTGAAGAAAGCTGCTACCCTCACACCGTATCATTAAGTAAATTAAAACACTGAAAAGGTTCTTTTTATTTTGCAATGCATGCACTTCATTGCAGTAACGTGTGAGCAGTAGTCCTGTGGCAAAAAGCCAGCTGACTGCCCCAGACTAAATCACGTAGCATCAACATGGCCTATTCTCTCTAAATTACAGGGCAAACAATAACACAGGTAAAATTAGCCCCGGCTGTAATTACACAGCAGAAGTGTGTCGAGGATGTAGAATGATAAACGGCAAAGGCAGAATGTGTTGTGTCATATCATGTAATCTCTCTTGCTGCAGAGCTGAAAAACAAAGGGAGAGTTGTGCCTTGTTTGTCTAACATGCTCTATATCACAAATTAGAAATCCTTCCTAATTAAGATATTGTTAAATTTCCTTTGTTAACAAATTTTTAACAATGTTAATTAGTGATCATTGATGACATTTTAACAATGTTAATTAGTGATCATTGTTCATCTAACAAACAATTAGGATGATTTGCGCTGCAGTTCTCGGGCGCAGAAGTGCATCCCAGAGCCTTCCTGCTTTTTACCCCCAGGCTGCCTGAGCCGAGGGAGGGCATCTGGGAATGCTAATGTAATACGTAGCCACTCATTTAGCAGAAGCATTGCAGGGAAATCATGTCTGGCTTATGAACGTTTAATAGTTCAAAACAGCTGTAGCTTCACAAGGGTGTTCTCATCATACAAGTGCTCCATGAGGTCACTTGGGTCATTTTTGCACTAATGTAATATAATACAATACGAGGTACACACAGACATTCATTTCCCACTATTTCATTAATTCTCGTCTAGCTGTGTGGATGGCAGTGGCTCTCGGAGGCCTGAGGTTGTCAGGGTGGTCGCATTTTTACTGTGGTGTCATCTAACTCCAGCCTTTTTCTGGTCTATGTGCTGGCGAAAGGAGTAGCAGCAGCAACAACACGTGCTGTGGCCCATGTCACTGCCGCCTTTGTAAAAACCGGGACCAAAGGCATCAGAACAAGAACCACTGTCACCTTTACAACACCAGCCTCAGAGTTGCAATATCACTTTGATTTGTAAGAAACGTCCCTGAGAAAGAAGGATGTTAGCATCAAGAGTTATGAAGGGGCTTGAGAAATCAGCTTGTCAGTTAGACCACAGGAGCGTAGAAAATGGGCTGCGTTTCCTGGCACAGACAAGCGGAGGGCTACAGGCTCTGACAGATGTCAGGCTCAATGCACACTTCCTCTCCGCAGTGGTCAAAGCATTAACTCCGGCTAGAGCCAAAAGACCTTTCTTCTACCCAACAACTTCAGGGGAAGTTGAGTTAGATACTAGTTCAATTAAAAAAAAAAAAATAAAATTATGAAGACTTGCACTGAGGAAAATGGACAGTCTGGAGGTTGAGCGGTGGGATAATATTGCTCGAGAAACCTCCTACTATCCTGCTGCCAGTGATAGCAAGGTAGGGGCACTGTGCAAGCATTGGCCAGTAAGGCAGACAAGGTGCTAGCAGCTGCCCATGTTACCACTGTGTTTGTGCTTCTGCTCCAGACAAGGTTAGACAGCCCGAGTGATAAAATATCAATGTATGGTGTATGTCAGTGCTCCTATGGCAAGCATTGTCAGTGAACCACCGGAGTAGCTGCGCAACGTGGAAAGTTCTTAGCACGGATTTTGCTGCTGGGGGAGTGTTACCGTGCTTACCGTAGCACTTAGCAAGTGGCATAAATGTGCTTTTCTGTGAGCCTTGCCTAGGCAAATGGGCTTGAACCCAGTTGCATTACAATTTCTTTTCTCATTTTATATCTGTCTATGAATACCTGCTGTCCACCTGTGGTTCGGTTGTGTAAATTTATCCATCTTTTGTTCACATTCATAGTTTATCCCCTCCGTGATATGAACCCTGAATTGTTTGCATGTTGCTATACATAAATGTTTCTGCAGCAAATGGTAGATGAAAATGGGTGCCAAAACCCACGCAACATCTTCTAAATGTTAACTGTAGATTTGGAAAATCATTGCTTATGCAAGCCTGACATAACAGATATGTTCTTGCATTGTCCAGGTTAGTGGATAGCATTGATATGATTAGATTATAAGGGTGAGCTATTAATCCGTCCTTTTCCTGATTATTATTGACAAAATTGGAGTGTAAACTAACACTAACCCGCTTTGTTCCAGCTACATTCTCATGAATATAAATGTATCAGTCCATCAAATTTACATTTATAAAATGCCCTTCATTCAAGGACCTCAGAATGCAAGAGGCAATCAATATAAAAATAAAATTGTTAGCCTTGATTTGGTAAGAAATATTCAGCTTAGGAATTTCAAGATTTTCTGATGGCACTTTCTACACTGGAGCTGAGTGGGATACGCATGACTTATGTCTTTCACCTTGCCACTTGGTCTTGTTTTTGTGCAAATCTAAATGCTGATAGAAGCAAAGGATTAGTAGTGTTTGCTAGGATAATGCTCTGTACCTGTTTTTTCCAGCAAAGTAACACTCTTTTGACTCACCATTCCCTGGGAACGGCTGTAAGTATCTTTTCAGCAAAGACTTCCAGTTGCAAAGACGTCGTGTTTCGGCAAAGACTTCCAGTTGCTCTAAAACAAGTAGCAGTTTAGAGAGGCCGCTAAATGGCTGCAGGGAATGGCTGTGAAGCTACTCACCTCACTTTCTACACAGAGATCGGATGCCAACCCTTGGAGAAGGAGCCAAATGTGCTATGTGTTATGACAGTAACATGTTCCCAGTTTTCTGAGTTGAGAACCTGCAACTGGGAGCCTGAAATCACATTTTAAAGAGCAAATGCATTTAGGTGCTGCAGGGCCTGTCTATGGCAGGTTTGGGCAGGAGTATCTGACTTTAAACATCCGCATTTGGTGAGGTGGGAGACGGAACTGATAAACGCTTGCCTGTGTTTCTGGGTGCCTTTTTGTCCTAGGGCAGGGAAATTTTATTACCGTTTGTATTATGGATTATGATTGTCAGACACAAATGTGAAAGTCAAAACATACTTTGACTTCCATGGGGTCAGATGGAAGTTGTAAACTGATTTTTCACCTTTAAAAAATGACCAATCTCATTGTTAAATTTGATTAATTTGTTCTGTTGCTATGACTTTGCTGTGTTCTAGATTCCAAGCAACTGTGATTTCTTTTTCTAAAACAGAAGTAGGTACCCCTAAGGGAAAGTGGAAATGTTTTGTGAAGATAATGCTGGCAATATGTCAGCTGTGGAGGAATGGGCTGTAATTAGAGATCCATTTACACCCAGTAATTTTCTTGTTAGCATCTGTAAGCGACAGTAAGGTGCTGCATTCCCACCATCCTGTGGATTTACACATTTACTAATTCTTTGAGTCTTCACACCTCACTCCTAAAGTCAATTGTTTCTGGCATCGTTATGTGACTCTGAAGCAGTGGTTTCTAAGCAGGATGTTCCCCTCACTTAAGTCAATTGTTTCTGGCATTATGTGACTCTGAAGCAGTGGTTTCTAAGCAGGATGTTCCCAAGAGCCACAGCAGAAACATGGGACACCTCAGCAGCAGAGAAAGGCTAAAAAATTCCCCTTGCGCTCAGACTAACTGACTCTCTTTGCTGGTCAGAAGTCATCAATAAGCATTACCTACACAGCACCTCTATGACTGCTGTCTTGTGTTGTAATATTAAACTAGGCTCCTCTTATGTTAGGCGAAGGTAGCAACAAAACACAGTAAGCAAAGGAAGAAAAAGGTTACTCAGTATTTCATCTGCTCCTTTCCTATTTCAAATAGCTCATGTACACCTGCTCCTGAAAATTTACTGGACTCTCTTGCAACCATACCGAGGTTTGGAGATTCCTGAGTCTGGAGGGGTTGAAGAGTAGGACGAGGGAACAGCCTTTTTTGCCCAGTGTATCATCTGGGCAATTTATCTGTTTTCACAACAGAAAGGCTAACACCTTCTATGCAGGTACACGGTCTTCCAAGTTACACTCAAGGCCAAACACATTGGGAGTGAAATCATCAAAGATCTGCAGGACCTAGGTATTTTAGTGACTTGCAGTGCACGGATGCTACAGCAGAGATGTAACACCAGCCAGTCTGGTCTGCTTAAATACCAGTGGTTGCAGACGGGCTGCTAGCCCGCAGGATGAATAGAAGCTTCCCTTGACACTTGCAGTTCCTCTGGGCGTGGCTGTCATGCACTTTCATGCAAACCCTTCATAACAGCCAACTTAACTGGAATTAGCTGCTTTCACTAAAAACTAACAAGTCATTCAGAAAATGAACTAAAAAAAAAACACCACAAAAAACAAAACCAAAAAACCCCAACCAAACAAAAAAAAAACCCAAAAACAAAAACTGTGCTGGTGTGAGTAATTTACACATTGCAATATTTCATGATAAAGCTTACATTCTTGGTCATTTCCCAGCTGGAGCATAAAGAAAGAAATCACAGGAAAAACTGGAGTATTTAGATCCACATCACAGGGAGAAATGCTGATAAATGGTCAAGAAAATTCCAGTGGATGTGTGTACTTGTTTTCTTAAATAAGGATAGATAAATAGTGTAATGTAAGAAATCTAAATCAGCTATTTTCTATTTGTACAGAGAGCTACATCTCCTTCTAAATTCAATTCTTTAATCAGTGGCAACTGTACGTTATAGCACAGTCAAAAGATGTTCTTCTATGTTTTTATATTTAATGCTAGATACATGAATAAGCTGTCTGAAATATAAGAAACCAACTTGAAACACACAGTCGTGTTGTCTGGTTTCCCCTGTTCTTTCTTCTCTCTTGGCTTTGAAGGCTGCTACTTGGGAAAATGTGGAGCATTCTTCCTGACTGAAATATTGGTGTTTTATATTGCCATGAATTTATGAGTGGATAATTAGCTTCTAATTCCTCCCAAGTGGCACTCTCTTGTTCTTCTCTCTTCTGCCCTGCTCCATCTTCCCCAATTCCACTATCCTTTTCCTCCCCGTTCCCACTCTTATTTTTGTCACCAGTTTTTATCTCTTCAGACCCTACTGCTACTTTGTTCACCCTTTCTTATCTCTTAGTGTTTCACCTCGTCGCCCTTCTCCCATGTGTGATGCCTCCTCTCCACCGCATCTTCCCCTGGCCCGTTCACAGGCCCCAGCTCCCTCCCTCTCTGTCCGTTGCTCTGTGGTCATCCTTTTTCTGCTCGTTTCTTCTCTCTGCTTTTATTTTCCTTCTCCTGCTCGGATGCGTGAGACATAGCTAATGGCCACCTGCCTTATCAGGAAAGCAGGTACTTTAGGAAGGCCCTAGTTAGCTTTATGGTCTGTGGGCTGCCTGGCACCAGCCCATAACAGGCTTTACCAAGCCAGAAAATTAAAATGTAGCATGGAAATGTTCAGTCCGTCATATTATTATGCGAAGTGTCATCTAGTGGCTCATCTTATCAAGAAAATTGCCCAGCGCCATCATAGTTTTCTTCAGTCTTTACAGTCCTGCTCATTGCATCGTTTCCAGTCAGGAAGGTTTTTCTTAAACAATAAAAATATCCGTAATGAGTCTGCGCTCTAAATTATACTCAGGCATGCAATCTCTCACTCTAATTTTCAAACCCGATTGTCTAAATGAAGGCACCCAGTTCTAAATTTTAATTTTCAGACAGGCATTTAGGCACCCAAATACTCATTTTAATCTCCTAAGTGCCAGTCTGAGCACTCCAATACAGCAGGTGAACGGGCACCCTCACCTAAGCCGTCGAGTTCAGAAATGCCGTTCTGTCTCACTGAATGCAATTACGTTCCAGTTCATTGTACTGTGCCACCGGCGTCCTCCTCCATGAAACTGCTGCTCCTCCAGCAGAGCTCATCGCTTGGCTGGGTACTGGGGACGTGTCCCCGTGCGGCATGCCGCTCTCCCTCGCAGGGTACCCCAGGCTCCACCGGCACGTCCCACGCTGCAGACCTTGGGGTTGTTTAAGCAGGACAGGAGGAAACGGAAGATAACCGAAAGATAACGTGAGTGCTTTTGGCTTCGCAGCAAAGTTGCCACCTTTGGGGGCAGCTGCTGAGTCCCACACCTCATAAGAAGAGATGATGCTCAAAGCACCACCCAGGAGCATCAGTATGCAGCATGGTCTCCTTTGCTGGACTTTGACTTGCTCTGAGTCTGTAGCATGAAGGACTGCTGCTTCAAGCACCTTCTCAGCTAATTTAATAACCTCTCTAGGACCATCCCAGCTCCTTTTACCTAAATTGAACCAGCCATGTGCTTCAAGTCAGGCACATTTCAAAGCATTTTCTTGAATCTGTGTCACAGAGAAGGGCTCCCTGCTGCTTTGCCAAAAAACATTAAAAAATCCCTAGCATCCCACTGCTCCCGGGCAATGGCCTGGCTGACTCCAAACGGGATCGCAAAATCAGACGTTTCTGGCGCAGGTGCACGGCAGAGTAGCGCGGTTGGGCTGGGCAGGCCCCGGCAGGCAGGAGCTGGCAGCTGCCGTCAGCGAGGCCCGAGCCACCCCAAAACAGCCCCGAAATGAAGCTATAAAACACGTCGGTTTCACACGCGGCACACCAGCATCGAGGGCTCTTGCTGCAGTACGTACAATGCACGGGGAGATACGCAGGCGTTTGTGCCGTGAAAGCAATCATATTCTTTGTTTCCCAGTTTAATGGAAGCCTCCTCCAAAGCACCCAGCGGCTGATTTAAATCACAATAAGATGCTGACTCCAGCTCACAAAAAAACAAGGAAACAGACATTTATGGCTTAAATCTGGTCTGACACCTGACCTTAACTGTGACTGCCATGCCAGCAAACAGAAACAACAACAACAAAAAAAGACTCAATTTAAAGCCTGTTCTTGTTAACTCGGAGTGTTTGATATAACTGTGAAATTCCGGCTTTTGTGGGGTTAATTGCATAACTCTTTGCTGTGCTTTAACAAGATGTTTTGTAGCTGAATAGCTGTGATTTCCTTTGTTTCTTTCTGTGGGCCGAAGGTAGTTTAGGAGGGGAAATTAGCCATTTAATTATTATGAGTGCAGGAGAAGTAAAAAGACCATATGGTTTGCTGTTGAAATTAGTCACAAGAAACTTTTTTTTTTCCCCCTAATAATATGTGATATTTTTAACAAGCAGATGTGAAGCCACAGCATCTCCCACAAGAGCTTTGCCAGGCTTATCTATTGTACCAAGTGCTGCAGGGGGGTATTTTTAGCACAGGGGGTCATTGCGTGGAGGAAGAGGGTAAGGAGGAGGGGGTTGCAAGGCAAGCCGGAGGCACAGCTATCGGGAGGGGAAGGACAGCGGGGGCTGGCCACCGAGCCCAGCACTTCTGCGGTTCATCCGTGGAGCTCAGGCTCCCAGACCAGCACTGGAGACGATGCCGAGCCCAGACCTCTGCTGCAGGGTATTTGCTCCATTATTTGGTGCTATGAGCATCTGAGCATCTCTTCCCTGACCAGGGCCACTGCTCATGGTCCCAGCAGATGTCCATCAAAACCAGCAGCATTTCTCTATCAGCATGCCTCCTGTCCTGGTTCCCCCTCCAGTCCCTCACAGGCAGTCCTGGAGCCTTCTTTCTGTTTTTCCTCGACCCGCTCACTTTTCCAGGCTAGTCACCAGCACAGCGGGCCCACGGTGGCATACCAGGCAGAGTTGCTTTCCCAAATTACAGTTTAAAAACAGCAGTAGGAACTCTGTGGGTGTCAAACGGTGTTGCTCAGCAAGGCAAAATGCCACCCGTTGACTGATTGGCGTGAGATAAGGACGTGGGGCTGGGCGAGATGCGCACTCAGCTCCCAGCTCCCCTCGGGTTTGAGCTTGGTGGGAGCAGGGAGCAGCTGCTTCCCGCCGATGCACGGCTGCTCCTCCTTCCCCATCCTCCTGGGGGCCATTGGAAATCTTTGTGTGATATCTTTGGCACCTGCTGCTACAGCGTGTTGACCCCTGTACCTGATAACACAGATCCCATTGCGTAACTCTGGAAATTCATTCCTCGTGCCTGTTTTCTGTTTCTTAGCCAGCTTCATGCTTTTTTTTGTTCCTCCATCTTAATCTCTTTTCCCTCTCATCCTTTGTTTCTAGAGGAACTTTCATAAGTGAAAACAGAGTGATAACTTTGCCTTTATCCACTGTTTGTTGCCACCTGTCTAGATACAGAGGTCATGTTAGAAAGGCACAGATTTTCTCTATAAAAGTTGTGCCCAACTTTCCTTTGTATTAAAATTTTGCAGAAAGCAGAGAAATAATAAAAGAAATTAAGACTAAGGGGAGTGAACATCGCTATATAATTCTACAGAAGAACTTCAGAACATTTGAATAACAATAACAACACCGGGTTACTTTTGCACTGGCTCCTGGCCAGACCAATGAAGTACCACCCAGTAAGAAATACTCTGTTTTCACTGCTCACCCATGCAATCCTTTTGAAGTTGGTAGTTTTGCAAAAAAGGGTAAGTCAGGGCAGGATTTGAGCCCTTCAGGAAATTTTGAACAAAGTGCTTGATCATTGCATTGCTCATGCTGCAGTGCAGGAACTCAATTAGGTTGGCATTTACTGTGTGCAAGAACACGTACACTCCTTTTCAGGTCTTTCTGACACTGGAGAGCTGTAATGCTGTATTGAATTTCAGGCAGCACTCCTAAACAACACTGCTTTTTCAAACAGTAACTTCAGGGAGTTATCGCGGCTCCGATGCTTAATTTGAATCTTCTTTGCTAAGTTTGTATTCTCCAGCATCTCGCCTCTCCTTTGCTGCCCAAGGGTTTCTGATACTCCTGTAATACAGGCAATAAAGGGCCCTCATTTGTTTTTCCTTGAACTTCAGGAATTATTCAAGTCACCTTATCAAGATAATTCAATAAGGTCTTTCTGTTCAAAATCACCCAATTGAATGGCCTACGATGTCTGTTCATTCCGTTCCTTTCTTCCTGCCTTCCTTCCTTCTTCTTCTCTGTTTCTTTACACCAGTTCTAATTATTTGACGCTCAAATGATAAATGAGTTTCAAATAATTAGAGGCGGTATAAAGGACCACAGCCAGAAGATTTATGCCAGCCGAGCCGTCCAAACAAAGAGCCTTCTGTGGGTATCGTTTTTCTCTCTGGACTTTGAAGCCCTGTTCTGCTGTCTCCACCTTCAAAGAGCTATATCATTTTTAACCCACATAATTTTATTCCCCTTTTTCATACCTGGGCAATGTCACAGGCCCTTATTAAGGAGCAGACCTAATGTCAAAGTTTTGTTGTAAATCAGCAGGAAGCTAGTAACAAGTAGGGGTGAGAGGGCTCAAGGGAGGCCCTATACAAGGACCCAAGTCAGACGTGTTGCCAATTCATTAGAAAGGAGTGCTGTAAAAGATAAACTGCCTCCAACTTTCTTCAGGACAACTTAGTAACAATAACAACATTGGATTACTTTTGCATGGGCCCCCGTCCAGACCCGTCCTGTCATCTGGAAATAAAGGTAAACCTGCCTGACTTCTGTAAATATTAAACAGGGTTCTTGTCTGCTGCTAAATTGCTTGTGAAAAAGTATGAAATTTTTAAGTCAGATAAATAAATAAATGTGTGTCCAGGACAGGGACGTGCTGAGAAAGAACTTCTGAGAGCGAGTATGTTATTAACAATCCTCTTTCCTTTCTTTTACTCCCCTGGTGACTCCATATAAACTTCGTAAGGAGCCAGACTTGCCCTATCATAAAATAACACAGCGGAAAGCCCTCCTTCTTCCCCGCGAGGCTCACGTGGGGCTTCGTATTCAGGCTGTGAAGAGCTTCTGCTGAATCCGGTTTGAGAGTGACATTCTGCATGCTGCTATCTAACAACTATTGAAAGACTAATAGCAATGCAAAGCTGAAGTGAAACCTGTGTTTTTTTCTCTTCAGAGCAGGACCCTCAGCTGTGCATGTGCGTTTGTGTGTGACTACGCGAGGGGAGGGAGACTGAAGGTGGAGAGGTGGGTTTAGCACGGAAGTACTTTGGTGCAGACCGTTTCCCTGGGGAAGTCTCGTGGGCTCTCTAGTTCCAGTATATGTCGTGACGGTAATGGCGTAAATACCTGTAATGCAACTTTTCTCGTTTATCTGTAAAAACTAAGGTGAAAGGCAACCATTAATGTTTAGGGGAACATCTAATGTGATTTCCTATACCTCAGCTGAGAAGCAAGTGAGAACGGCTTCAGTTTCTCAGAGAGACATGATGGTAGGAAGTGTGGTCCGTGATCACACTACACTGGCTCTTTTCCTTAAGGCTTTGTTTTGCTTTTCTGTCTGGTTCTTTGGTTTTTAGGCTGTAGGCTCACGGGCATACATGCCAGGTCCTCTAAAGTCTTCTGTAGATCTACTAGTGTGGTGCTGCTTTGCTGCAACGTATGAGCGGGCACTGTCTGCTACAGGAGTAGATATCAGTGACTATTGGTATTTTCACAGTGAAAAAGGAATGTCTTAACATAAAAGAATTTCTTTTTGTACTGAACCTTTCTACCGTGACTTGCCTTGCTTTGCCAGCTGCTGGAAAATCAGAACTGAGAGCAGTGAGTTTGAGAGGGATGCATCTTCAATCTCTCCTTCTCCAGGATGAAGCCGCAAACTCCCTCTCAGCTCTCTGGAAATACTGTATTTATGCAGCTTAGCACGGGAACGCAACCAGAGCTTTTCCTCTCATTTTTCAGCCAGGAAGGATGAGCAACCACACATCAATACAGTGACAGAAATAGAGCACTTGTGAATGTTGACTGAAACATGGGCACTATGTACAACAGTTTCGATCACAGTAAAACAATTGCCATGAAGATGTGCCATCGACATTTGATTGACATCATCACTTTAAATCCTTTAGTAGAATTGGGGAGCTGTATGTCCAAGCAGACAGTTGAATGGAAGAAGGATGAACCCATATTTTTAGAATAGCAACTTTAATAGCCTATTGCTTTGGCATACAAAAATATATAATCTGGAGAGAATGTAAGACAACACTATAAATCAGACTATGTGGAGTACTTCTTCCTAGCCAGTGCAAGAAATCCAATGAACACAATAAAAGAAGAAACTTCTAAAATAGGCCTGATAGATAGTAGATGTAGGAAAAAGGCTGAATTAGAAAACACAAAGAAAGTGAAGCGTATGACTGGCCTGTGGACTCTGCTGAAGGCAAGAATTTATTTCACACCTGGAAAGGGATGAAGCAGCCTGGCAAACTACACCTGCACAGAGGAGGCAGTGGTGTTAGAGGCAGAGGAGAAAGGGATACAAAAAAGGAAAAAAAAAAAGTTTATCTCAGCAGGGCAATGCATCTAATGCCACGCTGGTAGGACTGATGCCTTGTGGATGTGGTCCTCAGGAAAATTATCTCATACTTTACATGGTTGAACTACTTGTCCCAATAAATGGCTGACTTACCTGGACTCTGCCATGTTCATCTGTTCAACAATTGCATGTTATAGATGATGAAGCTCAAAGGAAGGTCATTTGATTGCACAACAGCTTGTGAGCAGTGTTAGTTAAACCCCTTAATGAGCCTGGTTCTCTATCTCCAAACCCTTTGCCAGGGTGACGGCCTGTCAGTTATCTCGAGTGGTACCCAGGGGGTCTCTAAAGGTCCGGTGTCTGGCAGACACTGCAAATGCCATCACTGAATCAGTATTTCCATGGGCTGCTGGCTGGTGTGCAAGCACAAGACCACCCTGGCAAGGTGTGATCTAAAAAAAATAGGTGGATACTGAGGAAATTTTGTTAGCAGAGCAACGCAAAATGATTTAACTCAAAAGTTTTTGTAATCTTGGCCAAACGCATTTACAACAGCCAGCTCGTTCTCTAGTTAGGTGGTCTGGAGACTGAATTCATCCCGGGGGCCAAAATGTGAAATATTTGGGAATTCTGGCAGGCTCCACGCAACTATTCATGCTTCTTGTTTATCTCACAGTGTTTCTTTGCATAATGAATGGGAAGGGGTGAAATAAACACAGCAATGTTTAAAACAATAGAGCGGCTTGGATTGAGACATTACTGACCCCCATTTAGATTTTCAGCAACCAGGCAAAACAATGGCTTTAGAGATAATAGTGCTTTTTAGGTTAGCTGTGCGTCCAAGAGCTCTCTCTCTGCTCATGGCATCACTTGGAAGGGAGTAGAAATGCCTTCCCAGGCTTAACTGCTGCCCACGTTTGTTTCTCTGAGCTCAAAGTGCCAGTTCTCTTGCCCTCACAGCAGACAGAGGGTGCACCAGACAAGAGATCCATTGCAAATTCAGGCTGCCACAAACACATTTGACCAGCAATTTGAGACAAACTTCCCATAATATTTTCCAAGTTGATGGAGGTGGTTTGTTTTTTACTGTGGGCAGAGAAGTGTCAAAAATGCTCAGCTTGTTTGTGGACGTGTACAAGGCACCCACAAGGCTGCACACAAAATAGCTAAGGTGCAGCACTTGGGAATACGTAGCGGCATTCTGGGCACTCGCAGAACAAATGGAGTTGTTTGCTGGGACCGGCAAATGGTGTCCTTCCTGCCCATCTTTTGTCCTCAACACTGCCCTCCTGCTTACGGGCTTTCCGTTCAAAAGGGACGAGTCTATTATTGTTTAAGTCACTGTCAGGGGGACAGGGCTCCTCTCGTCTCTTTTATGTCCAAGTGCTTTGGCTGTTGGCAAGAGGGAACTCGAGGATCTTCGTTTTTGATTAGTTTTCTTTAACTGACAGGGAGTTTCAATACTGATTTTGGAGTCCCGTACACAAAACCGCACAGTACAGTTGTAATGCAAATCTGATAGGCCAAATTCTGTTCAGGCTTTAGGACGATGTGGTCCCTCTGGCTTTGGTGAGTGTGCGCACTGCATAAATCTGCATGAAACGCGGCTGGCTCTGACTGCTTATTCAGGAGCCCAATGATACGTTCTGCATGGAGGAAGAGAATGAACAACTTGCATATGCATCCAGGGATTTAGCTAAGCGCATCGCCACATACAGACACCAGAGCTCACGTACCTGGGGTAGGTTCTAAGTGCACAGTTAATGGCCACTCCTTGCCAGATCTTCCCTTGCAAGGAAAGAACATTATTTCCAAAATTGCAAATGAATAATTAATATCCTACCAAGAAATTAGTATTGTCCTCCAAGTGCTCTGAGGTAGCCCTTGATCCTGCAAACAACTATCTTCATGTAAAGCAGGTTGCAAGTTCAGGGCATTCCTTGCTATGCCAAACAATCATTAGCTTTTCAACAATATCAGGGGAATCTTTTTTTTTTTCCTGCTAGCTTTTGCGCACTGTAGAGCACTCGGATGCTCATTAACATACATGTCCCTTCCAATTTCACTCTCATTTGCACTATGTTAACAGCTAGTTTTTCATCTTTGCTCAGACAAACGATGGCCTTTGTAACCAGGAATAAAATTAGTCGCAAATGGAAACCTGTTTTAATGAGGCCAAATTGTTATTTAACTCCAAATGTGTACAATATTTTTTCTTTAAATTTCCTTTAATTCCTCCCTAGTATTAATTATATCTTGTCATAAACAGGCCTCAGAAATGCTTGCTTCTCTAGCAGAGTTCAAAAAAGAGCCTTATGCCAGAGCACCATATTAATAAGGTAAAAGAAAAGGGGGGAAGGGGGAAGCTCCTTTTGTCTAATTTTTCCAAAACTTCTGATTAAAATAGATGAGATCACTGGGATTTATATAGGCAAATTTGGCAGCTCCTCTATATTTACTGAAACTGTGACATAAATCAAAACTGAGACTCTCTCCAAGAATGCATTATTTGTTATCAAAGTAAGTATGTGTTAGTGACTCACACATGAATAAGGTACTTCTGTTACAGCTGTTTATTAGAGAGTTTTCTTGGCTTCCATTTCTTGCTCTGCCACTGCCTCACTTCATGACCTTAGGGAAGTCTCTGTGTTGTGATTAATTCAAATGATGTGCATATGTATATGTACATACATACATACGTGCAAATATAATTATATATATAGTCATTTCCTGCTAAAAGAATGTTTCAAAATCCTGTAAAAGACGAAATGAAGATGACAGAGAGACTCCGCTTGTTAGCGTACCTTCTTTATTCAACTGTACACATAAGCCAGAGCCTCTCAAGCAACATCCCGGCAGGTACGGAGTTACCATCCATGGGTCAACCCGAGTTTTTAGGTGAAGGCAGGTCAGAAGCAGCAACCATCTATCATAGCTCCCCCTCTCACCACCACCCCCAAAACTACTTATTCACAATAACAACAAGAAGGTATTGTTTCTTCATTAACCCAGCAGTTCTTGCCGAGTTAGAGAAAGAATTTGGAAAACTATGTGTTGTTACAGTGCCATCTGGTGATTCCCCTGTACAAGTGGGTGAAGCTCTCCCATCAGGCGCTCCAGCAGCATTATCGCTGTTCTGCATTACTTAGCATACTTCCTTAGGCATCTTGTCATGCGTGAGGTTTTTTTTAACTCTTTAGCATTTTAATGCGTAGGAAACTTCAACAAACAGCAATCAAAACATTTTCCAAATGTACTCTTAATCAAGTTTATCAGTAGCAGTTTGATTTTAAGAAATGGAAGGTAAAGCAGTACCAAAGAGAGTGTTTCCTAATCATCCATAATTCATCAGGAGCCTGATTGTGCTAGTGCTGCACCCCTGGACAAAGGCATGTGCTCTTCTTCGTACCCAGAAAGTGCTATAGGTATGTTGTTAGCATCCCGTATGCATTTACGTGGCGCCTGGCTTTTTCAAGGTGGTAAGCGAACATTATCAGCTGCCGCTCCTTGGTGAGCTACGGAAGCCTTGTCCCTGTGTTACTGATGGGAAAATGAGTTGGAGACGCTTGTTTGAGATGAGTCTTGAACAGAGCTGGGGTTAGAGCCGCGGATGCCCGTTTCTATTCTCCTGCCTAAGAGCAGCGCGTGTTGTCCCTTGGGGTGTGCCTGTTTGTGGCATAATGTGGTGGTGTGATGCTGCTTTGGGGCTTGGCATGCCTCTCTCGTCGGCTTTTCAGGTCGCTTTGCCCATTTCCCCCTCTCCAAAGTAGGAAGAACGGTTACTTTGTTCCTCTGTAAGAGTTGAGTATTTGTGTATCGTTTTGTTTAATAGACAGTTAAGGGTTTCCCCTGACCTGGGGATCTTTTGAGGCTGGTCTTATGTGCAGCACATAGTCCTCATGCAAATGTGGAGTAGCTACTAGTAAAATTTAGCACTAAACGAGCTACTGAAGCTTCAGATCCTTGTCTGAGATGTTCACATAACCGCAATGGCTGTTTCCTCCACTTTAAAATAGATCAAAACAAAACAAAAAATCCTGTTGCAGGCAGAAGACCAGTTTGCCCTCTAAAAACATTGTGTGTGTTATTAATTGAGGTAGAGGCATATAAATTCCAAATGTTGAGTTTGATTATTGAAAAGCAGTAACAAATTCCTCATTTCCCTTCCGTCTTTTGGTAATCTATAGGGGAAGGAGGCCATTTCTCTCTCACTTGCTCACTTATCCCAGAGGAAATGCAGTTCCCTCTTCTTCCATTCATGTGTTAGCCTTTGTCTCCTCGGAAAAGTAACAGCTCTGTCCATCCTAAATGTTTGCAACGCCAGCTCACTTTCCTCGCATTCAGCTCAGTTCCAGCCTGCTGCGAGTGGGGACTTTAGGCAAGAGGTGTTTCTGGTCTTTTCCCAAATCCTTCTGAAAAGTCAATCAATGTCCACTCTTTAAAGAGCACAGGTGAGGGTATCACAGCTCAGGGTGACAACTCCCACTATTCCAGGGAAATGGCATACAGTTGAAAATACTGTTCGTATAGTTGCGATCGGTATTAACCAAAGGGCATTTTTAGAAACACATTCCCAAGAGCTAATAAAAATATATGGTATATATGCTTCAAAAAGTGAAGAAAGCAGTCAGAAGCAAAGAAGGTGTGATATCTGCAGGCAGGGCCAACTCCGAGAAGAGTTTGCTGTTTAATTGGCCAAGTTAAACAAGATACAATTAGGACTAACCTGGTCCCCTAGGATTCATAAAGCCTTACTTGGAAGTTTTGGGGAGACGGTGGGGAAGCAGTGGCTTTAATTGTATCTTGTTTAACTTGGCCACTTCAATCACTTACACTTCTCTGACTTGGCTTCTTTCATAGATGTCACACCTTTGAACAGCTGACTAGCCTTTCTTTTTTTCCCCCTAACGTAACTTTTTCTGTATATTAACTGCTCTGAATCAGATAGAAACCATATTTGTACAGGGGGGCAATTTATTATATAACCAGATATGAATAATATTTTTAATATAATGGCTCACGTTCTCTGCAGCTTAAATTCTGGAGAACAAAATGCTGCTCTGGTCAACACCAGCCAAGAAGCAACTCTGCTGATCGTGTGGAGACTCATTGCATACTTCTGCTCTACCCAGGGGCAAAAGCCACTTTCCATACCTTCTGGGCTACCAGCTGCTCAAGTCAGCCAGTAACTGAAATTACCGATGCATTAACTTTTCCACCAGCAGGAGACTGTGGCAATCCATATGTGTGATAGAAGGTGATCACTATGGGCTTCCTACATGTGCTTACATGTTAGATACGGCTGAGACAGTTAACACTGGAAAAGCAGAGTGGAGTGTCAAAATCGAAAAATATTTAGGCCAGTCCTCCAAATGCACTTCACTGTGGCTGCTCTGCCACACTGCGAATTTCTCCCTGTGCCTGTGCTGCTGAAGGGCTTCAACTATCCAGAGGTACCAGGTCTTCCACAATGCTCTTCACAGAGTTTTCCTGATTAAACCAGCTCCTGCCTCTACTTACAGCGACTGCATATATTTTGGGAGATGTGGTCTGAACAGCCTAAGCTGTGGGGGAGAATGGAAGCATGAGACTTTTGGCTAACCTCTTCCTAGGGCAACATCTTCACCGTTAGAGGCCAGAGAAATGTTTGTCAGGGAAGACTTTGAGCACAGCTGATCCTGCCTTGGGGCAGGGGTCTGGACGAGGGTCTCTTGAGTGCCGTGAAACTCTGAGGTTTTAAGATTTCTGGATAGAAGTATTTTAACTTGGGACTTCTTTTTGTCCAGCCTTTCCTTTCAAAGGAAAACTTTGATAAATTCAATCTTTCTTTGCAAGGAAATTAGTCATAAGAAAACTTTAATTTTTCTAACTGGTGCTGTTTTATAGGGAATAACAAATCTCATTGCAAGACCAGGGATCGAGTTTATCAATTCCTCATGCCAGACACATGGTTTGGGCCCTTTAAGGCTTAGGGTGTCATTTAAGCCTATAGCTAAGCTGAACTAATCACCTATGAGCCGCTCAAAGGGGCAATGTTACTCCTCCCTTACCTCTCTTGTCCCTGGCTACCCATCCCCTCCCATCTGGCTCTGTCTGAGCCGGCAACGAGCCACCTCAGAGGGCTGAACCAGCACTGAGTGCCTCTTTTCTTGCGGCACAGTTAGTTTTCTCCCAGCTGAGCCCCCTAAACCAGCTCACCGTGAGGTCAAAAGAAAGAATAGCCAGCAGCCTGCAGACACGAGCAGTGGGGAGGGTGGAGAGGGGGATGCAACTCCACGGACTGCTGTAACATAAAATAGGGCACTTCATTAACTCTGTCAGATAAAATTGGCCCTGGCCATTTGGCAAAATCTGCACGCAAAGGTCTCAGTCCTTCAGGGCATAAAAAAAGGCTGGGCTATCTCCCCGCAGCCTCGCTGAATGCTTATCCATTTATTCCTGGCTGTGGCACAAGCCGTAGGGCAGAGGCAGTTTGGGATCGAAAAAAGTGGCGTGTTTGTTCTCCTCTCAAGAGGGGCTTTTTTGTAACATGCAGCACGTCGGTCATGTGAGCCAAATAGCCAAAGGTAAAAGAATTTACAAGTGCCGCTGATGGAACTGCGTTTATAAAAACAGAGTGTCTCTGGATTTTTCATTTTCTCTTTTTCCTTGGGGGGAAAAAAAAAAGGAGTAGAAGGAATTTAAATATAAAGCCGTAGAGATTGTGAAATGTAACACTCAAAAGTGTTCCAAAAGTTAAGATTTCTCCTGCAATGGTAAATTGGCTATGTGAACACAGGGAGTATTTGCTATTATTCTTGGGTTTTGATGGACAGGTTTGGTTTTGGGTAGATTTGTCATTCCCAACAGTCTTGCTAGAGGGATGTGTGTAGGCAGACGTATTGCAATGAAAACAAAAGGCCAGTATGCTTATAATATTTTGTACTGGTTTTGGCTGGGATAGAGTTAATTTTCTTCATTGAAGCTGGTATGAGGCTATGTTTTGGATTTGTGCTGAAAACAGTGGTGATAATACAGGGATGTTTTAGTTACTGCTGAGCAGTGCTTACACAGAGCCAAGGCCTTTTCTGCCTCTCACCTCACCCCACCAGCAAGAAGGCTGGGGGTGCACAAGAAGCTGGGAGGGGACACGGCTGGGACAGCTGACCCCAACTGACCAAAGGGATATTCCATGCCATATGACGTCATGCTCAGCATACAAAGCTGGGGGAAGAAGAAGGAAGGGGGGGACGTTC
>NW_008794709.1:2993344-3006192 GCF_000699145.1 Aptenodytes forsteri
GCTTTGCTTGCGTGCACAGCTTTTGCTTTACCTATTAAACTGTCTTTATCTCAACCCACAAGTTTTCTCACTTTTCCCCTTTTGATTCTCTCCCCCATCCCACCAGGGGGGAGTGAGCGAGCGGCTCTGTGGTGCTTAGTTGCCTGCTGGGTTAAACCACAACATATGTGTATACAACGCATACCTCTCTGCCGAGCCTCCTAGTAAAACAGGGTTTCATGCAATTCTCCTAGATGTGCCTAGGGAATTCAAGCCAGTATTCTTATACTATGCTTATTCTCAGGAAGGGGAGTGCTCAGCAGCAGGACCCATTTTTGTTGGACTCAAAGCTGCACCTCCTGGCTCTTCCTATTGTTCCTCTTGTCAGTGGCAAACTTTGGGACCCTGACTTAGGAGAAGAAAAGCACCCAGCTGAAAGCTCCTGCGTGGCAGCTGGGAAGGGGGGAGGATGGGGAGGAGAGGGCTTTGAGTCGCCTAGTGGTGTTTATCTCTGCTTTTTCTTTTTTGTTTTTTTGTTCTTCTGGTTCAGTGTAGCATGAAGTGGGACGAAGGGAGAGGAGACGGGAAAGCGGCGGAGGGGTGCGGGGGTCACGGAGGCATCCTTCCCATGCACCATTGCCGCCCACTCCGGAAGGGCCATATCTCACCGGCCCTGGATCAATTTGACTAATCTATTTTATCTCACCATCTAATCTATCTGTTTCTGCTGAGCTATCCATTTGCCTCATGGTATTGATCCCAACAGTTTCGTAATTGTATTTATAAAATGCCCTTTCATCCTCCTGGGAAGGGGGGGGTTTGTGTAAAGGCAGATGGGAGGGTAAGGGGTGGAAATCACACACACCGCTGCTCCTGATGGCAAAGCCCCCAGCACCTGCTATGAGCCCTCCAGCCCTCCATTTCTTCCTCCTCATGCAGCCCTTCCTCATCCCCCTGGCTTCAAAGCACTGGAGATGAACAGGTACACAGGCCGGGGGAGCGCAGGGCAGTGTGCGATGGCAGAGGGATGACTGCCAGGAGCAAAGCCATTTGCAGAAAATGGAGTGGTGTCCATCTCCAGCCTGTTGCACAGGAGCTTGTTCCAAGCCGAAATACATGTTTCCAACAGTTAGCTAGCACAGGCTGAGACTGCCAGATCATCTGAGGGGAAAAAAAAGGCTGATGGAAGAAAGTAGGATATTTGTGATTTGGAAGGAAAAGGCTTTTTATCCCCACACAACGTCAAATGTAATCCAGAGATGAGCAATGACAACTTCCACGTGTAAACAGATCCTTAGAGATGCTCACGAACATCCTCTGGATAAATAATCTGCACGGCAACGGATCTTCCTCCTGACTGCAGGAACTGGCTGCCATGCAAAGTCCTCAGCAGTTTGCCATGGTTGTTTCTGTTTGTCCCTATTTAAGCAGGAACTGGTTCTCTGCATGGGGCTGGGCATTTTCTCAGCTGCATCCTATTTAGAAATCAAGACTTATTTCAGTCCTAAATTTGCCTACATTGACCTCCATACTTTAATCATAGAAAACACTATATACCAACAAAGTTTCCTGCATGATGAATGCGTGTGTGTGTGTCCATGTCTATGTCTTTTCATTTTCCATCTCTGGAATGTATCACGTCTCACCTCTGAGATATGCGGGGAGAGTAAAGGACACTGGGGTCACACTGGTCTCTGTTTACAGATTTCCTTCCAACATCTTCATAAGCAGGAAGTGGTTTGTGATTAGTCTCATTTTTTTCACATCACTATAATGCTTTTATCATGTATTTATTGTGCATAAATAATTAGCTAAACAGCGGAGATCTATGGCTTCCACTCAGTGTATTTCCCTGTGCGAAGCGCAGTAACTTCTGAATTGCACATTGGATAGACGTCAGGGTTGTAGGGAACACTGCAGGCATCGGTGGGCAAAACCCAAATGGTTCCCAGTTTGGAGCACTGGGAACGGCTGGTTCACCGGGGTGCAAGAGCACCAGGCTGCCTTGTGCTGCAGAGCATGTTTGCCACCCTCTGCTGCTGCTTGCTTACTAGCAGAGGAAGAGGTTTAATTTGCTGTGTTAGGAGATAGCCTTTGAATCTAGGCTGCAGCCAGGCAGTGTCTATATGAGACTCTGCTGAGCAGTGTAACAGCTAGCTTGGGATCTGAAATATCTTAGTTATTGCAGCAAGGGATCCTGAGCAAGCTAAAAACACTTTCATTGACCATAACACCTAAAAGCCCCTTTTAAATGCTGGCAAATCCCTTTGCTCATGGAAAGATTATACACCCGTTAAGTAGCCTGTTACCCCTCTTCCCGCTCTTGGCAGAGCCACAGAAGCTGGCAGCCAGTGCAGAGCCAGACCTCCTGGCTACAGGTGGCAGGGCTGGTGCTGAAGGGGTATCTCTAGCCCCGTAGAAGAGGGTCACATCTCTGCATCTTTTTATGACTTGGTCCGTCCTCGATTATCTGCCTTTCATTAGCAAGGGTAAAAGTAAGATTGCATTTAAAAACATTATTAAAATGTGCTAGTTGTCTAAAACTGGTGTTTATAATGCAATTTTCTAAAGTTTTATATTGACAGTGCAACATTTCAAAAGGCCCTTTCTGATTAACAAGGCTCAGAATTGCTCCCCTGGTTATGTTTCAAGAGAAAGAATAAAATGCTATGAATCTTGAAACAGCTGAAATTATAATTTCCCAATATTATCAGTGGCCTTGTTGTTCTGAAAAAGTGGAGGCTGTGATCAGCAGACCCCCATCGGCTTCCTCTGGTGACTCAGCAGAGACTGACGGCTGCTCTGCTCCAGAGGGGCGTACAGCCGACGGGGTGGGACCACGGCCAAATTACGCTTTGGCTGTTCCTGCTTTCGTCTGAGCCGCAGGGACCATGGCAGTGCCAGGCCCTTGCCCAAGCCATGTCCTACGTGCCCACGCTCGCACCAATTTTGCTGTCTCCAAGAAGTTCAGCAACCTCCGTGAGGTGGGAATTAGTGTTTGCATTCCTGCACCCAGGGACAGCTGTGCTTTTTACTTTCTTTCAGCTCTTACTATCTCTCTAGGCGAAAACAGATTGGATGTGCTGTATATTCACCGAAGACCTCCCCTTGCCCCACATTCTGGCTGTTCACCCACAAACAGCAATGGGAGACCCTCAGGATGCCTGAGTGAAGCTCAAGCTCTCCGAACAGCAGCGTAATGGTGAAACAACAGATTTACTGGCCAAGTGGAAGAGCAGATGCAGGCAAATAACCTCATTATGTGGGCTGTGCAATGGAGTTGGTGACATGGACGCTGGGCTCTTGTCAGAGTTGCTTCTGTGAGTGTGACGTGAATCGCACCCGTGCAGGCACATCGTGGAAAAGGTGATTATTTCTGAATTTGTTAGTTAGAGGTGGATGGCATCCCTTTATCCAAATCACACCCTTCCCTGTGCCACACATAGAAAAACTGGCAGGAACATTGTAAGTCCTGTCACTGTCATAGCCATGTATTTACCTGGAACTTTAATTGCAGATTTGTTTTCTGTTTTGCCTGAAGTTGATTTTACTGGTTTGGTTCACTTGACCATCATCAGGACGTTCCTTAGGGACTAGCAGCATATCATCGCGATCGTGCTGGCTCACCTGGAGGAAGGCTTTTGGAGCAGAGTGCTGAAATACATAAAGCAGCGTCTGCTCTTTTACTTAGGCAATAAATCTATTGCTTTATTATTGCTGTTGAGAAACTCGGAGCCAAATTCTTTGCTGGCAAAACATTGACTTCAGTGGAGTTCGGCCAGCAGAGAGTTTAGCTTCCTCTTTTTTGTTCCAACTCGAAGAGTGTGCTCAGCCTGATTGTTGTTGTTGTTTTGCTTTTTAGCTGTTTTAATTTAAAATAATTATGTGTTGTTGGTTGGTTGGGGTTTTTTTTTTTTTTGGTAATTTCTTCTTCATACGTCACATTGTTTGTAGCAGTCAGAAACAAAAAAAATGATGCTATTGCTACATATCCTTTCCTTTGTTCAGGAGTTATGAAACTCGAGGTCTCATCCAAAGGCAAGGCTTATCCCGGGCTGAGTGTGGCGTGGCGTGACCTGCTGCCCAGGTAGGCGGCAGCGCTGCCGGTGGGTGCCTTCAGCCCAGGGATGAGTCTGCAGCTGGTTCTTGCAGGAGACTCTGGGCATTCAGCTGGGTTTTCTAGCAACACAGCAGCTCCCTGGTAACCCTTGTCTCAGCCCCTCAAAGAGTCGCAGAAATGTAACTTGCGACTTGTCCAGGCAAGTCCCGTACCTCAGGTACCTGGCATTAAGACACTAAGTTGTTTGCTCCGAGGGCTATTATTAACTTGCTCTTTGTACAGGGGCTGGCACCAGAGGGTCCCGGCTTAGTTGGGGCCTGTAGCTATTCCTGCAGTATAAATGTTATTTATACAGTGCAATTAAGCTGAGGTTTAATGTAAACTGCTGCCAGCACTGGGGTATGTACCAAGGTGAAAGGACGTCTTGTGAGACATTTTGGAGAACCAAAAGCACAAAGTTTTAAACGCCTGTTAAACAAAGAGACAGCTTTCTGGGAGAGGTAAAGCAATCCAAATAGCACAGGATCCGGTTTCGAGAAGTAGCTCTCTCCTGAGCAAACTAATTAAACACAGGTGCAAGCCAGAGACAGGAGCGTGGCCATCTTGTCTTGTCTTGCGTGCTCCTAGCCAGTGGCAATGCTGCAGGCTCCCCTCTTCCTAATCCTTGCATAACGATCTTAGAACAACTCGCTGTGTTTTAGCATACCAACATCAAGGTAGTCAACACTCTGTAAATGCATGTCAGAGAAGGACTAAAGCAAATGCACATAAACATCACACCCTGCTATTTGTACAGTTCTTGCGTCATACTCGGGGCTGGATTCCCCTGGGGCTTTCCCCATTTCCCCCACCCAGAGAAAGGACTCAAAGGAGCAGGCTTTGCCCCTGCAGAGGCCCTGAGCACCAGCTAAACTGCTGGGCTTCTCCATCTTCCCGTCTTTTGGAACAAGCAAACAGCTGGAATCCCATGACACAGGCCGCATGAACTTTTGGAGTATGTTTTCACTGGTGCAGCATTGATTTTACTAGGACCAATATAAATATTACTTTAGCTTGCAACTGCTAATTATATCAACATAAACTTAATTTATAGTGATGATCCCAGTCCTAACGCTGTGTTGCTGCCAACCCTCACAACTGATGCTTTGAGACATCATGTAAACCCAGCCATTAGCAATCAAGTAAATGCTCCCATTACACATTACTGATACTGGCTAAAGAACTTTTTAATTGACTTCTTACAATTTATGGCAGATGGTGCAGACTGTGTGCTTAAATTCAGGATTCTTTTTCATGTTTTCTATCTGCTGCTGCTTAGATAGATGCTGGTCTTATACTATATAATGTAACATTACATGTTTGAAATGGAAAAGACAGGCTGTTTTGCTTGGAAAGAAGATAAACAAGAGGGCTCAAGATAAAAGTCTATGAAAGAGTGAACAGCATAGAAAAAGGTGAATGGGAGCATCTCTTCCCCATCCACTAAAATAAAAATGCTGAAATAGTCATTGAAATCAAAAGGTGGTAAATTAAAAAATGGTAAAAGGGTTTTTCCCCATAAACAGAATGTGAAAACTTGGTTACCAGAGAAAATCACTAAGGCCAAGAATTCAGCAACTTTCAGGTAAGGATTGCACATTTATATGCAAAAGACTATCAAGAGAGGTTATACTTAAAGCTAATGCTCCCAGGAAGGCATATAAAGATTTAGGGCCCCATGCCTTAAACTGCTCTCTAACAAGCAGGAGTTAGGATGACATCTTCACAGGGGCTGGGTTCGACAACAAGGGTTTTCTTCTCCCTTTCCACTGAAGCATCTAGCAACAGCCATAAGGAGAATAAAGAAAAAAATCAAATGGCTTTTAGTCCTGGAAGTTTCTAGGTTTGAGATAAGGTACTGGAATTTCAGGTGCTCCACTGTTGAATAAAAGCTAAGAAAAGCTTATTGTATGGGGGATTTCCAGTGCCCCTGTCTGCAAAGAAACTCCCAGAGGTATCAATGAAATAGGGTTCTTGAGTTGCACAGAGAATATGGCAGTGAGCCAGAAAGCATATTATTATAATAAACTTGGGATTTGAAGGTTAGGGGGACAGTAAAATAGCGTCTAGGCTACTGTGAGTTAGAGGCAGCACTGAGGAGTGGGTAGAGCAGGGAAAAATCCTACTGGATGAGAAAAACAGCAGGATTTGTGAGATTTTATTTCCCAAATAAATCACAGTGACAAAGTTTCAGACCTTTGAGCAGCACTTGGAACACAAAGTGCCTGCATAGTCATGCACCAAACTGATGGAGCTTTTGGTTTGTTTTTAATGGGAGGTATTTATATGTCTATAGATATATATGTGTGTGTTGCTTATGTAGAAAATGTGTATGTTTATATATACATAAATATCTATATTATTTATGTGTATATATATTGTTTATATGGCATCACTTATATGATACATAGTCATGACATCAAAAGGTAACTTACTCTGCCTAGACCAGAGGTTTAAAATGGTACTTAAATACATTTTTTGAAAGCACACTGTATCCTAGACGAGACATATCCTTAGCTGTCAGTATATGAGACATTTTTCAAAGGACAAATCTCCAAATAAGCTAGTGGGCTTACGGTCAACAGGTTTTGGAAACTGCAGGTGACATTTCCAAATATTGTGTAACTCTGAAGTGCTGGAGCAGAGGTAGGTAACGTCTTCCTGGGAGATGAGCACAGGGGAAGGACTCTGCCCCCACCAGGGATCTCCTGCGCAGAACTCGGCTTTCCCCTTTATAAAGGGATGTTATAAAATATACCCTTAAAAAAGAAACAATGACTATGAAAGCATCCTTGCTAAGGAGCCCTCTCAGATTAGCATAAATCTTGATTCTCTGCTAAGATTTATTTCTCCAGCTTATAGGGTGTTTATTGATCTATATTTAGTTTTGTAGAGGACTCTGCTAACCATGGTTTCATCTACAATTGAGGATTCAGATGAATTGATTAGAAATGTATCCAGATGAAGCTGTTCGCTTTGCATGGTTTTGTCTGCATCCCTGTCGCACAAAATAGTGTGTGCGCTAAATGGCGGCTAGATCTCGAGACGATTGTGTTTTGGCAGATTTTCAAAAAGGTTTCTGTGTTTTGCCTACCTGATTTGCCATCTGTTGAATCTGATGACATTTGTTAGCGTGCAGCTGGGGGAATTTAAAAAAGTGCGTATTACAAGTATGTGTGCTGTTCTCAGGTGGTTGTGTGTGTGTGTGTGTGTGCTGCAGATACAAGCTGAACTCCTCCAGAAGTGCTTGTACCAGTCTTGCTGACTGGGACACTCAAGTACGTAAGCACGTGGCTAGCTTTTAACGGATGATTTACTCCCAATTTAATTGTACTTGCACTGGCATTCAGCTAGTATTCTGTGCTTGGGTTTAGAGCTGAAGATTGCTGTGTGGATAGGGCAGACTCACAAATGCAATCGTTTTCTGCGTAGCAGGATGAACTTTATGCTTCAATTATCTGATTTCCAGGTTCTGTCACCTGTTGTTTTTTAGGTCTAAATACCCTCTCCTGGCAAAAAAAGTTCAAACGAAGGAAGTAATGATTGCAATGAATCATAGTAAGCAACATAGGGATTTTAACTCCTTCTGAGTAAGTTTAGCAATGTTCAACAGCCCATTTAATGGCATAAGATGTTTGCCATTATAGTGAATTTCCTGTTCCGCAGACATAAATCTCCGCTTGCATGCAAAGCCACAAGGTTAAATAGCTCTTCAGATCATTTTGCATTAAGCATATGCTGGCAAGTGGATTAGAAGTATCACGCATGCAAAGACTAAGACAATAGCATTGAGAAGAAAATAGTGTTTCTAAGTCAGATCACAGGTGCCTTAGCCCTTCCTAGCACCTGGCCTACGAACCCATGGTTTTTTGCAACTTGTGGGTTTTCCCCTGGAAGTAGCAGTGGTAGCCATATTTTGATAAGCTTGAAAGGAATCCAGCACTCACCTTTTCATCATCTTTGTGTTCCTTGATCACTCTAATGACCTTCCTAAAAGCTAAAGCTATAAAATTGTGTTGCATCCCCTAGTTGTGCTTAGCCATTGCTTGGATAAAAAGGTGTAATGGTCGTAAATGTCCCTCCTGCTAGGCAGCCACTTCAGAGTAATATGGGCTACAGAGTTACTCTGTACAACTGAATGATTAAATTATGAGAGAGACATTCTGTTGCAAAAAAGAGTGGCACCCTCAAGGCTTTAGGCTGATACATTCACCATAGAAACGCGGAGGGAGAAAAATATTTGTTTCATTAAAATTAAGACTGTTTTTCACCATGACATAACCTTAAAATGGAGAAATTCACTCGTTAAAATAGAACAATTTAAGAACAGTTAGTTCCACAGCAGGATGCACACCACAATATTATGCCAAATTATAGGTTAAGAAATGTTGCAATTGAAATGGCTTAAAAAGCTTTAGCATAAAGATTAATTCCTGACTTTCCTTGTCTTCATTCAGAAGCTCTGAAAGGTTACAGCTGAGTCAAACAAAGCCCTTAAATGCAGGATAATACAGATGAAATACAATAACTAAGATAGTGTGACAAGAAGATATTGTCCCAAAACTGACGACTTCTTTTCTTCTCTCCCCCCCCCCCCCCCCCCTAAACCCCCAACAAAAAATAAAAAAAACGTTGATTAAATAACCTCTACAAAAATAATTGAACTGTGATTGAATTGATCTGGGAATTAAAAAGATAAATTTGTAAGTGTCCAGTGGACCTGCAGCCCAGTGTGAAAAAGTAGTTCTAATATTCATAAGGAAACACTGAAAGTAGAGTCTACAAATTGCAAAGTCTTTCTCTTCTCATCCAACAGTGATTCTCATGCACACTGAATCTGGAGGAACAGAGTAGGTTCTCATACAGCTTTCAGGGGAATGAGCGCAGTGCCGTTCTGGTATTAAATGAGCCATCCCACAATTTAACCGATTCATAAGGAATTTTCATGGGAGAGGATCTGAGAGCTGTGGGATGATGAGCACTAAAAGACATCGGGAGAGGCATTCACTGGGGTCACTCACGCAGCCTCACCAAACCGGTGAGTTCCTGAGACAGAGGTCAGCTTAGGTTGACTGCTCCTCCTTCTCTCCTGCTGTTTTTACTGACCTGAAGTTCCTTGTAGCAATAAAGAGACTGAAAGCCTGGAAACGAGCTGGTGGTCATTAGCACCATGTGATCTGTCGGCTCTTCAGAACCCACCAGTGAATGGCCTGCAGACCATGACTTGGGACTTGCAAGGGAACCAGAGGGAAAGGAAGCCAAAGCTTTGTTGATACAAAAAACTTGCACCACTTTCAAGAAATCAGTTTAACATGGATCTAGTTAAACCAGTACAAACATCTTAATTAGATGCACATAAACCAATTTAATCCTTCGCTTAAATCAGTTTACAATGATTTATCAATGCAAGCTAAAAACAGTGCGTGAAAGGATTACACTGGTTTAAATGTCTACATTAGAGGTATGCACCGATTTAATTAGATTGATTTAAAATAGATTTGATTATGTAAATGCAACTTTCCGTAATTTCATTGGCTTATTGATATGGTAGTTAATTAAGCAGGAAAGGTATGTGGAAAGAAAGAAAGGTCTTCTTTTAGAGTAAAACGGGGTTCACGAGTAATTTATTCTGCATATAGATACTTGATAAAAATACTGACTGTTTTGATTTAAAGTCCTCTTTTCTTTACAAATCTAATGAAATTATTTTCATGTCAATTAGATACATTATACCAATATTAAGGGCAGGCCTTGTGTTTTTATGTCAAGGTGGCTAATTTGAGACAGCTATCACAATGTAAATACCTAGAGGTGACAAGCACAAGTAGCTAAGGTCAGTCTGAGCGCAGGCAAAAGATGGCCACTCCACTCACAGTGTGAGTACAAGATGAGGCAGATACAGGAGCCCACACAAACCATTGCACAGTATCGGTCAGCATGGCAGGCAGAGTTCTCAACTGTAGTCTAACAGTTACTGGGTTTTGCATAAATGTCGTGACAAGGGAGAGTATTAAAGATCAGAAGGGGCTGAGGTGTCAGTGTGGAGACTTTTTAACAGTCCCTTCCAGGAGAAGGAACTCCTGGAAGGAGTGCTGGTTTGAAAATTTACAGTCTTTTGATACTGAGCATGAGACATTAGTGTGAGGATGGTCAGCTTGAACATTTAAGACAGCCAGCCCATATTCTGTGCAATAGGGAAATGGAAAACAGTAGAGAGAAAAAGGGATGGGATCGAAATAATGGGCAAGAATCATTGGTTCTCTAGGAACATCCTGGGTGAATAAGAGTGAGGAGGCCAGACAAAAGGATGGTGCAGTGATGCAGTTGCAGGAGAATGAGAATTTTAGCAGTGTGGCATGACACAGATACCATGCAAAGGCAATCTACATAACTCGGCCACAGGCAGGAAATAAGAATATAGAGGGAGATGTATGCTGAACACAATGCCCAGAGAGCAGCGTACAGGTCTGAGCAGAAGCTAACAGGGCAATAACGCTAGTGAACCAAAAGAGACTATCAAATGGATTTAGGAACCCTTTTTTTTACTCACTTGGGTTTGAAACGATAGCTAAGAGAGGTATAAGAGGCAGGCTGGCTATGGTTGTGAGGTTGGCAGAGTGGGACAAGAGATACCAACCTGTGAGTTGCCCTCAATCATGTGATTTATGGATGGCTTATGGGTCAAGGAAGCTCAAGATGGAGCCACACCGCGACCTTTGGCCAAGACGAGGTAGGTAGTTAGAAACTCTGGCAAGAAAGGTTTCTGTTGAGTGCAAGGCAGGAGAGCATCCAAGATGCAATTAGAAGAAAACAGCTCCAGACAGTGGTTGGCTGGATGCATAGGTGACTGTATTTCAGGAGGGGAGGAGAGAGGGGCCTTACTCGAAGAAGCAAGAGCAGACAAGAGTTGAGGTGCTCTCTAAGGTGGGGTTACTGGATATCTTTCTGCAGGGAGAGGAAAGAGCCAGGAAACAGTGAGAAGAGGTTAGACCAGATGGATGGAGGGGCTAGAGGGGAGGATGAAACACTCCTGCATTTTAGAAGAACATGAGGTTGCAGAGGAGGAGGCAGAAGGGAAGGTCGGATGGTTGAAAAGCTGCTGTGTTTTCAACACTTTGCTCCAGGGAGGCCAGAGTGAGGTGTTGAATGGCAAGAAAAAGGCAAGCAGGAGGAAGGGAGGGTTTGGGAGGTGGGTCGAGACATGAGTTGAAGAAACAGCTGGCACTGCGCACCATCCAGTCGAGCTAAAGCAGTGGAGTGATCTAGCTGGGAAGATCACTGACGTTGAGAGGGGAGGGTGTGTGGGTGGCTTTGGGGGAGGGATGTGCCAGAGTCACCTAGAAGGGAGTTTGGGGCGGGGGAGGGGGCAACGGCAAGGGTACGAGCAGTAGCCGGGGGTGGCAGGCAGCCACGGGATGGGGGGTGTTAGGTCTGGACTTGACACAAATGGGGAGGAAGGCACGAATAGATACTGTGAATTTGCAGTGGTGGGAGGGAAGGGGGAGAAGGTCTGTGGAGAAGCACATGGCGGGTTTATGGGAACTGCTGGTGGGTCAGGGCAAGAGGGGCTCTGCCAAAATGAGGGCTGGCACGTGGACAAGGCTGCGAGGAAAGCAGTCACAAATTTGAAGCTGATGTCTGTGGCCATGGATCTTTCCTCTCCCCTGCCTGTGTGGAGGTGCTAACCCAGTGTGATTAAATTATTTTGGATTTCCTTGATTTGGAGGCATTTTCCTCTTCCTCGGCAACAGTGTGCACAGTCATCCCTCTAATTGCGGCAGGAGGGCTGTCATACTCTGCAGGCATGGAGCTTGCACCCTTTCCAAACACGATGGTGCTCCAGGATCAAAGCTTGCAAGGGTCCTTTTTAATTAGTATCACTTTATAGTTTGGGGGTCTGTCTCCACGTCTCTAGCTTTAGCCAGTTGTAAATAAACACCCTGGAAACCTGAATTAGGTGTAAACATGATTATTCTGTGAAACAAAAGGTCCAAGCGGTGTGAACTGCTTTATAGGCTCCCAGGAGTGGCTAAGCCTGACGCTTAAAATGGCAATTTAAAAGTCAATGTTGGTATCCGTCAAAGCTGGAGCTGAAGAGTATGTACCCCACAGCTTCATCCTGCCATCCCAGGAGATAAAGCACCATATTTAATGGCTCCAGCCCAGCTGTCACAACCTATATCTTCTTCGCAACCACTCCCGCACTTACAGTCAATCATGACGCCTGTGGTGTGCTGAAAACGGGGTGACAGCGGAGACCAGTACCAAACAGCAGGACAGGGAGAGCACTGAACCAGTTGCATTTCACAGGCAAAGGCCAGTTGCAGCCAAAGCTGCGCAGGGACCCAGGGATCCGGAGGAGCTGCACGGGGCGGCCCTGGTTGCAGCTGCCTCCCTGCACCGGGGTCGGGGCTGGACCCGCGGGCAGGAGACGGGGCAGAGTGGTGTCACCGGCTGCCGAGCTGCGGGCGGCGGCAGCTTCTTGTTTGTTTTCAATGGGAGTTTAGTTTTCCTTCTTTGCTCCTCTGTCCTCCTCATGTTTAGATGCTGGTTTTTCACATGTGCCTCCGTTAAGGCTATATTTAGGGCTTGTTTTCTAATTTGGCACTGCTTAGCCTCTCTCGGATAGATTTTCCTGGGTTTTTTTAATTTTTATTTTAAGCATGTGATACCTTTAAACATGTAAATATCCGGCCTAATTGGAATGCCTAAACAGACACTTCCCAAACTGCCAACATGTTAAAATCTGTTGATGTGTGCAATCACAAAG
>NW_008794709.1:3013973-3046119 GCF_000699145.1 Aptenodytes forsteri
GTCCTCCTCATGTTTAGATGCTGGTTTTTCACATGTGCCTCCGTTAAGGCTATATTTAGGGCTTGTTTTCTAATTTGGCACTGCTTAGCCTCTCTCGGATAGATTTTCCTGGGTTTTTTTAATTTTTATTTTAAGCATGTGATACCTTTAAACATGTAAATATCCGGCCTAATTGGAATGCCTAAACAGACACTTCCCAAACTGCCAACATGTTAAAATCTGTTGATGTGTGCAATCCCAAAGTTACCATGGCGACCGCCTCCATCGCCAGGGAGACGCGCCAGATCCCCTTCAGCTTGTGGAGGACATCCCTCGGACCTAAACTTTAGGGAGCGTGTTTATTTCCAGCTCCTGAGGCCCAGCTTGCTGGGCTATAGCTGAGTCCTGCTGGTGAACAGGAAGGGGAGGGAGCCCTGACCTGCTCCCAGGCTGGGAAGGATGCTCGTACCCCCAGATCCCGCTGCACAGGTGGTTCAATCTGAGCATCCCAAGGGTGGCATCACTATCCATCGCCCTGGCTGGGGCAGGACACAAGCGGGAGTCTCATGGGATAATGAGATATATCTGAATTTCAGTCACAAATGGATGGGAACCACCTTGAGTAAGCGAGAAGGTCCATCCCTGTGTGTTAGTGGGTACTGGACAACAGCACAATGCAATGGGGAGAGTCTCTAATTGCTGCCTGGGAGGTGCTGTGTCCATCACCACTGCTGCTGCCAGGGTGACTGCCAAGGGTCGCTGGGTATGCCTCACCATGGCTGGTCCACCTCCGGTGTGAAAAGATGATCCTCTCAAAAACCTGAGTACATTGTGGGAGACACTCTGTTAATAAATACCTCTTTATAACAAACAGCGATCACCTTTTTATCCTTCAGTTTGTTCTCCAAGGCAGCCCCTTCTAGAGCAATTTCCACAAGTCTTTTTTTCTTTGCCCCACAAACTATAGTTATATACTACAATAAGGGTGTACATGTGGGGTTTGTGTTTTTTTCCTTTTGTGGTAAAGCATTATGTGAGGAAGATGATGTTTGCAGTTCCTTTTTCGCATCCTTTTGTCCTTCTTTAGTCTCAGGGTTTCTACCCCCAAAGGGTCCACAACCCTATTGCAAGAAAACATTTGGAAAGGGGCTTGAGCACATGCTGAGAGTTTCCTGGACTGAGGCTTCCATTGAAAACACACAGGGATGGACTCAGAGCTGACATCCACGGTTTGCCGCAGCTTCCTGGCTATGAGAATTTGTTTTCATTTTACATTTGAACGAAATCCAAGAAAAGCAATGTGGCTGTGCAGAAAGGTTTGCCTTTTGTCTTGTTGCTCCTGTGAAACTTGCCTGGGTTTTCCATAGAGTGTGAACAGCTTTTATGATTACAGTGTCCAACATCAGACAAAATATATAAAAACTTTGTGCTTTTAGTAGCTTTGGTACTCCCACCATCTCTGACAATTGCAATCCATTTAATCATCAGGTTTATTTTTTTAATATTTATTTATTTATTTATATATACGGCCCCTCATTTTCACAGTTGAACAGGTATAGTATCAGTCATCATGAAAGGACGCTCCAGCAACAATCACTCTTTGCTCCTGTTTAATATCTTCTCCAGATCAGTTTTACTAACATCAGCATTCAAAAACCATGTCAAAAAGCCTCCCTGCAAATGCATGCATTTGCTTAAAATTCATAAATACTTGTTTACAAAATAAATAACAGGCTTGTTTTAAAGTTTGAGTTTGAGTTCTGCTATTTAAAGAAAAAACAAACCTGCACTTTGAACTTTTCAGGTTTGCATGAGTCAAGTTTAACTCTGCAAGAATGAGGGTTAGAAACGGGGCAGCTCCTGATAAAATGTTGGGGTGACAGTGAGCCAGGGTCCAGATGAACACGAGCACTGCAACCCCTTCAGCATCTCAGTGACTGAGGAAATGCTTTTTTCGTGCTTCCTGTACCAGTGCATTTCTGTTAGCCTACTTTATGGGATGTTTACTACCTCAAAAGTCAACAATGCTCTGTAATAATTAACTTATGTTAAGGATTATGGCAGATTGTTGACAAGTGAGCTCTCTTTAGTCACATCAATATACTCTGGTAGCATGTAAGGAGGAGCATGTAAGCGCTGTCCCTTGCACCCTGACCAGCTCTGGTCTACCTTTTGACTCCAGCACTAAGGGAGAAATCTGTGCTAGGTTTCAAAGGACCTTCTCAACTGCTGTGAAAGCATTTCTAAGGTTCACAGGAAAAGACAGCTTTTCTCTTCGTGAGATGATGGGTTGGCCATTTTATCTCTTCCTTCAGTAGTCTCAGATGCCTTCACAGCTAACGAGCTCTCTCTTGCAATGTCCTCTTGGTGGTTTATCAGAGGTCTGTCTTCTCAGGTCCTGTAGCCTTAATAAGCATTGCTTAAAAATTTTGTTCAAAATTCACTAAAGATGCCGCATCAGTTGGGAAATGTAGTGCACTGTTTTCCTAAGGGGATCCCAAAAATTCCACCTGCCCCCTGGGATAAGGAGGTGCTTCCAGAGTAACAGGGAGGCCTTAGGGACAGGACGTAAGGATGTGCTTTATTCCCCCCTATTCCCAAATACCTGTTCTTAATTTCTTCAGGGTCAGGCCTGCAGTTCCTGGCTGTTGCAAATCGGAGTAGTTTGGAGTCTTTCAGCTAAGGAAGGGAAAAAATCACCTGATCAGCTGTAATTCAATTAAAGAAGAAAGAGATGAAAAGAGCAAAGATGTTTTCCCCCCTTCACTAGGAATGATAATTTTAACTATAGTTTTAATCCTAAATATTTTAGTAAATGAGCTGCATGAGTTCAACACACTGCTGACTTTTCCCTGTTCCAGTTAGTTTATTGCCTGCACAGCCGTGCAAAGGGTTCCCCTCTGAAACTGACATCTCTGTTTTAGAAGGAGCTGGTTTTTGCCCTTTCTTTTTAGTCTAGAGCTCCCTGTCATAGGCAGCCTGCGGGGAGGAAACTTTACTGCCAGCTGCCTGGCTTTTATGAAAAGAAAGACACCTGGCTGCTCCATTCCCAGTGTCTTCTCCTTGAGCTCCAAAAGCAAGAAGGATTGCATGGTTGTCTAAGCCCAGACAAGCCCACAGACAGTTTTATTTGTCTACCCATTACCAGTCATCCATCATGAATTAAGGCAGGAAAGGACGAACAAGTTTATTTTCTATTCTAGCCCTTTTACTTCCCCGAAGATTTTCACTCTGGGGGGAAACGGAGCATTTCTTTCTCTGAATACAAGTTTCAATCAAAAGAAGGAGAAGACAATACCCTTCAAAATCCTGCGAACATGTGTCAGAGATGCTATGCAGTTATGACACATCCTTTTCAATCCCGTGCAGGTGCCGCGACCCTGGGGTCCCTGCAGCCCCAGCTCAGCCCAAACCCAGTGCAGCTCCTTTGGGCAGAGCTGTGCTTGTGCCTGTCTACCGCATAAATGTAAAGCTCTACCACAGTCCCATGTGGGGACACACAGCGGGCAATGATGTTCTGTGTGACTTTGGGCAACCCAAGGCTTAGCGCTGTGCTTTTCTTCTCCTGCCCCTTGGGTTTCTTCTCCCACCTATTTGGGTCTGAGTTCCTCAAGGTGGAGGCTCCTCTCCCGAGCACGCAGAGTGCTCCACACAGAGGTGGCTCGGTACCGCAAGGAAAAATTATTGCAGTGGAGAAGGAGCATCTGTAATCCTAGTCAGAACAAATACTGCTTATTTTCCTCTGAAAAAAACCCTAACATCAAAGGATTTTAATAGTGTTTAAGTAATGCTTTTTTAAATGTGGAGATACTTGTTTTCTCACTCATTTGTAACAAAACCTATTACATGTACGACAGTGCAATCTATCATAAACGCAATGAAACATGTAAGGTGGGAGGAGGAACTCATGACATGTTTTTAATAGACATTTCTTCTCTTCCCCCTCCAAACTGAAGGTATTTGTTATGACTTTTACTTGAAATGGAGAAAGGGGAGAGAGAGGGGAGTATGTTCTGAATTCACTGGAGAAGAAGGAAGATTTGTTTTATTTTATTTCAGTAGCTCCAGGCTGCCTTTGAGTAACTGGGTATTACAGTCCTGATGCATCTCTAATTAATAAGATCAACTGCCCCTGAATTTTCTTTTACAAACTAATTTAGATATGTCAAGGCTGCAATTATTTTGAGAAAGATCTGACTCTTTGCTTATTCATCTTTCCTCCTACTCCCTTAGAAAATAAAACTGTCAGCTTAAATGCCCTTTGAAGTCTGTTTTAGGTACTTGATTGAAAATTAAATACTGCCCTGCTGCTGTTAAAGTGGTCAAGGTTCCTGTTCTTTCTTTTTTCCCCTCACCCTGTGATTTGCAAAGGATAATAAACCCTGAGATCTGGCTTATTTCCAAATACAACCTAGCATTGCTGTGGTCAGCTGGGCCCCAGCTACTGGCCGTGATGGACATGGCGGGTGAGAAGGTGGCACCGTTGGGGTCAATGGCAAAGCACCCAGCTTGGCTGCACCCAGGGTGGGAAGGGTCTGACCCTGCGAGGTGCCGAGTGTCCTCCAGCCACAGCGGACTTCTCAACCTCATCCAGTTGAGCTCTCCCTTAGTCCCAGAGAGCCCTTAGGTTTGTGGGGAATGGCTCTGAAAACTCGTAAAGATCAAACCGTTTATTGGCACGAGTGGTTTACTTTTATTCGGCAGTGTTTGCGGAGCCTGGGCAGTGAGGCGGTGCTGGTTGTCAGCCCAGGCTCGTGTTAGAAAAGTTATTGTATGTCAGGTGCCTCCCAAAATCCTACTCCAATAATCCCTGCTTGCTGGCAGCCTCCAGAAAGAAATGAGGGAAGGGAGAGGAGAGGGAGGGAGAATTTGGGCTCCCACTTATTAAATCAGATGGGTCAAGCTTTCATCTTCTGGCTGAGGCTGTGCAGCTGGAATAGTCCCCTCGGGATGCTAAAACAACAGGCCTGGCCTAGGCTACACGCTTGTGCCTTGTAGGGATGGAGTGACAAGGCAGGGCAGCAGTTCCCTAACCAACACAAGGAACGGGATCGGCTAGCAGAGAGAAAAGCTACCCATGCCTGGGTTTTACAAGAAGAGCTAGTTCTTGTTACAAAACAAGCTGAACCCCTTTAAATGAGGGAAAACTGCCTGGTTGTGGTTTTGTTTTGCTCAGGCTGGGTTTCCTATTCAGGCAGCGTGACTGCGCGGCACCCTGCCTGCCAGCACCCTGCCTGCCACGCGGGGAGAAATGTTTGCCCCTTTCCTCCTTGGCCCTCCCCTCCCAAATTCAAGCAGGATCAGCAAAAAGCCTGGCAGGAGGGGCGCTAGCAGGCAGGCAATTCTCGGATGCCGCATCGAACATCCTCCACCCTAACCCCTGCCTGTCGCGGTTTATGACTTAGACTTTATTTTCTGTTGACAAACGAAGACTTTTCTGGAAAGCAAGTTTTTTTCAGAAGCTGACAGAGCCTGACCGGACCGTAACAAGCTCTCAGCAGAGCTTTAACTGCACCAATTCATTTATTCAGAGGTCTCAAGCTAGCATTACATTCAAGGTGATGATAAATGTCATCTGGCTGGAGCGGCGAGATGGGAATTTCTAGCCCTGTCCTGTCTAGACCAGGGTTTGTTACGGAGAGAAAGTCACAAAGAGGGGACTGTGGGATTGCTCTGCATGGTGGTGCCATTGCGGGGGGACTCTGGGCATGTCTAAAGTGCAAGCCTGCCGTCCAGCCCCTGCTAAAGCTGCTGGAAATAACTGGAGAGCTGTCTTTCAGTGGGTTCCGGGAAGCTCGTAACCTGAACGCACGTGGGCTGCTGGTAGCCAGATACTAAAGCACATCAGATTTCTTTTTTCTTCTTCAGACCTGAGAGCTTCAAGGCTGCATTAAGGTGAAGAGCAAGGACATGGCTGTAAGAAAAACATGTTTTCTCTTCAAACCTGGATCGGTGTTTTACCTGTGTCCAGCTCCATGTAACAGAATGGGAGAAACAGATATGAAATTTATATAATATACATGTATATTTGCATAGCCGTGTATACAATATGCTACCTATGTAACATCTGTGCCCATACGGAGCAGAGTTAAATGTAAGGCACGTGCTGTAAAAGGGGTTAGCGATGCAGATGGCACGGTGAGCGGTTTCCTATACCCTGATCATAGCAACCACACACTATGTGGAGAAACTTAACATTTAAAGTATGCCGATAGCGCTTGGCTCTAGAAGACTAGGCAGCAAAGCCCTTTTAGGATGCTGTTGCACATTTAGCTGTTGAGTCCGTCTGTCATCATCATCATTTAATTTCACTTGAAATTTTGTCTCTTTCTGCTCCGTATTTCGAGCAAACAGCATGAGAGTATTGATAGTGTTTTGTCATGATCACATTTCATACCTGAAACTGTATTTTAAATACAGAAGGGGACAGACAAGGAAAATATTAGCATGTAATTTGTGAAGACCACCTTCAGGCATATCCACCCTCCCATTCCACACTTCCACACTATAACTCTAGTCCTGTCCATTGCAAGGTACCGCGATATCACATTTCATTGAAGTCAAAGTTTTGCCAAATGAAACAAGCCTCTTTAGATCCATTTTCACCAGTATTTGTTTCCAATTATAGCAACATAGCTACTCTGTTGAATATACTACCCTATCATTGTTTCTCAGTGAAGCTAATATTTTTATGCCTTTATGCAAATAGAAAATAATGACTTATTTATAGGCAATTTTCAATGTGAAAAATACTGCAACTTCCTGTTAGTTTGAGATGGTTTTTTTCCCCTTTCTGACTATGATTTTAGGAACTTAAACTCTAGCGATGTGGCATTTTCCTATCCTTGCACACGGTGGTTTGCCTGTTGGATGGTTACAGAGCAGGATCTCCCACGAGGGCGGGTTGCTGACACAAACCTGCCCAAAGCTAGAATGAAAATGGCCTTGCAGTTTATGTCACAGGACATTACGTTTGGTCATTTGAAGCTTTCGGTAAATATTTTCTATTTTGACAGAAACTTTTCTGTGTTGATCCAAAACCTTCTGGTTTTTGCTAGGAAAGGGTGAGAAAAAGCATGCCAATTGGGGTGAAATTTTTCTTCTCTAACCTGTCTCCTCTGTTCACCTTCCCCCTCTTTTTTTTTGTAGGGAACTTATTTTTGTGCACTAATATACGTGCCTTAACAGCTACACTACGAATAGTGTGAGGAAGCCGAAACTGCTAGGAGAATCTCAGGCTTTTCATTTCCTGAAGTATGTTTCATTTTAGGAACATCACTGGTGGTTTTGCATTTAACATATCTGCTTCCAAAAGGAGCATCCAAACCTTTTGTTCTGTAAAACAATGTGTTCATCAAGGCTGACATGGATCACAAATACGTGCATATACACACACACACGCACACATGCACGTCCCGTTTAACTTTGCATTTAGGCCCACTGTGATTGAAAGTGACTCATCTGAAGTTACATTCTTTAAAGACCTTAACAGCTCAGCAACTGCCATAGAAACAGGGAGCTGCTACAAAGGGGAGAGTTTCAGACCCCGTGTGCCTTTTAGGCCTGTAGAAGAAGCACATGCTTTGCTCAGGGATAGATCTTGAAACGAGCTGGGCCCCCGTCCAGCCAAGTATTGTAAGCCCATGCCTGATTCGCCTTCAAGCAAAAAGGGGGTGCTCAAAGGCTTGTGCAAAGGGCTCTCATGACTGTCACTTTATTTTTATTGAAGTTGGGTAAATCACTCCTGAGCACAGTTACTCCCCTGCTTGGAGGAGCAGGCTCTCCATACTTCTTATGTGTCTAAAAATAATAGATAATTAAATATATATTTGTGTGTTCCAGTAATCTGTGTCTTAGGCTGTCATGTATATTATCTTTGTACATCAGACCACGCAAGTTATTTTTAAGTCCAAATTTTTCTTCTCTTTATCCCATTCCAAAAACAATAAACAAAGCTCGCAAGGAGAAGGAATAATAACATATAACCTTCCTATAAACATATGGGTATCATTCCGTCTGAATTCCTCTCCTGCCTAGCAGCCGCTCCAGAGCTCACCTCCTCTCGCAGCTCATGGCACGTCCACTGGATGAGGCTTTGTCTTCCAATAGGAACCAGTAGATGCCTATATGTGTTGCTCTGTGTAAGGCAACAGAGCAACAAGGCTCTTGTGTAAGGCTTTGTTCAGCTGAAAGCGTTTTTAAAACAACTGAGACACTTTCTAACCATGTGGTCCAGCTAAGGTCACAGCCATGCCACGCAGGATGCCCATACAACGGATGTGGTGTTCCTGCTGCCAGCTCTCACCTCTCGGGGTTGGTACTGAAAACCCCAGGTGGAGGGTTATGAGACAAATGTTTCACCTTAAGAAACAAAAAAAAAATGTGGGGAAAAAATTGAGACACAGCCCGTACCCACTGCCTCGGAGGAGCCAAGCACCTAGTAAGAACCCAGCAAGCTACATCATGTTCCTGTCTTGTCCAAGAAAGGTGCGTTTTTTAAGCTGTATTTGACAGATGTTGGCTACAGCATTGCCATGAGATGCACACAGGACAAAAATAGCTGCGATCATATTTCCTCCTGTTTGCCTCGTAGGTGGGGAGATGTGGGAAGATTACTCTCTCTGCTGGGGTCGCAGCAGTGCAATGTTTGTTGTCTTCTGCCTACTGTCATGTGCCCCATAAAAGCCAAAAGAGGCCTTCTCTCTATTGAAAGAAGTACTTGGCATATTTGAAGCACATGCTGACACCAGTTGCTTTTCAAAGGCTCTGTAAATTCCAGCTCACTCTTCTATCCCATTTTCCATTCAGAGACACAGCAAGGGGCATTTGGCAGACCATGAAATAAAACTGCACGTGCTGTAATCCTTTTCAGGGTGAGGCTCAAGCTCTCGCTCCCTCTCCTCCCTCCCTCTCCTCCCTTTCACTCCCAGTCTCTTTCTATACAAGTGTGACCAACTACAGGAGCACCTTGCTTGGATTAGACAAGGTCATGGAAAATGCTTGGAAAATCTAGGGCTTGTTATGAGCTCAATGAGCAGCAATACTGACCTTACTAGTTTTAATAGCACAGGGGTTTAAATCCACCCTATGAGCTGTCTTTTGCTTTCTCCCCCTCCTTCTGTTGCTAGCCAAGGTTAACTCTTTGAAGGCTTAGGAAATGCTGGCTACTTTGTCAGCCGTAACAGAAAAATACACAGTGTCTAAATCACTGCATTACACTTGCAGACAGGAAAAAAAAGGCAGCTCTGTGATTTGTGACTGAGCTCAGCCAGGTTTGCGGTAGATGTGCCGAGCGCTTCAGTGCATTCCTGCATTAATTTGATATTCCCTTTTTGGCACCGAAAAAGCCCGCTGCCCCACTTGGAAGATAAACCATGAGAGCAAAGAGCATGTTTCTCAGCTTCAGTGTCTGTCAGGTCTTACCCTGCAAGGGGACCTTTGGAGTGCACCGGTGCCAAAGTGTTGCAGAATGCGGCAGATGAAGTGATCCTTAGGAAAATCAAAGAAATGGAGAGAGAGACTTTGTGCCAATAACTCGTGAGCTTTAGGGACCAAACCTACTTAGTTATTTTAAATTGGCTTTGTTCCGTTGACTTGGTTTCTCACTTAGGCATAGGTTCGTGTGTTTCCGGGTCCTTTAATTTTAGGCCTCTGAGAAGAAAAAAAACCTGCCTGATTTCCCAGTGTCTATTTTCCTCTGCAAGGTTACGGCTCCACCCGTCTCATGGGTCAATACTGCCAGCTGACGGCTTGCTCTCCCCTCCCTTCCCCGCCTCTTCCCTCCCACTTGCCTCCAGCCGCTTGCTCCCGTTCCCCTTCTCAGCTAAAACGTGGGCAAAATGGGTGCTGGAGGCACCAGGTGGGCAGTGGGAGCAGGGATGGAGAGGAGATGTGGGAGAGGGGAACGGGCTTCCCCATGTGGTACTGGTGAGATGTTGTGTTGGGTCATCCCATCGGAGCCATCCCCTGCAACATTAATGATTTATCACTGAATTATCGTTTGCGTTCACTGAGCCCACCCGTGAATGAAGTCACTGTTGTGCAGGGTGATGGAGAAGGTTCTTGCCCCAGAGAGCTGACATCAGGAGGTGAGAGGTGGCTGCAGGCTCACTGATGGGTAGAAATCATCCGTGGGAGGATCAGCTGCCAGGGGATGCACTGTAACATGACCAGGGCAGCGGGAGGTGAAGGCACAGATCAAAAGAAAATGCAGAAATGCCTATGAGGAAAGGGAAGACTCAGGAGGGAAGGATGAGTTAATTACCTTAATACCAACCAAGTTGTATTAGAAGTGGCGCTTTTACTTTGAGTAAGTAGCTTTCCAGTATATGACCCTGACCAGACTTCCTAGCCTTATTTCTCTGAATTGAATTCAAAAATCCATTCTCAATTTGCTTTCAGGAACTTGGAGAGAATTCATATCTAGATGTAAACCTCATGGCTTGGTCCAGTCCTTTCTGTCTATCTATCCATTTATTTAGTTTCCAATTTACAGCTTTCAGATGTGGGCAAGGGATAAGGCAAAGTTGTTTTGTTAACTTAGGCCTGTTTTAGGTGTCTTCCTGTAGAATAATCTTCAAATACATACTTGTACATATTTGTTTTGGTTTAGAAACTTATAGAAATAAGTTACCAAACATGAATACATTAATGAAATTAAGTCGTATTTCTCCACATACCTCTAAACCAGTCTCTTTGTACTCAGAAGAAATACAGTTTTTAACTGTCCTCATTTTTAACCCAGTGACATTAGAGAAGCACAGAAGGAACCACTGTTCACTGTGATGAGCCCCAAGGTGTGTTTACTTAATGTCTTTGGAGGTGCTGTCAATCCATGCCTACTGGTGTCTCCTGTAATTCAGAAGAACTGTGTGGAGAGGGAAAGTGAAAATGCTGATCTCAGCAAATTTAGTACAAATTTGGGCAAAGGATCAAAGATTCTGTTTTTATGGAAGCCAGCTCATCAGTCCTTATCTTTCATGTAGCAGATCTTCTTTTTTCCTTTTTTCTTCTTTGTTTGGTCATTGTTAAAAACGTGAAATAGAAACTAAATGCTTTATCACCGGCCAGAGCGTGATTTCCACCAGCACATGAAGGTTTCTTTGCCTTGGTCTTTTCTAACAACCAGTAAATATCCGAACACATCGTTGTGCCAGATAAAAGAACAAAGTAATAATACCATATGAAATCAGCTGGGGCAGCTAGCTAATGAGTTGGCTTTCTTTTCTTTCAGAACTACTGGAATCAAATTCAGTTCTGCGCTGGTATTTACTGTCAAGTGGCCTACTTCAGATTTTAATGATCTCTTGAGACCCTGGCCTGACCCAAAATGTTGTTACAACTTGGCCCACCCCAGTATAATAAACTATAAACCTGTCACATGGTTCCCCTCATTCAGTAATTAGAAACGTCCTAAGACCAGTGTTAAGTACTGTGCCTAAAAACAGACTGAGCAAATGCCAATTTACAAGGGATTCATGGTCAAGGTGCTGAGTGAATTGCTGGCTGAAAAGGCAGACCACAAAAAAGAAATGAAAAGAAACCTTGCTAAGCTCTCTTTGGGAAAATTGCAGTGGCCTCCCCTCTGCATAATCAACAGCTGCAGGAGCAAAAGTATTGCTCATCTGTTTTCCTACCAAGTGGAAAATACATACTGTATGCATCATGGAAATAGAGAAGATATATAGGGGTATAACGATGCTATAGATAGAAAACATTTATAAATGGCTAGTTGGATGTTACTTTTCAGGCAAAGAACCAGGGAAATAAGAGATTGTTGCAGAAAAGTGCTAAAATATGCTTAAAAAATTGAGAAGTAATGAATATACACTTTTGTGATGATACATTATGAACGTAGAATTAATTTATATTGCATTTCAGCAATGTTATACCCCACTCCACACTTAATCATACTAGATAAATACCTGGAGTGAGGAATGCATTGCTGACACTTGCAGCTGAGGAAGCCTTTTGTCATAAAAATATGGACTAAATTTTTGCAAGGCGGAGACAGCTTCAAGTATTTTCATAGTTAACCCAATCTCTACTGCTATTTCTAAGTAGACAATTAACACCCTATGGTTCCAGAGAAGACCTTGACACTTACACCCCACCTCACGTCGGTGAGATCAACATCAATTAGCCACGCTGCACCTTTTTTACCCTGGGCAGCTAAGCCAGGTCCGCGTGTTTTGGTTGGACCAGGTGATGTCTTTTGTTTCCTTTCTGTTACTTTTTAATAACTCCTCAAGCTGTGGAGATGTCCTTCTGTGTTGTGGTGGTGGCATAGGCAGCAGGGCAGCAATGTGGAGGAAGGCTGCTCCTCTTCCTCCCCGCTGCCACATCTCGCGTGCGTGAGCCTCCGCCAGGTGCTCTAGCATAAAAGCAGGCCCCAAAACTTGTAAAAGTTTGAGTAGAACTGCTTTCTCATTTTATATCCTCATTTCAGGAGGTTCCCTGGTCTCCCAAGGGCGGGATACCCCAGGTAATGGAAAACCTCTGATAATATCAACAGTACAGCTCTTACCCAGGAACACAAGTGGATGCGTTTGCAGGGTCCCTCATGAGCCATCACGTCCTTTGGCAGTGGAAGTTAACTGCATTTGTGGTATCACTAACCCCACTAATTCTCTAGCAAAAAAAAACCAAAATGCCCTGGCAGAGCACAAAAGGCACTGGTTCTAAATACGTTTATTAAATCCTTACAACCTAGCAGATCAGGAAAAAGTCCTTTCATGCGTCTTTATACCTTATAAAGATGTGTAAGTATCTCGCACATGTAATTCATTATTCCTTTGGGAGCATGGCATGGCACTCCTCTGCATTTGGTGGTGCAGACCTCTGAGAGGGCTTGCGGCAGGCTCGCAAGCAGGGGGGAGGAAGCAATTGGAGGGAAAAAGGCAGTTTTTAAGGCCTTCACCAGCAGTTGTCCCCCAGCTCGGTGAGTGACGTGTGATGCAGAGCAGGGCCGTCGCGCCTTTCCATCATTCTGCCACGCAGCTTCAGGAGGGGGGAGCGGAAAAAGCCTCTGCAAACCTTCAGCCAGGAGGCCCAGTTGTGCATCGTTTGTCAAGCTGCGGCATACACCGCCGCTCCGAAACCCTGCCGGCATGCCTGGCCGCACCAGTGTTGTGGAAAACTTGGAAACTGCAGAGGGACTGTTTGTTCTCATTGCCCTGGAAAGTGGAGACCATAGGAAGAGGCTGCTGTTTTCCAAAGTAATCCTGTTAGGAGCAGTTACCAAAAATGGAAGATAAAATAAGTATGTGATATCATGTAAATCTCAGATGACTATTTGGGGATGCAGCAAAAGGGCTGACTAAATGCATTAAAATATTTTTTCCCTTAGTAGCAGGTAAATTATGATTTGTGTAAAAAAATAAAATCACCATATGCAAGGTTTAAGTGTGCAGTAGATAAAAACCAGCTCTCAAACCTGGTATGTAAATCATCTTGTTGTGTTCTTGGGCCCGTTGTGCATCTCCGTCACTCTGGCACTGGTAGGATGGGTTTGATCCCGCAGACATGGGATCAGAAACCTTTCTTAAGCTTCCAGATGTTTTTCTGGGGCCTCTTGGTGACAATTTTCTGGAAGAGTCTTTCACAAAAGAGCTTGTAGACTAATACAAAGAGTGAGCTGGTGGTTTCTCCTGACAGGAACGCCTGCTGTAGAAATGTTTAGAGCTAGGTTTTGGTGTGATTTGATTTTAACATGTCGCTTGATTTGGAACTGGCATCTTTTATATGATCAAATTGCATTCATTTTGTCGTAATTCTATGAATAATGTTAGAGTTAATATCCATCAGATTAGTAACTGCCCAGGATGGTACTTAATCCACTTTTAATTTGAATGAGGGGATTACCTTTTACACCATTGCCTGGGCTGGGTCCCTTTCCCAAGGACATCATTCAGAGTGGTATCAGAGACGAAAAAGGTCACTGATAGGACAGCTTTTGTCTATTGGACGACACTGAGTTGGCACACAGAGATGTCAAGGTTTAGCTGACCGAAAAGAGGGCAGACACGGTGATGGAGAATGAATGGACGCATTGAAACAACCCAAACTCATTCTGCATCTGGCATCTCTCTAAAGCAGCCAGCCTCAGGAGTTTGCTTGCAGCTCCATCCAGATAACCCGCTGAGAAGCCTATAAACTCAGCAGTCTCTTCATGGGGAAACAATCTCAGGTATCTTATTCCAGGATCACTGGAAACCCAGCACGGCTGGAGGATAACCCTACAAGGGGAGCTTATGTTTCCTGCCTTTCTCCATATTGCCTCTTTCCCCATTAGCTGCTTGAAAACAGCAACCTGCGTCTCCAAGTCTAACCACATGCCATCCTTCTCAGGCAGAAATCGTTTGCAGGAATAGTCTGTAAGGGAAGTACCGTGTTATTCCTCGGGTTTGAATGCTCCAGAGTTGGAATTAGTTCTTCACCATCAAGTAGGTCAGATGTGTTCCCAGCCCATGGATCCAAATGATAAGGTGGATAGGAAAAGGAAGCAGGGAGTTACACGATACGTGGTTTTAATGGATGTTTAGATTGGCTGTAAATGTGCAAGCGCGGGTTTGTTTAGAGTTACCAGGATATGAATCAAGGAAACAAAAATAGCAATGCATTAAGGCTTAGAGAACCTCTTGGGAAGAAGCAAATTAATATTTTTAAAAGTAAATATTTTGACCCAACCTATTAGTCATGTTCTTGTGCTACAGTGTAAGAGATCTGAGTTTGATGTGGTAACTCGTCTCCTGTTTTCTGCAGGAACAGCACATTGTGCTTCATCCACCAGCACCTTGTCTGACTGATTAAGTAGTGCCATTTTCCAGGTGACAAATATTTGTCAAAAACTTGTGCTTTTCAGAAAACACATGCATCTTCAAACTTTCCAGTATTAAGCAGTACATCAGTCTCTCCCTAGGTTATCATGTTATCCTATTAAAAAAAAAAAAAACAACCTATTTTTTTTAAACCCAAACACTATTTTTTCCCAGATTTTCTGTTAGTGGTGTGTGGCACTGCCTTCAGTCAGTCAGCGAATTCCCAGTCTTGGCTCTTCTTTTAAGACCTTTACTACTGTGAGAAATTGCTGGAGACATTAAGAATACCTCTTCATTAAATCAGTGAGTTTCCTCTTCTACTCCTTATAATTCCCACGGACTTATTTAGCTCAGTGTTTTAAACAGGGGTGGTGTTTAAAAAGTTTAATAAATGATTAATAGATGTCAGGACATTACAGGCATAAGAAGCATATTATAGATTGTTAAAAAACTTTGTCATTCAAAGATGTCAACATAGTCCTCTGTCAATTTTTGAGATACTGTACCATTTTATAACAATTGATATTTTATTCCAACATCCTCCTTGGATAGTTACAAATATAAACTAATACTAAACATGAACTATATTTGCAACGATTTATCAAATTGTTAGAACTGATGCTAACTGGAACAATTAGCTGTGCTAACAGATGTACGTCAAGAGAGATGATTGCAACAACTTTGCTTGTTCGGCTTTGGCTAGCTTTCCTCAAAAGTGCTGTTAAGCCAGAGGAATCACCTAGAGTTTGCGCAGGAGTAGCCCCTAGTCATGGTATGAAAACATTATAGTTGGGGGAAGAGTGAGTTCACTGGTTTCGTGCCTGCTCCTGGTTCCCCAGGTAGAACTGAAGTCCAGTCTGAGTGTTGTTTCTTCTTGCTTCATCCTTCCTTTACTACTTGTCATGACTACAGCTCACTTTGGGTAGCACAGGCCTTGAAGCACACTATCCTGCTTACTTTAATTTAAAAAAGCCTATTCAATCAGTACACCAGTCTCTGCACTGGGCTTCTTATCTCTATGGAAGCAGTTCAGGATGTGGATGATGTCTCTCTGTGAGCCGTGTTGCACTGGCAGTGCGCAATGGCAAGAGCTGGAAGTGCCTAGAACAATTATTATAACCGTGAGTATTACAGCTTAGACTTAAAATCTGGGGCTGTAAAAGAGGCATTGCTGGGGTGTGGTGGCCCCAATTGTTGGAATTTCCTTTTTCCATTGGTCTGAAAAAGTATGAGCCCATGATACGAAGCCTGTCTGCTTCCTCCGTTTCTGACTTACAGAACAGCTATTGTGAGCAACGTAAAGAATTTTCTTCCAAGGAAGTAGTCTAAAGAGGTCTATAATACTTGTAGATTTACATTTTTATATGTCCCCAGATATCCTGTAAAGAATACATTTTATAAATGCTAGGATAAATAATGGAATTGCGAACAAAAAAAGCATTGCATGTCACAGCTGCGTGCTTTGCCAACCTTTGTCTTGAGTGACCCATTCAAGGAGAAATGAAGTAAAGGCTCCTTTGCCTGGGCTCACTTCCAGTCATTTGGCATTTTAACTATATTTAGGCCAACCCTCTTTCTGAAAGTTTTAATTCTTACAGAATTTATAGACGAAGAAACAACAGTAAGGAGAATAATACAGTAGCTATATTTGGCAATAGAGTGCTACCAAAATTTTTGCCTATTTAATGTCTTTGAGCTCTTTCTAATTTCTTTTATTTTCCTTAAGTCTTTCTTGGGTGCCTATCAATGTATGGAAAAAGGTCAAATTTCTCTATTTATTGAGAATCTTGCTGTAGTATAAAAGGTTTTTTATTTCCACTGTCTACTCCTGACTGGCTGTTAGTTGACTGAGTAACAGTAGACTGACTCTGCCTCTTTCTGCTCCTTTTTAACTCTTTCTCAGAGACGCACAATAATACTTATTTAACTTACTTTGTGCAAGTTTAGTTTTTCAGCTAAGAGGTTAGTGAACTGCACAGTAAAAGTACTGGTATTGAAAATGAGATTGGAGATTCCCATGGGATAAAAGATGAGGCAGTTGGAGATCAAGCCACATCATATGAGAAGACAAGAAAAAATCAAGAAAGTTTCAAAACTGGGCTACTATAGATTATTATTGACCAGTGCAGGAAGTCAAATGTGTCACTTAGCTCCAGCCACTATATCAAATCACATGAATTTTACCACAGTTCTGAAATCTCCTTCCCACATTGCCTCTCTCTCTTATACTGTCCCCCGAAGACTTCGCCTGTCTTTGAGGTGACATGCTGATTTCCCACTGGAGTTATAATTCAAATGAAATCACGTCACAGTGACACCAGCACAATTAAATCATAAATAAAGAGCATGACATGTATTTCCAAAAGCTATTATGAAATATATATAGACATATAATGTGCATTAGTTTGTTATTTAAAAGGGTTTTTTTAAAAGCTCACTTTAAGTCAAAGTATTTACTACCCATATTTACTACCCTTCTTTTCTAATCTCAGGGTTTAGCAAACATGAGCCTGTGTTACTCTCTCTATTATATAAATAGGAAGACTGAGACATTAAATGTGACTTTCTCCTGGTCAGAGAGCAGGGGGCATGGGAACGTTTCAGATCTCAAGCTCCTCAACTCCTCTATCCTCTCCGTTGCATTGACATGTCTCCATAATTCCTTATTTAGCTATAGGCTAGAAGTGATCAGGGCAATCCTTTACTAAATCTAGAATCCTACCAATTCTATTCCCACCGGGGCTGTTCTTCAGCTCTTACAAGCATCCTTCCTGTCCATTACCTTCCCAAAATTACCTAGGCTAATTGGAGGTTTTACTGTATCTGAAGCAGATTCTATTAAAATTAGACATGAAATGGAGTTTGTAGGAACGCAGTTACTGGCATTAATGGGCATTAATTTGGGGGGGCTAGAGGCAGCCAAACCACGCACCAGCTCAGTAAAGAGCAGCACATGACAGAAAAGGGAGCCATGCACCATGCCCAGCTCAGTAAAGAGCAGCACATGACAGAAAAGGGAGGGGAAAAGCACTCGCACAGCTCTTCCCCCCGGGAATTAGGAGTCTGCATGGGACATCAGCTGGTCCCGGATCCTCAGGAAATGGCTTGAGCTTTATTTATTGCCATGTAAACGGTGTCGAATAATCCCGTGCCAGATGCCATCTTTTCCCACCACATTTTGAATAGAAGCCGGGCTGCGTTACTGCCATTTGAGAACGAATGCCTCTGAAGGAAATGCTAGCATTTGCACCATAGCACAGGCTCAAGGCAGACAGCAAGTGCAGTGGCTTGCGATGATGCATGCGATGATGATGTCACGGGAGGGGAGAGTTAACTGACGCAGACATATGAAAGTTTGGACTCTAGACTTACCGTTTGTGAGGCTTAACTTTGTTTCCTAATCCAGCTGATTATCTTTTCAAGAGTATTTAATTTCCTAAGCAAACTTTAATTTATTACATTTTTTCTCTATCTCTGGGTAGTGAATGGTAAGAAATCAACCAGATTAAAGTTATCGCACAAATAAGGAAAAAAAATGACCTGTCTGGTGATGATCTGGAGATACGATTCCTAACTGGCAAAGGCCCAGAGGAATTAAGACTCTGAGTCCCTGGGGTCTTAACAAGGGGGTAAGTGGGGACATGGAGAACAGCAGCTGAGACTCCACGGGCTCACATTAGCCTGGAGCATGTTGTGTGTCAGCAACATCGACAGACAGCACAGGAATTTGGCACATTTTGGCTCCAATCCTGTAAGGGCTTAGGCCTGCACTTCAGATGCACAGAGGAAGGGTAATAAAGCTTGGAATATGCAAAAGACTTTATGGAAGAGAGGCATTTTTTTTACTCAGAAACAGGCTTTGCTGCACAAATTTTTGTGCCTCAGAATATCAAGCAGCAGCAGTTAAATGGAATCATATTAATAAGCACGGATAATCCCATCATCCAGGGCTGGGCTGACAGCAAAGCAGCTCTGAACACACGCAGCTGAGTGAAATTTTCCTGCAATTAATTGGATTTGATTAAATTTCTCATTTAGTGGCTGGAGGAAAAGAAACAGACCAAAGACAGCGAGTAACTTTCTTGCTAACCTGGAGCTTTGAGTAATAACTGTGGATGTGGGAAACCGGCTTCCCCACTGCATTAAATAGGAAAAGTGTTGCTCTGAACATAGGAGCGCAAGCACAAGAACCCAGTTTCTCATGACCTTTCTCCTTGTCCTGACCTCCTCCTTTTCTGGAAGAGAAGACGAAAATTTTGACCCCCAAATGGCTGTTCTGACGCTGTTACATTTCCATAAAAAAAGTTGAAAACTTTTTATTTTTGTTCCCAGGAAGGGTGAAAACCAACTTCAAGGCCTCAAAAGCTACTGGGAAATGGAGCTGTCAACCTCCAGCCAGCTTTAGATTATGATCTGTGAACTCAGATGGGGGCACATAGCCACCAATACCATCCTTGTCCTTCCTTAGGCAGGGCTATGCTCTACTCAGAAACACTGAATCTTGATTAAAATCACTTACAGCCAGGTCCTGAAAAATCCCTAAGTAAGTGAAACAAGCAGTTGCTTTTATCATCTTGCTGAAATTGTGCGTGACACAAGGAGGCTTACGTGGGTACTAAATATGGCATAGATTTGCCATTAGATAAATCCTGAACTAGTTTTATACTAAGTGTCTTGTCTTAAATGATACAAATATGGCCTGGTTTCGGCTTCATTTCTCATCTGTGTCATCAAACTATGTTACATGTTGAAAACTTGATTTGTTTTATACCAGTGACTTGAGTCCTTTTTAGTGCCACTTGGGTAAAAATCTGAAAAGAGCAAAGGAATTTTCCATAAAAACCCCACAACATTTTGCAAACATTCCGGCTGCAACATATAGATTGGCTTTTTCAAAACCCACTGAAAGTCTCAGTAAGCTCTGCCTTGCGTAGTTTTCTGTAATGGGTAACACCAGTGATGTAACAACAATGAGAGTTGACAACATCTGCTAGATCACCTGGTTTTGGTCAGATTTGCATGTCGTAGTGTTTAATGTAAGCTTTTTGTTACAGGGGTCCTGCTGTCTTTCCCACAAGTAGCAGTTTCCTTTGCGTGACAACAGGGAGTCTGAGTGCCATGCACGGCTCCTGGTGGCTCAGGCATCACAATCTCAGCGCCAGTATATTTACTTCCTGAAATCTTGGAAAATTTCAACACACAAACTTGGTTTATGTTGAACTGATTTACCTCAACAAATGAGAATTAAGAGAAGCAGTATCGCAGCTCCGTCTCGCAGGCACACATAAACACATAAAGTCAAGTACATACACACATATGTATATGTATACATGCACGAGCACACCCAGCCACAGTTTCTTAACATCAGTACGACTTTTTCTCTGGTTTGTATCACATATATACAGATCATTTCTAAAACCATTATAGGATAATGTAACCTGCAGATGACAAAAAACCTGCTTTTCTTTCCCTCTTGGTTTCTCACGTGTCCCAGTAAACCAAAACCCAAACCACATACAAAACTAGCCACGCTGCAATTTACAGCTAAAATGCCAGTCTAAGCCAGCCCTCCTGACGGCACACAAGTGAAACTCAGAGGGGATCGTGCCACCTGCTTTTCCCTCCGCCACAATAACTAGCGCACCACTTTTGGAGGTTCCCCAGGCCAAGGGGAGGTTTGCTCCTGCGTTAGCTTAGCTGGGCACTGACAAGTGCTCCAGGGGTACCCTGGTTACTTCAGCTTCAGTCCCTACCATCTCAGCAAGCAGCTGAGCTCTCCAGAAGGACACAAGTTCACTCGCTAGTCCAGGCTGTTCCCAGCATCCATCAACAGCGCTGCGAGGCAAAGTGCCTGCAGCCAGTGCTGCACGTTTCAGGTCCCTGCTTCATTATCTGTCTTTCCTGTCTGGCTGCTTTAATCATCAGCTAATAACTTTCAGGGTTCGCCTTGTTACAACCGACCAAGCAGCCAGGCAGTGTGCTGCTAACACCCGGCTGCTTCTAGACCAAAATCTGGCAACATCTGCTGCCTCCCAGCCACTGGCATGCCGGTGGGACTGCTCCTGCTTGCTACCAGCCCCTTAAATTTGCAGTGAAAGAAACGCCTTCTCCGTCCCTCTCACCCAGTAGGTGAGGGCACTTCAGCAGTATGGAGATGGAAGTTATTCTACCGTTGAAATGCACCTAGGCTGGAAAGAGCTATACTGGCAAGGATGTGCCTTTTTTCCCTGTAACGTTATGGGCAATACCAGCCCGTACAGGCAATATAAGCTAAAAGCATAGTTTCCCATTTGTTTGTTTGTTTTCCTTAATTGCTGTATAGCAGCTCCCTGTCCATTACAGAAGGTACCATTATCCTTTCTTCACAGCCAGGGATTTACAATGCACGGGTTTAGAGAGGAATCCAGGCTAAGCTGAAATCCACAGATGAACTCGCAGGCCTGACCTTGGCAGGGCTGGGATTTCACCTAAAATGACTTGTGTGATGTATCACGCAGAAAGGCTGTGGCATATTATGGGATTAAACACCAGACTGGGGAAAAGAGCCCATTTAAAACATTTGTCTTTTTGGAAAAAATACTCACTTTACAGAAATAAAAGGCTTAATCTTAGTTTTGGTTGTAATTTGTCAACATACTTCTTCAAGAACAACTCAGAATAAAGTGGATATTTTGTTACATTTTGCTATGAGATTTTTTTGTTTGAATCTGTTCTTCTGAAATCTATGCTGCGTTGTTATTGTGAGAAACACCTGAACTTCCTCTTGCTTTCCTGAGTGAATGTAAGGAAAACTGCATTGAAGAGATCAGAACAAAAAAATGTCACCTCAGCTTTTCAACATGAAGTACTCAACTTCACTACATCCGAAATGAAATCATTCAGACTTCCTGCACCGCAAAAAATTCTCAGCATTTGTGTGCTCCTAATTTGGAGGTGACAAAATTCCCAATCATACTTTTTTCACCTTCTTCCCCAGAAAAACAGAATTTCTGTTTTTCAGCCAGCTCTGGCAATGCATCCCTATCCAGTGTCTGCAAAGCATCGTCCTCGCATTGCCGCCCAGTGCTCACAGGCAGATGGAAGATCCCCTCTCTGTTCCACCTGGTTACTGGCTGGCTCTGGACTCAACTTTCATAAGTTGCCTGGCTGGTGCTCACTGTTTGCGATGATGCACCAACCAAACACAGTGACAGGGACTTGGGTTAGACCAGTTTGGGTAGCTGGCACGGCCAGGCTCATCTTGCCCCTGGAAGGTAAGGAAGGAGGCGCGGGAGGCTGTGTTTCTGGATGAAGAAGTATGACCATTATTCCTTCAGGGATAAACCTGGGCTAACAACTTATTTCATATCAGTTAGTGCCAATCACTCATGGCATCTGAGGGGCTGTGAGAGCTCTGCTGTCGTGAGCCTGCGTAGGGTTCAGGCGGCTGACCTTGAGGTGAAAACCTCTCTATCCCATTATACACCCCCTGAGACACCCAGGCCCCCTCTACTTTGTTTTCTCTGCTCCCTGTCATTTATTTTCATCTCTTGTTTTAATCTTCTTAGCATGTCATGTGTGCCCATCAAAGAGGTGCTTTCTACGCAATCTAGCAAGTACGCTAATACGGTTTGTTCATCTCCACATTTGGGTATCAGTGGTGCTTTTTGGCTATTTGTAAAGCATTTCTGTTTTGATAAAGTTTATCTTTCAGAGTTTCATATTAGCATTATTAGCAGGACAGACGTTAAATAGAAGTGGGGAAAGGGTGCTGAGAGGGGCTGGGGGAAGAGAGAGCAGCTCTATGGAAATGGCTCAGCAATTTTTTTGCAAGGAAAAGGCAACTAGGGCCAGAAGATGATTGTCGGATTTGTTTCCACACCAAGGCTGAAAAATAAATAATCCAAGCTAAGGATGAGTCATTCTAGCCCTGCTAAAGTTTGGAAGCAAATATTCTGCAGAAATGGCTCAGAAATTGTACTTTGCAGGTAACTGGGGGGGAAAACCTTCAGTGTTCCGTTACAAGAATGCAGAGCAGCTGGGATGAATAAACTTTGTCAGTATAAAAGGCCTTACTCATTAGGAAAGAATGACCTTTACTCTTGTAGGGTAGGTCTATGTTAGGGTTTGCTGGGCCATTGATGTCCCTCAGTGAGACTTCTGCAGCTGGCTTTGCACAGAGTGGCCCTGCAGAAAGCAAGGTGCTCCTGAGGCTGTTGGTGGCAGAAGCCCCAGGGCCTGGTTGCAGCAAGGCTGAGACTGCTCTGCCACCCTGTAGGTTCAATTAAAAGACCCTTTTGTTTGGTTTTTGTGCCTGAAGGGATCAGCTTTGTTCAAGGTGAGGAATGTCAGCTCTGATTCCTCTTGTATCAATCTGTCCACATCTCATTAAGTTTATATGTAAGCTTTGGGTTTTAAATAAACAGCAGTACACCCCTATTTCATATCAAATCATGTATCTGAATATATATATATATGGCTTTTTTCTGAACTGGAATGCATGACACATTAAGGGCAGCCCTGTTTTTTTACACTTATAAATGCCTCCTATCTTTGGTAAGGCTCCAGATGTTTTCTTCTCAAGTAGTAAGACTTATAGCTAGAACCACTACTTCTCCAGTTACCTACTTACTTTTATTCATTATGCTAGGAATTAGCTTTGCAGGATCTTGCCATTGCCTCTTGATGCTTTAAGAGGCAGTTCTACACTTTGGTGCTTCATTCCAAATATTTTGTCAAGGTAGATGATACCAGTAGATAGAACATTACTGCTGTTTTACTTGCTCAACTGAGGAGACGTGAAAAAAAGACAACCTGAAAAATAAGTGGATGATTTCATATGATTTTTTGCTTGTGCTGTGTAATTGCTGTTGCTAGAAGTGGCTGACGGTGGTACAAAAATTGTTGAATTCTTGGTTAAAAATTAACATGGGAGAGACTATAATTTCCATGTAACACTTGATACAATTAATAACTATTGTCCAAGGTCTTTTTGGCAACTTTTCTGCTCCACCAAATCTTGCATAAACATCTAACTGGAGAATTTACTTGTAGCTTATTTTATCCAGGTGTCTTCAGTGGTGTGGAAAATAAGCCAGCTCTTGCACTCTGCTGATTCTGTAAAACTGGCAGTGAAAAGGGCCGTATCTTTTGGCCTGACTCTGCCCCACAGTGGCTCTGAATGCCAGCCCTTTGCCATTCCTGTTATGGGAGATACCTTGGGTTTGAAGCAGCGTGTAGTACACCCTAGCATCCTGCTGCTTGCAGGTTGTAGCTAACGAAGACATCTTAATGCAATTCCTAGACTGCTCTTCTGCCATGTCTCTTCCTTATTTCCAGTAGTTTCTGATTTGAGAGGAGCTCCAACTAAGAAGGGTTTTTGTGGGGGATGAGTTTGAGTGAGGCAGGCAGACAATCAAGATGGGTGTGAAGGGGGTGATGTTAGCAGGGGGCTGGTAGGAGCAGAACTTTGTGCCCTGGGGCACCAGAAATGGGAAGGCAGACAAAAGCACCTGAAAAGAGGGGAAAAATATAAAATGCTAAAGAAAATTCAGACTGAAAAGGAGGGTAAGGGCTGCAGTTGGGAGTCCCGCCAAATGGCTTCCATGCAAGTTGCATGGTTGGTGGTGCTGTGAGGCCAGCAAGGACCTTGGCCCAGAAGCACGGTGGTCTCCATCCCATGCAGCCTGAAACTGGTAACCACACAACGTGGAAACTGGGCCACAGCTGCCAGAACTCAAATATGCAGAGTTTGGTATTATTTTTCTTGTGCAGATAGATTATTCTGCCTAGAAAACATGTTTTTCCTAAATAAGCAATGATTTTTTGTGTTAAATAATGTCTTGTCCTGGCTCCTAGTGCCAAAGATAGCACAGGATGAATACACCTTTAGGTATAGCAAGAATCAGGATAGTAAAGAAGGCAAGGAAATATTGAACAGTCCTGAATCTTGGTTACTCTTTCTGCATCATTTCCAAGTGGGAGGGGCAGATTTGCCCCTGGCCTCAGTCTATGAAGTCGAGATGAAAAACTTTGTGATATGAATCTGAAAAATCTTTTCCAGACTTTCTTACTAATGTGGTAAGTTTTTGTTTGCTTGTTTGTCTTTTTTAATGTGGTCAACATTGGAAATGTTATATGCCCGAGTACAAAATCACACAAGTCAAAGCCAGGATAATGAAAGCCACAATTTCACCAAGCTGATGAGATAAAAAGTAAGGAGGAGCATGTTAATACAGTCACAGGAGTTTTGATTTGGATATCCCCTCAATCATCTGCATCTAGCAAGTCTGAGTTTCATCTCCCTGGGTGTTAAGAATAAACATCAAATGTTGTGGACAACCACAAAGCCTTTTAATGTAGGTTTAACTACCAAGTCCAGAAAGATGTTTTGGCTCTGAAAAGAAGGTAATAAGCAGCACTTCGGTTGAAATAGGCTGTTCCATAGCTGAGAAGAAGCATGCACAAAAACTTTTTCTATTAAGTTAGGAAGAACATTAGCATAATGGATGTTGTTATTTTTATATCGTGCATTTAGATTAGTACTGAAAAAAGTACTTAAATAACTTTAGGTCTTTTTCAATGAGGAAAGCACTCATGCACATTATATAACTTCATGCAGGTATTAAAAACATCTCAGGTCTCTAGAGCATTTACTGAATCAAATTCAGTATTTATTAGTAAATTGTATGAAAAGCCACTTTCGTATACACACAGCTTGAGTTCTCTAAAACTAAATGTGAACTAGAAATATTTCCATGACTCTTGCATTTAATTGCATGATAGAGAAAGAAAGAGCAGTTGGAAAGAGAATAAAAACAGTCCACTCTAAGCACACTATTAGCTTTTGAGCCCAGAAAAGGAGATTATGGGCAATAAATAGAACAGGAAAGTCTGATGTACTTATTACACTAAGAAACGGAAAACCAATATGAAAGAGAAAAATGTGGGGTTTTTTAAACCTTTGCCTTGGGAAGTTTTAGTTGATTAGCCAGTTAGCTATCTGAAAAATATCTTAAACTAGGCTTCCGTCCAATCTTCGATGCACCTTTGTGCAGCTTGAAGGAATACTTGCAGTGTAGCAGTATCATTTACAATAATAAAGGACCGCTAAGCCTGGCACTTCAGAAACTCAGATCCCCTCCCTCTTGAGCAGTTATCCGTCTTGAGTAACAACCTATTAAGTGTTATTTGTAATGCGAGTCAAAGCATTTCTACATACTGCTTGATTTTGATCTTTGCAGCTTCCACTTCAGTTTTCGAGGGAAAACATTCATGTAAAACAATGCCCTTTGACAGATGCAGGGCATGATTCTCCTACATCCCTTGAATCAGGCAGAATAATACCTGTTACGGTGTTATTCTAAAGAATATGAACTTCAATACCAGCACCAACCAGCCTGGAGGAAAGCGGAGACCTGAGAGTACAGGGAGCTGTCTAAGCAAAGGCAAGTATATGGATTTCATCTTATTTACAAAGCAGAGAGCTCAGACCGCCCTTGCTATAAAACCAGCAATTGGGGGGGTTGACCTGAGCTTTCTTGCTTCCCCCCAAATTATATTTCAATGTTGGAAACGTGTGTGTGTACACATACCGGCTTTTTAAGTCTCCTTGAAAAGGGGAAATTTTGGGTACACTGCTGAGTCACTCTGCCTTTTTGGTTAAAAGAAAAACCACCAAACTTTTAAGGTAAATAAAGAAGCAGGTCGTCCCATGTGTCTGTGTGACATTAAGCATGGTGGGGTCACTATTCAGAATGAGGTCAGGGCAACACAAACTACAGCCAGAAGAGAGTCGGTGAGCAAAGTTGCTTCCACTTTGCCTGTATGCTCATGTATTTGTTGCAAAACATGTGGCCCAATTCTGCTCTTGTGCCTATATGAGAAGTCTCCATAGTAAACAGAACAATACCAGAGGAAGTGAGGAAACAAACTGGCCTATTTATAATTGCTCTGCTACCAATATTCTTTTTTAATAGCTTGCCCAGATTAGACATAATTGTGTATACTCTCTGGAAGAGTGGTTCTGAATCCTGTACCTATAATTTTGTCTCTTGTCAGAAGATGTTTTTATAATGCAATCTGTATTTATAACTGGATTCTACACATCCTATTACATGGATACTTTAATATTAATTACTTTGACCTCTGTTTGACTACTGGGTAAAGGGACAGGGGGCTTTTTCCAGGAACATAATCGTTCTCATTTTTCCAGAGAAATTACTTTTGTTTTAATTTTGTTTCTCTCCAATCACTGTAACATTTGTCTTGTTCCCAGGGTCCTTTTATAAGAGGAAATGATCTTTCTGTGTGAGCTTTTTTTCCCTTAAAATCTCCCCTCAGACTTCCTCTCTACCAACAGACAGAAAAGAAACTCTGGCGTGCTGAAAAACAGCAAAACCCCAGGTTCCTGCAAGTATCCTGCCACGCTGCAGTCAGCCGCCAAACAACGCAACTGCCTGGCTTTACCTCAGGGCAGGCAGGGGAAGGAGGTTGTGTGGTGCCTCTTTCTGCAGAGGATTTAACCGCTATCGGCATGCAACACCTGTCGACGTTTAACATGGAGCAGCACCTGCATCTAAATGTGACTGCAGATGAGGCAGAGGAGGCCACTTCACACCGTACCAGGAGACCCGCCCCCTGCTCCTTCTGCAGCAGGTCAGAGGCAGCCGCCTTGCTGAAACTCCGGGCCTTCCCTGAGTTACCGTTCCCCTTCCCACCTTCGTTCTGCCTTGCCTAATTACTGTGTGAGCTCTTCAGGGCAGTCTCTGCTGCTGTGTGCCCAGCACAGCAGGAGTCTGATGTGGGTTAGGGCCCTGGGGCACTAAATGCAGTGGAAGTCATTAATAGGTCAAGAAAAAAATTGTTGAGGCATGTGGTAAGGATGGAGAATGAGCAAAACCCTGAAAATTCCTAAATGTTTACTGGCCTGATCTCCGAGCAAACTGTTCTTTGAAATCTAAGATCTTGGCTTAACTCTTTGATGTTGCTTATTTTTCCTGACTGAGGATCGGCGGTTTTGGCCAACCCCTCCACTTCCCTCTTCTCTTCCCCTCTCTCCTTATCCACTGACAAATCCTCTGGATGGGACAGGGTTTTGGCTTGCAGGAGAGAGTCTCATCTCCAGCAAGGGAACTGGGCTGTCCACTTCTCCACTGTAATCCTCTGGTCCACCATCCCAGAGGATTACAGTGGAGCAAACGCTTTATTTTATCAATAAAGCATTTGCTTTATTGTAATGTCAGTGATTTCCATATTGGATGCAACCATTTAAAAAAACCAGCAAACAAAAACCCCTGTAGCTAAAATCTTTACAATGACGGCATCAAGGCTTCTCTAACCTAACTGGAAGTGGGGACAGGGAAGGTGCTGCATTGCAATGACTGTGTTACGTGCTGCATAAGCAGGCGCTCATCTGCCGGTACCCATGAGGGAACTAATGTTCCCTTATTCCCCCATCCCTCCACCGCCAGCTAATCTGTGCCTGCCCTCTAATTTCCTGGCAACTGTTCTAATGTACAGGCTAATAATGTTTGCAGCAATCCTGGGAGACGTCAGTGTGCAGGCTAGCTATGGGGTTATAGGGTCCAAAGGAGGATTAATTAGGGGAACTGTGGCTTCTGGAAGGGGGGAGCTTTTGAGAAGCCCTTCATCCAGGTGGTGTGAGCAGGAGTTCAGATAAGCACCCAAATATTTCTGTGAAGAACTGGAATGCCATCCCTAATTGAAGTTCAACCGCTACTAAATCCCCTTGATAATTTCTCCTCCTTTCTTCCTCAGACTCTCTCTTTTGTTGTTATTTCCGACTATAACTTAATGAAAACACATTTGAAAGTAAAATGATGGATTTCTCAGGGACTCTGACCCTTAGGGGCAGCCATGGAGATACTGCAGAAGGAGCTGAGTACACAAGCTCCTGTTAATTAGAGCAGAGTGAATGATTCATGGGAAATAATTTATTCAATTAATTTAGCCTCTCTTTCTTTTGCAAATTACCTATGAAAAGTTTACAATTTTATTGCATTCAGCTGCTAGACAGCAAATGATTTCTCTGCATGTAGTTGACCCCCACATGGTTTGAAATGTAAGCTCTGGCTTTTAGTTTTTCAGTGGATAGAGGTACCGGAGTTAGTGCTCCTCCTTGATTAAACAACTGGCTTTTAACATGCACCTCGAAAAACTGATGTTCATTGTTACAAATGTAGAGGTGACCTTCCATGAATATTATTAACCACAGCATAGAAATAGCTCTGCCTGTGAAACCATTTGCTAGAACAATGATCTGGAAAGTCTGTCCAGCACTTCCCCTCCTGTGTCCGACATGGTGTGTCTTTGTGAGCCTTCCCCTCTGGCATGCTCGGGGAATTTCCACTCTTTCTCCTTCACCAGACCTGTGTAGAGTCCTTTGCTTAAGCTTATCTCCATGTCGAGGCAACCTCTCCAGAATATCAATTGTCTGATCAAAGCAGCCGTGAAGCACAGTTGTTAAAGTCAAAGTCATAAAATTCATTGCCAATAATTTGATGCCTACTTGCTGAAGTCCTTATCAGCAAGGTAGATATTTATTCACCAAGAAGCATTCATGATGTTCACCGCTTTTCACAGTAAAGATTACAGAATACGTCACAAGCAGCACAAAATCCTAAATCGTACCTGTAATGCCCCTCCACCACCAAGCAGCAAACAGCCCTGCTCCCAGCAGCATTCCTCTTTGTCTGACTTCCACACCTAGGGTAAATTAAATTTACACAGACCCTGGGTATGGGCAGCCGAATTCGTGTATCTGTCTGTCAGGGTTTAGGGCAGGGTCATTGCCTGCAGTGGACTTCTGCCCTGAGAAGAGGGACACGTGGTGAGCCCGACCCATGGCAGGCAGGCTTTTCTTGAGATGCATCCGAGCATGTGGGTTGTAACTCAGCGCTCAAGGTAACAGTTTCGGTAACAGCTTTTCTCACTCCACTATCAAAAAACATTTTTAAAGAGCAATGGTACTGCGTGAAAATGAATGCACGGCAGCATTCTTCTAACAGGTGCATAATATTTCAGTAATAGGCTTGTGGGATGTTTATTCACTTGCCAAATTCATTTATCAGGTATTGGATTCAAAGGATTTCCCAACAGGATATCTGCAGAGATTAGTGAGCTAGGCAAATGTGCTTTGAACAAATGCACCCTTTCATCAGGCAGTCATTTGGATAATTCCAGTATCAACATGCTCGCTGCTGGAATGGGTCAGCTGGTAATTGCATTAACCGTTTTTCCGGTGGTCATATGTATCTATCCCTTTAGATCCTACAAGGGCAAAGTTTGGCCTGTGACATGTTAGTCAAGAGGCACCTGTCCATCCTTGCCCATACACGTGTGAAGTTTCAGCTAGCCCAGTGTTGCCCAAAGTAACCTTTCTTGCCTGGAAAGAGCTGCTGTACAAAAAAACCAAAAATGTGCTGCGAGACATTGTCAGCACAGGTTGACAATACTTTGTTCTGAAAAGTAATTGAAGAAAAATTGCCTTGAAGATGTAAGAACATTTTTAGAAGACAGTACTGCTTGTTTTCATTTTCTTGTCCTTTAGAAGGTATTTTTATTTTGTTTTTAAGGTTGAAAGTAAAATGAAAAATACTTTTAGCAGAAGAAATTTGTTGTTTGATTTAAACTTTTTTCCCCTGGAAATTTTTCTTAGGACAAATTTTGAATGGATTGTCATTTTGATGGAGGACAGAAATTAGTATCGAAATAAGAGGAATTTCCATGGTTTGAAAAGTTCAGAAGTTCAGCTTTAACATAGCAAGTCGTGCAACAAATGCATTGGAACTCATGTTTTATTAGCAGATCAACGAAGAAGTAGCAAAAGTTTTGCTAGTCTTGTTCCAACTAAATGGCTCATTCCTTTTATCTGCTGTATCCTGTAAAAGTTCTGGTCTTAAACACTGCAGTGACTAATCATGGAAAAACTAATCAGTTTGGCTTATTAAATGGCCAGTTATCTCTTAATAAATGAAGCTTTCTCTTTTTAGGAAGATCAGCTGCCTGGTCTATGAAAATGAGGCTCTATTTGAGATACCTGAAGTGGAGAACCATCATGCTTTCATTGATTTTTGAAAATGTGGGTCACCATACATAAGGTACCAGGCTTAAATCTTGTAATGACTTAAATGTGGTTTTTCTGTGCCTTGAGCTATAGAAGTACAAACAAAACTAAGGATTTAAGGGTTAGTACATGATTTTTCAACCTGCTGTTTACCTTTTTATCATCTTTTTTGAGCCTTTTAAATTGTGGAGGGCTGAAAGACCACTTAATAAATGAATTTTGGAGTACACCAGGGCTTTCCTGCCTTATGAAACCATATCTTACCAAGGCTTCAGCATGAAGGGAACCAGGGCCATGGAGACAGCACAAAAGGAAGAAGGGCTTTGTGAAAAACAGAAAAGGAACAAGGAGGGTGAAAGCATTTGCAGAATTGGGAAGGTGGCCTAACATGCTTGTGTTTTTCTTTCTTTTTTTTTTGTGGGACATATTTTGTTGTTATTTGTAAAGCATAATATTCTACTGTCAAAGCAATGGTAACCTCCCAGCAACCCGCTTCCCTTGTTTGCATCCTTTGGAGGTCACTAGCTGCTCATGCAGACTTTTGAGTGGAGGACTGACGTTTACTCCCAAGCAGAGACGGTAAGCCAAATCAGTTTCTTGTGTTCATTCTAACAACTCAAGAGCAGATGTCTCAGGCCGTAAAGCTCGAGTTGAGTTCTGCAGGCCCCGGGAGCGGTGAAGTATGATGCAGATCTGTGGTTTGGGTTTGGCCTGCTCCAAGGACACGTGCCAGCTGTGTGTTCCACATCTGGATTCAAGTCCGCATTCCCCAAAAAGCCCCGCTCAGAGCTCAGGGATGTTCCCAACCGCAGGCTTTGCTTGTGCCCATCTCAATGTGTCAGAAATGGCATGGGAGAGGGATGACAGCCTTCCACACACAGTTTTGCCATGGTGATAGCGTGAACAGGTAGGACATCACCACCTCCTCTTTCATCGCCAGACGGCCCGCATAAGGCCACAATGTCTTGGTGTGTCCTGTCACGATTTGCCTCAGTGTCCCCGGGCTGGGCTCTTCTGGGGGACCAGGACCTTGTGCCCTGTGTGCCCAGCCATTGGCAACCGGCAGGAGGCAGCAGGGAAGGATGCTGGCAGGCTCCTCCAAATGGCTCTGGCATGGAAACGTCTGCGTGCAGGAGCCCTTCAGCAGCGAGGAAAGGAAAGCCAGAGCACACTGCTGCTTTCTATCAGGGAGAGTCTAAAAGCGACTTGCCGGCTGACAGAAGCAGCAGCTGCAAGGAAATTTCCACACACACCACCTTTTTTTTTTTTTTTTTTATGACAG
>NW_008794709.1:3046155-3110989 GCF_000699145.1 Aptenodytes forsteri
TTTTTTTAATGACAGCAACGCCACCCACCCCCCCTTTTTTTTTTTTTTTTAATGACAGCAACGTTTTAATCAACTTGGGCTGAGCATGAAAGTCTGAGTGGGAGGAATATCTGGGGAGGGGAAGAGGAGGAGCGGAGGAATGGCTGGCTGCTGGCATATGTCTGAGCTGAAGGACGCTCTCTGCCTAGGAGGACAGTTAACCTACACAAAATGTTCTGGCTTCTTGCCCGTATCAGCCACATCATGCTGCTCCAGCCTTTTGTGCCAGATCCCTGAGATGGTGACTGTCACTCTGACAGAAGGAGAGAGAAGAAGGAAAGATACAAAAGATGGGAGAAAAAAAAAACTCAAACCACCAAATCCAACACCACAACCCAGTAATAAGCTTGCTGTCACGCCCAGGTCGAGCAGCAGTATTTTTCAGGAATGAAGCGCCAGTGGAAAGTAGCGAGCCAGCTGTGTGCTTCTGCAGAATAAATCAAGGCCGGGCTGAAGGCCTTGGAGAGTAAAGTCAGCAGAGCTCCACAGAAATGGCTCTGAACGTATGGCATTTAATAGGGAACCTGAACTCGTACAGTCTAGCCATGAGTGAACTGAGACTAGGGCTGAGATTTTTTTTTCCTGTCAAATCTAGGCGGAAGAAACGTATTGGTTTCTAGAAAAGAAGAATTCATAGCCAGAAATGCTTTGATAACACCTTTGTTTATACCCATAGACTTTCTTATACAAGGGATATTATGATAGCCAGTTTACCAAAACTGCCCCTGGTCTTGGGTCAAATCTCCTGGTCTCCTTAGGCCAGGACTTTTGCCACCTCCTCCCTTACAAACTTCATCTTCTGGAGAAGGCTGTTAGCTCCCACAAATAAGAAGCTCCCTCTCCAAATTATTCTGGAAAACCAAGTGGTTGCTCTCCGCCCCCACGCTTTGCATGTGGGAGTTGACAGACCCATGTCATTACCCAGTCTGCAAAAAATCTTCTATTTTTAGCAACACAACTGCCATTCCCAGGTTACACTGCACAGCTCTCATGGACTTCTCCAGCACCAATGAATTAGCTGGGCATCGTCAACGCAGAGCAAAAATGTCCTCCTTTGGCCGCAAATGGCTGCAAATATCTTCTCAGCCTCCGTGGCTTGAGTTTGGAGCTGGCGGCTCCCCTGGCAAAGGCAGCTCAGGGAAGCACAGAGGAGGGACTGCCTGTGCCCCGTGAATGCTGTGGTGGGAGCAGGGGGGCACAGCAGCTTCTTGAAGCATGGGGGGAGTTGCAGCTGATCCAACAGCGAGTGTTCAGAAATGAACAGACTGCTGCAAAACGCATCTTAATAGCTAAAAGCTGCGTGCGACTTCACTTTGAGACCTGGCTGCTGATCTCGTAGCTTGCACTCAAATTGTGCTTTCAAGCTGTTCTCCAAAACCACTTATCTACTTCAAAAATATTTTTAATGGAACCTGAGATTCTTCAGTAGCTTGAGTTCTAAGGAAAAACACCAAATATAACAAGATTCAGGTCAGAATAACACATTATTCCAGGATATTTGAAGATGAGGGAAGATATCTAAGGTCATTTGAATGAAAGGACTCGAGGTGGGGAGGTTTGAGGATCATTTCATTTGTTTTATTTAGACGTATCACAGAAAATGAAAAGCATCTAGGGACCATTAATGTGATTTTTAAGCCTGCAAAAGCCACAAATCAAGAAATTCGCTGGAAGCGAATAGATAAACAGTTGGTTTAAAGTACACATTAGGGGAGTACAGAACCACAGCTGCTCTTATTTCAGCCTCCACCCAAGGTACGGGTCTTCCCTTGAGCCAGCCTGTCACACAAGGACCGTGCCACATGCCTTGCGAAAACCCTCTCAGCACCTCCCTCTCCTCTGCCGGCAGCCTCCGAAGGGCAGAGAGAGACGGTGGACGGAGGGGTTACACCAAACACCTTCCAGCTGGTAGGAAGCTTTCATCTGCTCTAAATGGATGGTAGGGCTGCTTAAATAAGCTGTGTGTTTATCTAACATATCCTCAGAGAATTATAAAAGTGACACTGCTGTACCTCAGTGGAAAGGCAGCAGAAGTTGAAAAAGTAAACAGAAAAGCCTGGTGGATGGATTTATAAAAGCTTCAACCCTTTCTGCTTTCTTATGGTAGATCCACTGATATCTCACTGGAGGTGAAACGCACGTGATAATCATTTGGCATGCAGATATATCTGTGGTTGTTCAGGTGCCAGGTTAACACCTAGCATTATATGGGACATAAAAGTGTGTGTGTGTGTGGAAGCCATTTCTGTGCTTTTTGCCACTTGTTTGGGGTTTAGGTGTAAAGAATCATGAAAGGTTTTGTTTTCAGGGCCTTATTTTCTTCCCACCTCTCTACCGTTAGCAATATTATCTGTGCCAATTTTGTTGTTCAGCTGTCTCTGGTGGAAAACTTCTTGCAGGCATCAACAGTAAAGGTCCTTCAGGTTTTGTCTGGCTGGTTTAGCTCTTGAACAAAGGCTCCTTTCTCTCATATCTGTTAATAAAAAATACTTCAGAAAACCCTGGAGCTTTTAATAACTGTCTAGATATTAGAATAGGTGGAAGATTTTAACAGAACAGGGGGGATGCTCCTTGATGCAACTTTTGCTGTGAGGGTGCTATAGACAGCTCACCCAGCAGTCCTCTCTGCCCACCTACACCAAAAAAGCCTTTGGCAATGGAGCAGGCTGGGGTTCCTCGGGTCATACTGCAAAGTTGTGCTCTGCCAGTGGCCTCCCTATAGCCCACCTCTGTAACCAAAGAGGTGGAGAGGTCTGTAGAAAGGTGGTAGCTGTTGGGAATGGCATTCATTGCACCCACTTTGGTCCATCAAACTCAATCCATGAGTCAGGCATCAAGACCAAACCAGTGACCTGGCTCCAGCTGGTCAGTGGAGAGAAGCTGCTCATCCTGACATGGACACGTGTCCTCTTGTGTTAAATACCCACCTTAGAGTGGCGTGACTCACTCCCCACAGATTGCCCCCACCCTGGACATCGTGACAGCCTAACCAGCTGGCGCTGACTAGTTGCTTAATTTTAAGGTGGATAAACTTTTAGAGAGTAGGATAAATCCCATCCCTGGTTTCTGAACAACCAAAGCAACAATCAATTGTTAAATAATGAGGGGTTTGTCACACTGGCTTTCTAGCAAGTCCTGTGGTCAAAGCAGACACCAGCAATTAGCTTCCCTCAGTCTCCCTGACAAAAAACAGTGTAGCACATCATTTAACGGTTAACGTTGGACCTCCAGAAAAAGGTACCAATGCAAAACAAGCTTGTGTTAAATCTTGATAATTGGGTTCAGCACTTACTAAGCTAAAGTTAGACATTGGAACAATCTGCATTTTGAACAGGATGCATTTAGTTGTGGCATAAGTGTGAATATCCCGTAAGAGAAGGTACACCTCCTTCAGCTGATGAGGGATATAAGATCAGAATTGCACTCAGAGGTATATGTAGCCATCCACAGAGCAGCTTTTAGACAAGCATCACTTGAGAACGTGTCTCATTGAGACACTAGATGTGTCTGAAGGAGGATACAGGGTCCTTGTAAAGCAGAGCAGAGCATAACAGTGCCCTTATTCTGTGTGAGACGACATCTCTCATGCTCGCCTGGCATCCTCACCATAATTTCTGGGAAATGCTGCTGTTACGCAGCTAGTAACATCAGTCTTACACAGAGATCCTTTCTGGTGTGGGGAGGAGGGAATGATGTATGTAGTTTTCAGCCTAAAAAGAGGGAAAATTATGAGCTTGATTTTACCTGTGCAAATTATTTGAGAAGCAGGTTACACAGGTAGCCTCACTGACATCAGGAGGGCAAGACTATCTTTTTCCTATAGCCCCAAAGAAGTAAAGCACCCTTGTTCAAGAAGGACCCCAGTGCATGGATGTGTGTCTGCTGAGCATGTGTGCTGGGGCTCAGGTTCATGTCAAGCGGGGATCTCTGTCTGAGGATGGCTTTGGACCACGTTTAGAGGCTTTACTCTAGAGAAGGCAGGAGCTACTATTATGAAGCAGGGGTTTCATCTGCTTGTTAAAGAATTGTGTCAGCTATGATGTTTCATCTGTGATTTCATGGTAATCTTAAAGGCCCGTTTCCTGGCGGTCATTACAAAATGAGCTGGAGTCCGAGTCCGCTTCTGAGCCTTAAACCCCACCAGTGACCAGATCAGTAACCTCCTCTCAGGTCTCACTGGCTGTTCCCTCCCACCAGAGAGGAGGGATATTTTCAGCATCCCTGGTTCAGTCTTCAGCAAGAATGAACAAAATAAGCATCAACATCTTTGGCTCATCCCTTCCAGGTCCACATTGTGGATGCACTGGTAATATTCTTGAGAGGGTCCCGTATTTCCTTTGGACTCCTGATACACAGCAAGATGCAGGAGAAATGTTTGCAAGGCAAATGCTTTCTGATGGGCCTGCCCCAAACTCACCAGTTACAAGCCATTTGTATGGAAATGACACTACAATTACTACCCTAGAGCTGCATCCAACCTCGGCTTCTGCCAGCAGAAGATACCGGGTACCAGATGGCAGAAATCCTACCCGAGCACCAAGCGGTTTAAACTGCTCTTTTTGCTAGGAATTTAAATGGTCCATATGCTCAAAGTATAACGCTCGGCTGCACCCTGGCTGCCTAGCAGAGGTCTCTGCTGTCTGGGCTAAAGGGGACGAGCAATTAGCTCGTAGCAGCTAGGAGCTTGCATCCCCCCCTTACGTCCCAACATCAGACTGTGCTACAGTCATACATGTGTTAAAATGTCTGATCGCGCATCTGGAGGAGGGTGGTGGTGCCTGCATTTACAGCCTGACTATCAAATTGGGGGTGTTGTGACAGAGGCTTGAGAGAAAAGCAAAGACTGAGAGTGGCCTGCGTGTCCGGTCTCCCCTTTTTCTCAGCTATCTGCTTCTAGGATCAGCTGGTAAAACCCCGAGCTAAGGGATTCAAAGGGCATAGTTTGTCATGGATCTCAGAGGAGTGCAAACGCTGCTTTCTGGGGGATTCACAGCCTCCAATTTCCAGGGTCTGGTGAGACACCAGACCCTGGAAATCGGAGGCTGCAAATCCTTCCCAGGAGAGCTGCTTAGCAGCAAGCTACACAGTGCCTGGAGCAGAAGGTCATCAGCTCTGGTTACAGGTTGCTCACCACGGGGCAGCTAGGGCAACCCCACTCTTTCATCATCTGGGTGATTTTATTTGGTTGCTGGAAAGGGCTTGCTTCTCCCCTGAGCAGATCCCCTACTCCAGGCACCCTTCATAAGTCATATTCCAAAAATCTGCCATCAGCCTGGCTGGCTGAGGCTGTACCCGCTCCAGGGCAGTAATGCCCCTTTTTGTGTGAAAAGGTGACCGAGCACAGTGCTTCAAATGAAGAAGTGCCCCGCCTTGTGCAGAAATGTTATCCCTTCTCCTGATTTATAGCCTCTTCTCTGATTCATCCAGTTTCCCCTTACCTTTTGTGTTGGAGTCGGACTCTGGCTGGATGGCTCGGAGGGCTTTTCTAAAGTAACCCCTGGAGAAAATTCCTCTCCTGGTCAGCTCACTCTGAATTACTCCTCTGCCTAAAATGTACTCTTGCTGTCCTGGCTCACTGCCTCTAGATGTATTACGTAACATTTGTCTAATTTAAATTGCATTTTCTATTTACTGGCCCAATTGCCTGAAAGACCTGCTTCACCCTGAATCCAGTTACGTTGTTGTTCATTATTCACTTTTTCTCTCTCCAGTTCTGGTACTATCAACCAACGTTGGTATCTCGCATCTGACATCCTTATCTAAATCATTTACATACATTCAATGCCTTTAAAAGATAGGGAGGTCAGATTTTTAGAAATCTTGCAAGGTCGGTGCAAATAAGGCTAAGATGTCATTTGTTTTTTGCTTGTCCTTTTCATATGGAAAATTGTATTTTGATATTCATAAGGAGACTTTTATTAGCAAATATAAGAGTGCCTTGAAACAGATATTTTAATCATGCATGTAATTTTTTATGATTGTGACTATTAGTATTTAGTGTGCTTGTTATCCTTGATGTTTTTTTGCCCAGAGGGTCTCCAGATGAACAAAGCGGCACATACTTTAGTAAATTATTCTCTCTGTATCTGTGAGCTACTGACCCTTTTAAAAACACTTTTTGCTAATATATATATAAAAATACAGTGTTATTTCTAATGGGAATAGACAACAAGCATTTCCCAGTGCAAATGACTCTTTCTAGCTGTTCCCCTCAGTCTTGTGTCAGACCTAGATAATTTCTAGGGGGCTCCAAGCCTGTAATAGGAACCCAGAGCTCCTTGGAGGCAATGCTTTAAGTACTGTTGCTACGGTGAGCATTAAATCAAACTTCTAAAAGGTTTCAGGCTTGTGAAGACAAGTGCTCCATAACGAGCATTTTGAGTTAGGTCCTCCAAAGCATCTGAATCCCAGACACTGCCTCCACAGCAGTGGAGCACTGCGGTGGCATCTGCTCATATTGTGGTGCAGGTGAAAGCGGCTCGAGCCCGAGCAGGGATCAGAGCAGCCTCATGCTGTGCAGACATCACCCCATGAAACCAATGCCACCACCGCAGTGCAGGAGCACACTGGGCTATTTGGTGCCCCAGCGGGGGCATGTTGCCAGAGGAGAAAGCCTCTCTACCCCGGTGAGGAGGAACCAGCGGTCATTTGCTGCCAGAAAGCCCCTTAGGTACTGGAAGGTGGCCATAAATGAAAGTTTCTATAGGCTGCTTTTAAGCTCCGCCTGAGCACCTGCCCTGTGTGCAGCTAGCTCTTCTGGAATTGGCTGGGTGCTTCTCAGCTGTGGCCCCCCCATGTTTCAGAGGTGGGGAGACATGGTTCACGGGTTCAGCCCAGGCTCACAAACTCTTCAGTTACCCCCAAGGCAGTTCACAGGAATCATAAAAGCTTGAACTGCAGGAGTCTCAACCCCTCCTATTATGTATGAACTTGTTTCCAGTGTTTCATTGGGCTCCAAGGCAAGTTTGTTCATTTCAACAAAAATGATTTCTCTTCCCAAATACAGCAAATTGTAGGCAATCCTTAACAGTAGATATGAATCCATTTTCACAGATATCAGGTCTTACATCTCCACAAGTAGACTCCATTTTCACAAAATAAGTAGATAAAGGGGTTGAGGTTTGGAAACCTCCAAAGAAAATAAGTATCACATGATGGGGGGAGATGAAAAACTTTCTCACATATGGCATGCACTGAGCTGGTATCTCCATGGTTCGTGTTACCGTACATCTCCTTACACTAACTATGCCTCTGAAGTGAGGAAGTGCTGTCTTTCTGACAGGATACATGGGGTCATTTGGTGATGGAGAGACAGGAAATCTGTAAGAAAGCTAGAAAATAATCTAGATTTCATGAGTTCTGCACTAGGAAAAGCAAGTTAGGTGGTTAAAAAGTGTGATGGATTAGAGGATAAGTCACCAGACTAGGAGACGGAAGTGTGTTTTAGTAGGGATTTATTGCATTTACTCTTTCTCAGCCTACAGTGGTGAAATAAAAATGTCAACAATTGACAAAGAAATTAAACTGATCCAATAGCTATTAACATTTTACACTCCTCAGGTGGCACTAGTCACAAAATAACCCTTGAGTAATACATGTGCTAAATATCAACAGTAAGTTTCAGTATTTGTCATCAAATGTGCTTTAATACCAAAGCTACCCATGCACAGAAAAATAGAAAGAGCAAGTAATGTTTGCAGACAGCAAGAAGATTAGAGATACCATGCTAAATACAAGAACAACACTTCAGAAAACCACTCTGGTTATTAGTAAAAGAAAACTATTAGAAATAAAATAAGCATTAAAATGAGAAAACCAGAAAAAATAAATTCTTGCATGCTAAATGTAAAACTAAATGAAGCAGGACAAAAAGATTTTCAGGCGATCTTTGCCAAGAACATAAAAGGTACCAGTGATGATAATGGCAGCAGAATCGGCAATAACAAATGCAACCACCTCTGATATAGGAAAAGAGTCAATGAAACCAGTAGATGATCAAGAAGCAAAAGAAGCATTCAAGAGAGGCAAGGTCATTACGGAAAGAGGAAATGAATTATTGGTCTCACTATTCACTACCTGTGAGATGGTCTCACACCAGAACTGTATTTGATGCTGAGGAGCCTGAGGATCTATCTAAAACAGAGGTGTCAACAGAAGGGATTGCTGGACAGATCACAAGAACAAGACAGAGGTCATTGAAGAGTTATAAGAGAATTCAGATATGAAATGATTCAACAACTAATTGTGGTATGTAAACTATCATTTTTTCCCCAGAATAACGGACAGTGGCAAATGTGTCACCAGTCTTTAGTAATGACTGTAGGCATCGCTGGGAACTACTGATCAGTAAATCTCCTTTAAAGACAAGTCAAACTTGTAGAAACAATCATAAACAGAATTCTTAGACACAAAACTACATAAACGTTGGTGGGGAAGAACTGCACAGATTTTGTAACGTCTTACCTTTAAAATATATCAGAGAGACTTGGAGGAGCTAGCAACTACCTGAATAAATGTGATCCAGCTGATAAGTAATGAACTTATATTTCACAATGCTTTTGACAAGATCTCTCACCACAGGTTTTTAAAGAAGGGAGACTCTCGTGGACTCCACAGGGCAAGGGGCAAAAGGCAGGGAGGGAAGTTACCGGGCAGCAAAGTTCTTGCTCTTACTCTTGCTCTATGTATTTGTGTGTTTTCTAGCAAAGGTGGTGAATCATGAAGTGACAAACTCTGCAGAAAAGATAAAATTACTCAGGATAATAAAATACAAGGCAACTTTTGAGGAAGAATATCAAAGAAGTCTACAAATTTGAGAGTGATGTGGAACAGGCGAATGGGGAATGATGATTCATTATTTCTGTCAGTACAAGACCCATGAGGTACCCAATGAAAACTATGAAGCAGCAAGACTGAAATAAACAAAAGCATTTTTTTCCCTAATATATATAAACTCTTAAACTGTGGGACTCTTTGCCACTGAACATTGCAGATGTCAACTAAAAACAGGTTCAAAAGCAGATTAGGCAACTCAGGACTATCAGTGACTAAGACACACTGGCCTGAATTAATTTCAGGTCAGACTCAGTTTGACAGTTTCAATAACCTGTGGAAAAAAGTCTTTTTGCTGATGGTATGAGATGGTACTTCTCGTATTAAAGTATTCTTACATTTAAAATGCGTCTTTAGATGGTGAAGTGAGCTGTCTGAATTTTGTTCCTGGAACAGTTGGTCAGAAAAATTGCAAAAGAACTATATTGCCATCCAAAATCAAAACACTTTGCAAAAGAGGATTGCTTTCAGCAGACTTCTGGAAGAAAATCAGTGGAAAAAGTACTGACAATGTAGTGTTGAAACATCCCATTCTATTTTTTATTTTGAAACAACTTTGCCTTGATTTTTTTTTTTACTTTGTATTAGCTTTTTTGCTACAACATAATATTAACTTTAAAAAGCCAAAGTCAAAACAGAATGTTTCAGTTTCCATTACAACAAAACCTGTCAATCAGCTTGAAATACGTTGAGTTTTTTTTAATTCCCCTTTGCTGAGAATTTCAGACTTTGGGGGTTTCATTGCAATTCAGAATAAAGTCAACTTTTGAAACCTGAAAGACCTTTAAAAAACAGGGGTCTTGTTCTTTAAAACTTGGGCAAAGTCACTCTATTTTCTTTCTCTTTCAGTTTGCTTATCTGAAAAGTGGTAATAATGTCTCAGATCCATCTTTGCAAAGCCCTTTCAGGCTGAGCACCAAAGAATCACACATTTCTGTGCCTGATGCTGACACTACGTGATCTCAAGCACCATCCCAATCCCACTGCTTCCAACTGTGCCCCTCTTTCCCCTAGTCGTTTGTTCACAAATTTCAAGGGTACAACATACAGCATAGTTCTTCTATAAGAACTGCCCATGATGTGTTTGGGGCCTTTCTTTTCCCCCCTCTCCTTTTCTTTCTGCCCTTGTCTAATGTTTTTGGTTTGCCTTTTTATTTGTGCAAACTGGGAATATGTTCCCTTCTGGGATGGGGGGAGGAGTTACTGTCCTGGAGGCTATTGGATTTTCCCTTGTCCAAGATCTTTTTATGGTTAGTGTCTTATTGAGTGGAGCATGCAAACTCCTGACAGTCCAAGCAGAGCTGAATCAACTTTGGCAGGACAGTATGAGGAAGCTTACAGTGCCACTGCTTGTGCTATAAATACAAAACTAAAAGGAAGATCTCATTCCCTGAGCTATGCACATTACGTCCTCTGATCAGGGACTCAAGCATGCTTTGTGCTATACGTTAGCCATCTGCACCAGAGGGAATGTCTTCCTCATTTTGTTCCCAGGATGGAGGCATCAGGATTGCTATGAGATAGCGTGAGGCAGGAAGAGTTCTCTGGGTCCGGGAATGCCAATAAGCACTTCAAACATCTTTCTTGGCTTCTGGAGTCCCTACATCCAGCACCCCAGAGCGTGATTTCTTTTTATAAAAAGAAAGCCTGTGCTATGTTTCATACCAATCACATGCTGTTCTAAATGGCTTAAAAGTTTCAAGGACTCCAAATGCTGAAAAACAGCTGTATGCTGATGTGAGCAGCATGTGTAAGGATGATTTAAATCTAGTTTTTATCCTATTTAACTCCCAGTGGCTTTTATGTTTTCCATAAATGGCTGAGAAAAGTTCTTGGCTGGAAAGAGCCATAAAAACATGTAATAAATTCTTTGTAGTCTCTCTCAACATGAGCAATTCATCATATTTTTGTTTGTTTGTTTGTTTTCTGGGATTTTGTTTGCTTTCTGTGACTTTGACATGTCTTGGATTTCTGATGAGTCTCTTGTTCCTCACTACACGCTGATCCACACTGATAAACTGTCCTTTATGCTTTGGTTTCAAGATAGTGACCCTCATCCAGAACAGAACATCCATTGCCTGGGATGCCCACAAGGACAAGGACCACCTATGTCCTACTGAAATGTGAGTCTTCCTAAAAATCTCTCCTGTAGGATAATTATTCTCAGCAACTCAGAGGCCACAAGAAGACAGTAGGACTCCTTAGCAAGAGCTTAGCAGATTACAAGTAGAAGTTTGGGGTTTTGACTGTGCCCTATTGCTAACTTGGGAAAGCACTCTGTGGCACCCAATCCAGCCCAGCAGAACTGCTGACAGAGGATTTCAGGTCCTCCTGAACAGATCGTAGTGCGCATATTCACATCACATCTCCAGGGTCAGATTTAGTGATAATTTGACTCAAACTAATATCTACATAAGGGGATTTTGCAAATTTATAATTTCCAAAGGGCACATCTGCTAATATTCTATTATAATTTCTGAACTCCGTTTCTTTCATTAAGGAGCTAATTTTGTTCCCAAGAGGATCATTAGCTTTTACCCATTTTGATTAATTTAATTCATATTACCAATAGCTACCTAAGGCTTTATGAACTGGATGGGAACTTTTAGCTTTTGCTTTAACGCAGTCTCTCACCATGAGAAATCTTGTCACCTCTAATTGCATTTAGAGGAATTTAAATTCACTTCCTTTGACATTTTTTTCCAGATCTATACTGAGTAAAGTGCACATTACGCTCTTCACAATGCTCTCATTCTGCCTTCATAAAAACGTTAAGTGTGGAGGGCTCTTTGTCCAGGATTATCCCAAAATCATTCTCAAGAGGCTTGATCCCAAGAGGTATGGGATTTCCTCAGCTCCCACTGAGCTACAGAGGAGCACTACAATTTTTTTCCTCCTCGTATCTGTCGCAGCGGAGTTTTGCCTCGGGCTCTTCTCCTCCACAAGTCTCCCTGAGGTTCTTTACAGCTATCTTGAGATATTTGTGCACAGGAGAGAGGAAGTGGCCAAGGGAATTACCTTTCACCCGTCATGGACACAGGGATGAGGTAACAACACCAAAGAAGGGACCAAGGGGTGCTTGGTGTACGGCTCTTGGGACAACACCCACACTTTTACAGAAGTAGGAGCAGATGCTGTTAGTGAATGGGCCAAACTGGGCTCCTTGGACATCTCTGGTGGTACCACGCTCTCTGCAGCCCCTGTCAAGCAAAAGTCAGCATGCTTTCGCTCTCCCCACTGTCACATTTAAGCTCCAGACACTGGCTATGACCATAAATATAGCCATTACCAGCAATTTCTTCTCAGATCCTGATGCAGATTTGATAGCAAAGTGCAAGTGCATGCTCCTGCATTCCCCATTTCTTTCCCTTTTTGCTTCAGCGGTTTGGATTTGCAAAAGCTACAGGGTTGTTTAATTTTAATTTTTATTGACTGTCAATGGGAATTCATCCTAGCCAGATGAAAAAATCACCCTCCTCAGGCCTAAAATGCCACTCTGCATGTTCCTAATTGCCTTGTTATTTTTGGATGCTTAGCTTCAGCCGTGGGGATTGTAGTTGATCCTGCAATTCCCTGATATTATCATTAAAACTGGTGGGTCGTGATCACAGGTAAAACCACGTAGTACAGGAAACAGGCTTTCAAAGCCCTTTACAGTGGCAACTATAAATGGCAGAAACGTGGTAAATGTTTTGCATGGGCAAAGTACAAGCAGAATCTGCATTCTCCAAATGGCACGTCCTTGGAGACCACACAGTTGCTATTTAGAGACCTTGAACGGTCACCAAATCCAGCAGGAACTGTGGGCACTATAAATAGTACGTGCTGGGACTGACGTGGCAGAGCTAGAGCTGAGCAATAGTGTTGTGAAACCTCTGGGATAAAGACAAAGATGTAAAAAAATGGGTCTGGATGGAGAGTTTGGCCCATACCGCTGAAGCTAAGGTAGTTACAACCACTATTATGTGAATTCCCTTCCTGCATGCGTATTTTGCAGTGCACAAGCGGGAGGCAGCGTGCAAAGCCTTACCTTGTTGCGTGCTGATGGTGAGCTGGAGACAGCACTGAGTAACAGTGCAGAGAGGACCTCATTCTGAAGCAGCCGGCTGCCCTGTACGTAGAGCACAAAGGCAGTAAACTCCTTATCTCACCAGCCCATAAATCTTTGTTGACCGTCTCTGTACGTGTCTCCATAAGAACATTTGATCTAATAGCCTTTTTAAAAATTTCCCTTCATTTTCCAGTATAACCCCCCAGTGAATCATTAATGTAACAAGATAAAGATCTCTAGCTAAGGAATTATTCTTATTATAAAGTTCCCAAGTTCTAGTAGCAAACCTCTCCAGGGTATATATTAAACCAAAAAGGTCCCACACAATCATTTAAATCTACAAAATTCAATTCATTTCTGACTCCCTCCAGGCACTTGTTTTATAGTGATCTAATAAAGGGGAGTTGTGGCTGTTAAATGGTAAAGTCTCCAAAGGGGATGTGGGAGCTCTGCACACTAGTCCCCAACATTTGCTGGGAAGCTTTATTGCTCCATCTCGCCTGCATCCCTTTTGAAAAGGAAACCTTTCAAAGTCTTGCAAAATGAACAGGTGATTCTGTTTTTAAAGAAAAGCGAAGTCCATAAAAGTTTCCTTACATACATGCACCGCTCGAGGATATAGGTTACAAAAAAATTAAGCACTTAATTGTTCCAGAAATTACGTGTACACCTTCACCAAATCACTGAAACTGAAGATGGAGCAGATGCACATCTGCTCTACTTCCTTGCTTGTGTAGGAATGTTCCTTGCGATGTTTTTCCTGCTACTTCCTCTGGTCTAGTTCTAAATTACTTATGAAATTATCATTGGTGCAATTCTGCCGCACGATAATGCACATAGATTCCCTGGCAGACAGTGTCTGATGGTTTTTTTTTCCACAGGCTTGAAAATAGAGAGGTAGGGATAAAATACTAGCTTTCCTGATTGCATCAAAAGCATAACTGCAGGTATATCAGTATCACCCACTAAACCGCACTCAAGAGACATCAGAAGCTTTTTTTTATGGTTGGAAAATATATTTACATGAAGTGTTGTGTTAGGAAAACTAGTCGCTTACCTGACATTAAACACAAATTCCTACCTAATGCAGACACAGGGCTAGGTCAAGCTTGATAATACCACCGCTAGTTACAGTTCACCTGAGAAACCCCAGGGTTAATCATCATCAGCTAGTACAGGTTTTGCAGTATCCATTTCTGTCCATGCTAAGAGAATATTAACGTCCATTTTTAACTGTGTGGGTAGCTACTGTATTTTGCAACACGCTTCATTTTCCTTGTAAAGATGAGGCACAAAAGAGAAAATCAGAGCTTCCTTCCAAAATGCAAAAAATAACCTTTCTGAGGTGGATCTACAGAGACCAGCAGAGAGCCAGCTTTATTTCCAAGGAAGCCAATTCAATTTCTCCTCCAGTGCCCACACCTTAACGCATTAAGTGTTTTTTGGGGTTACCACTGGGACTGAATGGTTTTTTTCGGCCAAAGGCAGGCTTTGTGAGAACGTTTAAAGAAATCAATATGTCAGGTTTGTCTAAGGTTACATGTTTGTTAATGTTTTATTGATTACACTATTGGTTGTAAATTATGTAACTTAATAAAGCTGGGGACTCTTTCTAATAAAGACAAAGAGGTTATTCCATTAGCTGGCAACTTAAGGCAAATAAACTTAATAATATAGCACATTATAAGACCACAGCCCAGAGACTGACAAATTCAATTCATCATGGAAGTGGCTGTGATTTTGCAGACACCGGGCTATGTCTTCACGCAATCAGGCAGCGCAGGTCAAGTTTAAACGAGGGTGAAGTCTGCTTTCTGAAGCAGTGACGTGGCCATAAAAAGCAGATGAGAACAGTGAAGTGGCCCAAAAGGACACCTGGAGCCGTTCTGGAGCCTGGGGCACCCCCTGGGCACTCTGCACACAGTCGAGACAGCAATTTCGCCATCGCAGCCTTCTGTCATGTGCTCATGGTGTTAGCTGAGACTTCTTTTCAGCATTAGTTTTCCCCAAAACTGCTTCCCACATCTCCTTGGAGATGAACCTGGTTTATCTGATTTTATTTTAAAGAAAGCTCTCATCACCCAGAAAAAAAAATCTTGAAAATGCTTTTAAAAGTAATTAAAACAGTGAATTTCCAAGTGACTGAAGATTGCCTCTTCACAATACAATTGCATTTCCATGGCTGTGGAGGACAGATACCGCAGCTCCCCTTGGTACACGTGGGATTACCAAGCGGTTGGTTGCAGAAGTGGATCTAATATTTGACTTGACCACAATGCCAGGCACAGGAGTCTTTCTGAGAGCAGAAAAAAGCATCCCGTGTCAGAGGACGAGGGAGCACCTCCTCCAGCTGTCTCGGCAACCTGCTGCTTTTTATTTAGCTGGGAGCAGAGGCTCCAAATCCTGTCTCCTGAGTGGTGCCCACCCCTGGCCCCCTCACCCATCCGCACACACCCCAGCCAGTGTCCTCTCAGATCCAGGTGTAGTAATTCAACGCAGGTGTCAGCAAGGCCACCCGGACCACTTTTTGGGTGCTTGAAGCACCATCAGTCCACAGGGAGCATGGTGGGCACTAGGATTTCTAATTAACACAAGCCGAGAGCTGGAGGAACAGGTCTGCTGCCGTCAGAGGCTCCTCTCCAGACCCCATTTTGGCTCCTGGACTGTCAGCACAACCATTAACCGATAATGTGGAAACCATCTGTCAGGAGACACAGGTCCCCCAGCCGGGAAGCACCAGCTGTTGTCGGGAGAAAACACCTGGAATAATCTATCTCTTGGATCGATGAATTCAGGCGGCTAAAATGGACATACTCAGGATCGCCTGGTACGTTTTGCAAATGTAGGGTCTTCCAGCTCCTGCCATTAGGAGCTTTTCAGTTTCTCATCTTCCTAATTAAACCCCTTATTTTCTTAAGAAGTTCAGAGGTTGGGGCCAGATTCTGCTCACGGTTACATCTGCCTGAATTCAAGGCAGTCAGTAGGTGCTGCATGCATGGAGTGGCTCTGGCATTATGGATTTGAAGCTGTGAATTAATCCTGCAGGAAGGCACATTTACATCATTGGAAATTTAAGGGGAACAGCATAACAAAACCGGCTGTGTTTATTTGGGCTTATTTAGCGATGAATGTGTCCTGCCCTACCATATGCATTGGTACAAACCCACTAAGCTTGTAAGCAGCATCCTAAACTGAAGTCCATCCCCACAACTAACATCTTACCCTTTCACTAAAATTGCTGCCATCTCAATCCTGGAAGAGTAACAAAAACCTCACGGCCCAAGTATTAATTCAGAAAAAAACCTAAACCTTAAAGGAAATGCCAAAATAAATGTTGGAAAAAATCCTCAGAGGCAGTAATCCACTTTTATATGGCTCCGTAGTGAGGAAGAGACTGGGCCACACTAGTACAAGAGTGACCACGCAGCATGTTTTGAACGAGGCATGCGTCTCAGAGTGAGCTTGTGTGCCAGCGGTAGTAGGTTTTATTTTAAAACCGAGCAGTCAGTGAAATGATGGACTGCCGACGTTCTGCAGGGCACAAAATGAGCTCCCAAGCATATGACCCACATAGCAGCAAATTATTCTGACTTGACCGTTACCCACAGGTAATGAAGCTAATGAGCTAACGAGGAGCTGCCAACCCAGTGTTGGTCTCGAGTGGGAGGTGTTGGCCTGAACCCGTTCCCATTGCAGCGAATGACGAGTTGCTCGGCTGTTAGTACGGGAGCAGCCTCAAACCCTCCACTTGTCTGGTTGAGAGTTAAATTTTGTGGGGAGTATGAATAATGGTGGAAAGGAATGATTAAACACTTCCAAATTTAAGGGCATGTTTGCAAGCTGAATTACTGCTGTAAGGACGGGAATCTCTCAGGTGACGGTTGTTTCTGCCACATTGCCATTACCCTGAATTGCACTGTCAGTGCTGCCAATTTAAGCCTGACCCCGGCCCCCATCTCATTGTTCCTCTCTCTGGTTTCTGCCTCCAAGCAAGTTGGAGAGGAGAAGGGAAACCAGAAAAGCTGCTACAGCATTGGGATGAGCACACAGCTCATCCAGGTGAGCTGTACTCAGTCATTACATTTTTCCATCTTTCTTTTGTCTTGCGACATCATGTTCACATCTAATTATGATCTGACAGCGCAAATGCTTGGTATCATTTTAATATTTATTCTGGTGAATAGTCCCTTTAAAACAAAAGAATTAGTGTTTGCATGATCAAAGCCACTATAAACTCTGTGTTCTCTGAGGTGGCAAGTGTGTTTCATATTTGCTCCCTAAGCTGCTTTGAGCACTGTGGCCACTGCAAAAATAATGCATAACAATGAGTTTTCAATAACAATACTTAATAATTCTTCACTGATGAGAAGGGAAAATATCTGATTCAATCATAGTTTTGTTATGTGGGGTTTTTTTCTTTACGAGATTGTTAAATAAGCATGAATGAGGTACAGTACCCTGGGTTTTATTGGAGGCATAAGCATCAGACTCATTCACAAAATGCTCCCCATTATTGCATGTAATTGAAAAACGAAAGAAAATAGTCTCTTTGGGAGTTTAACATATATGATTTCTTTTAAAGAGATAAAGCTGTGGGAGATAGGCAGCTTTAAATCTGTGCATGCTCTTTTTAACTTGCATTATTTTTTAATCCTTTCAATAACTCAAGACCCAACGTTCCTAGTTAAATGCAGTTTTGTTTTTTTTTTTTTAATTAATGCTTACAGTCCAATGTCAGGTCAGTTTCTCTAAGCGTGACTTGGATACTTAACTTTATTGCTCATTGATTTATGTTATGGTGGGATCCGGCATTATCAATCATTGCACTAGATATGCCACAGACTTCTGACAAAGATGATGGCCCAATCTACATGATCAGAAACAACAGTTGGGCAAAAGCAGTCAACAGCAGATCCCGAGAAGGGGGGGACGTGGGAGGGAAGGCAAGGCCAAGAGGACAAGTTCAGATGTCGTTGTGGAGTTTTCCAGAAACCACTACCCCATGTTCCCAGCATAACTTCTCCTTGTCTGTTGCACACGGCTTCTTAAAAATATAAATCACTATAAAGTGATAGAGAAGTAAAACTAACACTGGATAAGGTGGTGGAGGACAAAGCAGGCTCTTGATGGGAATGGTATTTCATTTATTAAATATTTTATTAAAGGGTCTGTGGTGGGAAAACATTTGGAAATTTCTCTCGAGGTTTCTCCTCCGCTTCAGTTCTTTTGTTCCTGGGAGAAGTTATCTCGCTGCCTTTCCTGATTTTCAGTGATTCGAAGGACATGTAAGTGCTGAGGTAGCGACTGGGCATGGGGCGATGGCTGGGGCACAGGGAGGCCCCAGTGCAAAGGGGGCTTAATACAAATGTATTGAGAAGGTCTTGCCCTTTCTGGTGTCCATGGGGGGTGCCGGTGGCGACACTCCCTTCACGCCTTGGGATAGAGTAGCTCTCGTCCCCTGCCACAGTGAAGCCAGGGAAGTTTCTCCTTGCCACCCTTGCATTACCTGGGAACGGCACAGAGTGGGAGAAGGTGGGAGGAGAGAAAAGATGTTATTGAAGATCATAGGTCAGGTTTTGGGAAACTCTTTAAACTTACCCCAATTTTGTCTACTTAGCATTTCATCAAAATGCAGCCATGTTTTAAACAAGTCTCTGAAGCCTGTCTCTCCGGTGAAGCCCATTACTTTTTGTGCTGCACAACTTTGATCTCGTAGAACAGTCTCTTTATATTAAGTAATAAGGCATCATTTGGTTTGCATTTCATCCATTCTTTATCACATTTACATTCAGGTAATTGCTTCCACATGCTCTTTAGTAAAAGAAAAATCCAACTGCGGTTCAGGCATGTTTATGTTTATGGATGGATTGCGTATGTCAAGTGTCGACGCTTTATTTTATTTTTTTTTCTCCAAAGTGACCAATCCTTAAAGACTGCTTTGGAGGGGGGAGGAGAAGGAGAGTCAGTAATTCATGTTCCAAAATTTTCCAAAATTGCTCCCAACTGAGATGTTTTCCAAAGCCCTAATTTACCATACACAAAGCTTTAACGCTTGCTATGCCATCATGTTTATGTGAGGGTAGGCCTCCCGTGCATTCAGTCATGCGTCGCTATTTAATATGGCAAAAGCTTTGACTCTTTCTATGTTATAAGCCGTAAATAAGCTAAGTCTGTGAATATTTCTTCACAGTGGAACAAAGCTGTATTTTGTCTTTCCTAGGAATTTGGGGTAACTCCACTTGTCTCCTGTGCTGCTAGCAGAAAGAGAAGTCGTTTGCCAACTACAGCATGAATTGTGAAACCTGAGAGAACAGCAGTGTGAACATATTAATGGTAAAATACAGTGATGATTTTTTTTTTCTTCCATGAAAGTTATTGTTGAGAAGGAGTATAAACAAAGTATGGGCTGTACTGGAAGATGTAGAACAGATCCATGTTCTGCATGTTATATAAAGATTAATCTTCATACACCGACAGTTGTTGTCAGCAGAGTTGACTTTTTTTTTTCCTTTTGCTAATGTTCATGGAAATGTGCTAGCACAATTTACTGGAGACATTTACAGCTGTTAAGATGGAGTGAAATGGAAAGAAGCTATGAGAAGACAAACCCAGGAGATTTGACACCTGCTTAGGTGACAGGAAGCATGAACTGAGGGGAGAATCTCTTATTCTAGGGTCATGGCAAACTTTGCCAAATTCTGTTGTTTAGGAATGGAAGTAAATTTTGTAGGAGTGTTGCTTGTCTTTTTTTACTGATGTTGGGTGGGTTTTGGGGGGGAAAGGTGGGGGGGTGGTTTTTTGTTTCTCCAAGGGAAGGACCACTTTAACCAGTCCCTCTTTTAAGCAGAGCGTAGTGAGCCAGTCACAATTGCCTGGATCTTAATCCACTTGACTGTATTTGTATAGTAAGTAGGACAGAGGGCCTAGCAACCTGATTTGCTTGTAGACACTGCTCTGTGCACTTAACAAAAGTGCTACTATAGTATGCAAATCTCTCGTTTCTGCTTGGGCTCCAAGCAGCCTCCAAAAAGTCCTACACAGATCATCTGTTTATCCTGGGTACTTATCGTAATATAGGAGCACTTCATAGTCCTCAACATAGGCTTCCTACTGCTATCCCTAGAAAGTAAGACAGAGATAAGGAGTTCCTCAGTAACTTAGGTCCTGCAAAATGCAGGCCTAGAGGGCCTTAGCTGAAGGACTTATCCTCAGGATCAGTGTCTTGCAGCCTAGCAGAAAGGCCCCAGCACCTCATCTGGGATCGCAATTTTTAGCAAGTTAAGGACACAGTTGCAAGCCCAAGGATGGGAGCTGTGTGAGACAGTACGGAGAAGGGGGAGCTGGCTCTCCCAGCCGGGAGAGTGGTTTGACTCCAGATCCACCCCACCACCAGTGACCCTCCTGCTGAACTGCCCCACCAGGCAGCAGTTCCTGAGCCCTGATGTCTGCAAGGACAAAGGTTGTGTTGAGCATCCTAGTGTGGGAAACGTATCTTTACCTTGTAAACAGGAAGCTGGCTCATTCGCCACATTATGCCACAGGTTTGGAATTTTTTATTTATTTATTTCTTATCCACATGTAAAACCTAGCATGGCTGAGTGCTGCACAGACCAGAAAGCGATGAGACCATATGCTTGGCTGCATGAGCTGGTGTGTGCGTGTGCAGTCACTTGCCCGTTGCTGTCATATAGTTCTGAGATCCAGGGATGGGATGCAGACAAAAATTGTCTTTATTAAATGTCACATATTATGAACACTTCCAAAATTCAAGTGCAGATGTGTTGGAAACTATTAATTTCTGCAAGGGCCAGCAGAAGTATTTCATATTGAGAAAAGCCAGAACACAGGGAAGAGTCTCTGATAGTGCTCCATGTATCCTTGTGCATTTGTCCTTGAGTGAAGAGGTAATGTTAAAAAAATCACGTTTGTTGTAAAAAATACTGCACTTTCGACCTTCATTTTTATTAGCCTTTAATCAATGGACAAGGACTAGTTCTCCATTTTTGAGGCACACAATTGTCCATTGTTTGTATTTCTTCTATCCCACGGCTACTTTTCATACTGTAGTCTACAAATTTTGTGTGAGATAGATACCTTTGGTCATTATTGGCAGAGGGCAGATGTCTTGGAGTTGTCCATTCATACTGTGATGGACGTCTTGAAGAGTAGTGATAAGTAATTGTTCTCTGACCATGAAGAGTGTAGATTCATAGGATAACTGAGGTGGGAAGGAACCTCAGGAGGTCTGTAGTCCAACCTCCTGCTCAAAGCAGGGTAAGCTATGGGATCAGAACAGGTTGCTTAGGACTTTATCCAGTTAGCTCTTGAAAACCTTCAAGGATGGAAACCGCATAGCCTCTGTGAGCAACCTGTTCCACTGCTCGGCTGTCCTCATTGGGGAAAACGATATTCCCTTCTGAACTACTCTTGTTTCAACTTATGCTCATTACCTTTCATCTTCCCACCATGCATCACTGTGAAGAGCCTGGCTATGTCTTCTTCATAGTCTCCTCATAGGTACTGGGAAGACTGCTTTTAGGTCTCCCCAAACCCATCTCTTCTCCAGGCTGAACAAGCCCCAGTCCCTCAGCCTCTCCTCACAGGGCAAGCACTCCAGCCCTGACTGCCTTGGGGGCAGTTTTGGGGGCCCAGAACTGGACAAGGTATCTAGATGTGGCCTAAGGAGTGCTAAGTAAGGGGATCTACTTGATCTGCTGGCTGTGTTCCTGTTCACATAGCCCCAGATGCCGCTGGCCTTGCAGACCTCTTGTGCTCAGTACATACCTGCAGGGTTATTTCAGCAGTAATGAGCTCAGCACACTCTCCATTTGGGGAGCTGATGCAGCCCCATCAGCTTCGCTGCCCACCTGAATGCCAGCAGCCCCATTACAAGAGAGGTGTGCTAGCTGGTGCTAACGAAGGGAAGGAGTTAACTTCTCCTGGCTTGTACATAACCCTACACTTCCAGCTCAGTAGGTTGAAGGAATGTGATTAAATCAGTGTTGATACCAAGTCTGAGAACAGATGTGAGAGTGAATTGGCAGAGCTGGAATTCAGACAGGATGAAAATAGCAAAAGGGAGTGGGTGGAAACTGTCACATATTTGTGTTACAGGTGCTTGGTCTAGACCCCAGCATTTGCAGAAGCTCCTGTATTTTTCTTCTTACCAGTTCTTATTAATCCAGTTTCTCTTGTCAGCAGGGCCTTTTCCCCTTAACGTTAATGTCCAGCAGTTCACTCCTCCTCTCCCCTGAAGAACAACTTGGTTAAAAAGTTCCTTTCAGCTCCAAGTAGGCAATAAGGTGCAAATATTGCCAGTTTCCCTGCCTCTCACGCAAGGCAACACTTGAACTTATACACTCCCATTTATGGATATTAGGAAAACTGAGGCACATAGTGCAAATGTTTTTAAAAAAAAAACAAACAAAAAAACACCACTGCAGGCTGTTCTTACTCCCTTCACAGAAGCAACTGAAAGACTCTGCAGAGAGCAAAGCCCATGTTTGCACAGGGCTTGTGCAACCCGTGTTTCCCTTAGGACCTGTCTCTTCTCTTAGTTGTTGCCCCTTGCCTTCAATCTGTCCATGGGGTTGGGTTTATTGGTTTTGGCTGGGTTTTGGCAGGTTTTTTTGCACTGGCTGCGACGTCTGTCTTGTAACAGAGGAAATGCTTAAAATCAGCCCAGGCTGCCCATTTGCAGTGTAACAGATGCACTTGTAACTCAACCACAGGGATGTAGCAAGCTTTTGCATCAAAGGGTGGGAAGACTCGTATGGTTTGGATGTAAAATGAAGCCTTCAAAGGACCCACCGCTCCTTGTAGCAGCCCGTGTCGGTCTTGCCACCACCCATTCCCTTGGTGGATTTTTCAGGATTTATGTCACGGCTCCAGAGAGTTAACGGCACTCTTCTCGCAGCTTTACACAGAAGTAGTATCAGCTGTAGTCAGCAAAAAGCAGAGTACTGCAAACACAGGTCTTGGCAGTGAAGTGAAGGGAGAACAGACCATCAACCAAAAAATGTGGTATGGCATTTATGTGTAACTCTTCAATCTCCCCAGCAGTTTGTTCCACAAATTACTAAGAATTAGGGGGTTTGCTGATATTTACTTAAAAAGGAGGTATGGGGAAAGCACTTCCAATTTACCTTTAACTATGTAGCTGTAACATAGTGTTACAGCATTGTCTTCACATACAGAGATGAGGAAAATCAATTGCAGTTCCCAAGGGGCAGACGTATTGGTTGAGAAGGTCACTAAATACTTGCAGTTGCTCAACAGACTAGGAACCAGATCCCCTCTGTGCTGCATTGCTGCTGGGCTCTGCGCTGAGAGGGGGAAGGACGGGAACACGTGCGTGGGGAAAAGTGCTTTATGCTCTCCAAAACACTCTCATCAAGGGCAGAAGAAAGAAGGGAGCAAGGCATTCAGCATATCCAAAGAGCCATATTCTGTTTGTACCATTCACAGGCACATACCAAGGACTACTTTGGTCCACGTTGTTGAATACAAGCGTGCTTGTAGCTCCTGCTCAGGAGAAATAGGTTGAAAACTGTTCAGCCTTTACAGGAAATATTAGTGTTGCAATGCTGTCAAGGTCACTGTCAGCCTGGGTTATCTGCTGTGTAAGTGCTAGCCGCACAAATCAGGCTTAGCTAAGGGCTATAATTCATACACTCAGCATTTTGTGGATTATGTCCTTTAGCTTTCCCCCATTGCCATTTTAGCTATTCATTTAGCTCCAGTATATGACTTGCAATTTCTCTTTGGGGTAATTTCCCCGTGTGGTGCAGTGTTTCTCTGTATATTCCTTAATCACAGGCGTACAAACTTGCTCTGTATGAGTAATTTTATGTATAATGCTTATTGTTATCTTTGAATGCAGATGGTTCACCTTTGGACAAAACAATAGAAAAATGCATGTTACAGAAGAAAAAAAAATAATCAATGAAAGAGTTACAAAACCCACAAGAAATATTAACAAGGAAGCTCCTGTGGTTAAGGCACCCAGAGGAGAGTCAGGAAACCTCGGATCTCTTCCCAATTCTGATCCAGACTTTCTTCAGGAGCTTTCTGATTTCAAGGTGTCTTAGCTTTTATTTATTAAAAAAAGATTATGGTATTTGCCACCTCATGGATTTATTGAGATTAACTGAATTCCTGATTCTAAAAAGTATTGTAAGAAAGTATTACAAAGAACGGTTCTAGCATACACATATGCTTTTACATTATCTTACAAATCTAAGGGCATCAATAGTAAGAAGAGTGGTGGAAAACAAAACAAATTTTTCTGTCCGACAAAGCAATTAATCTGTATAATCAGAACAGCCTCTCGATTGTGCAATCCACAAGACATTCCCTTTAATAATGAAGTGTTAAAGTCTAAAGAACGTGTACATGTGCTCATCTCCTGTATGTCGGGCTAGCTGAGGCAGTAATTTTGAAACATTAATAGGTCCATATTGCAAGGAAAAGACTGTCTCTTCTGAGATACAATGTTGAAAAATGTGTAACTCATTCTTTAAGATTTTCAGCCAACATGTGATTTTTTTTTCTTCCCTGTTAGTGCTGAAGTTGCGGTAGTATATTAGCTTTTATCCTTCAGTTGTCTGGTTCTCATTCGTAATATTTCTAGCTAATATTAGTTTTTGTCCTACAATGCCACAACAGTTTCTTTACATCCTTTACACCCCAGCTGTGCAGGCACCTTCATCACTTTAGGACATTGCCTGTTTCTCTCCAGCTCTGTGATTCGGTCAAGCATCTTGGCACAAGACTTTCTCACTGCTTACTCCTTCTAAACTCTTTAACGCATTTAAGTGGCCTTGAACACGATCACTTCTACTGCACAGCTGGGCCTACAGCAAATCCCCAGAATCAACCAGCCTGAAACTTCTGAGCCTGAAATTTGACTGCCAGTGTTGTTGCATCAGGCCCAATCTTCTGTATTGCAGACAGTTTGGCTCGGGGAAAAAATTATGGGCATAGTTGTTTACACAAAGTCCCTTTTTTCATTCTGTCCTATCTGATCCTATTTATACATCTGAAGAAAAAATTTTGAAAGTGTTTCAGCCTTTGCTGCTGATTAATTATCAACCCCTTTCAGCTGAATTTTCCCTTCCTTTCTCTTTTCTGCTCTCCTAAAAAAAAAATTAATAATAATTAAAAAATGCCCAAAACTATGACTGTCAGATATTAAGCCTTTCTGACCAAATGGAGAAACTCAATGTACCCTAGGTCAGTTATTATACATGCACATTTAGTTCATGTTATTGCCACCTAAATGTACAGGTTACCCATGATGGTACGCCATGTTTAAAAGTGACCATGGGTAGACTGAAACACCCTTGTATTTTCCTTAATGACTTGCCTGTCGGTAGGGAACAGGTGTTTTAGAATGTACTTTGGACAGAAAGTGAAATTTTAAGAGGAAAATTTAAATTATCTGAGTTCCTTAGAAATGCATAAAATTATCCATTGCTTATCAATTATACACACATACATACCCTCTCCCACAGAAGAGGCTGGATCAGGCATCTACATTATTTGGTGTAATTATGTCAGTTGTAAAATAAAATGCAATTGATACGGAGTATTTCTGGGTTTATTTGCCATATGTGGCGCACAACAACAAATGGTAGGTTACCTCTGAATTTTTATTTCAAGTATGTTACACACGTTTATATGTAAAAATTGATTATAAAAAAACAAATGTGGCATTAATTTGCCATGCTCTAAGTAAATTGCATATCCCTTGTAACCATTCTTCTGGTCAGGAGCCCCTTGGATTCCATCAATGGAGACATCTACCCTGCTCACAGAGGCACTACTGAGTGATATGCAGTGCTTTCCTCCCACCAGCGCTTCAAAATTAGTCAAAGGATTGATAAGAAAGAGCATCCTTGTCACAGCCTGGAATTCCAAACTGCATTAAAAATCCTAATGTTGCAGTTTAACTCTTGAAGGATTTTTTTTTTTTTTTTTGTAAGATTGTGTTCTTAAGTGCTTGCAAATTCTTATGTTTTGGCTCAAATTCTCATGTTGTGGCGTAAACACCCACGGTCACCCTAGACTCCTCTTGCTTCACCTTCTGCACCAGCAGCCCGATAAGGGAGGATCCTTGATTTCAGACTCCAGAATCTCTCTTGCTTTCTTTGGTCCAAGAGGACAAGCCTTCTCTCCCTTATATTGTGTGCCTGAGTTCAGTTTTTCTCATGTCCTTGTTTCACATATACTACACGCTGTCAGCACCAAAAGCAGGTGCTCATATGCCCCATCTTCCATTCCTATATCTCACAGCTGACTTAATACATCCCAAAGATATGGACGGTTGGTTTCTTCCAAGCCATAGCTTTGGTCATTACTTGTGTAACTTGACTGACATGGGTGTCGCATACATTTGGCTTCATGTTTTATAAACCACAAAATAAGTCATCTTTACGTGTCCTTAATATCACAGGCTGCTTCATTCTTACTTTCGTTGCTTTAAGGTTGTCTCGTTGAAACTTTCTATGGATTGACCTATGGATTCCTATGGAGATGCCTCTGGGAAATAACTGACAGACCTGTTATGCAAATGCATCCCTAGTTCTCTTGCAGAGATAGAAAGTTCCTCTCGGTCCAGAAAGATTGCCAGAATATTTCCTCCCTTCCTACGTTTCAGCCCGTCTGTCACTCTCAGATTTAAAAACTAATGCTGATTTGATTCACCCAGGAAAAGAGCATGAAGTTACCTCTTCAGCTTACTTGAACATCACATGGCAAGTTACATCCCATTTGCAGTAAAGGAACTCCATCCAGAATCAGGCTCAGAGCACAGAGCAGAGACAGCCCTGCACACTTATCTTTCCATACTGCAGCACCTGCTGTGTTTGCTTTTGAAAGATGAGAGCTATTAGTTCAGTGAAGAGCTTAATCCCCCGGCTTCGCGCTGCCGGCACCTCCCTATAACCGGTCCTTCGTATCACAGGCATGTTCTTGCTCAGAACAAGAGCGCTGCACAGCAGAGTGAAATAAAGTTGATGCCAACTTCATAACAGCATCTTAACGCCGTTGTGTAGCTGTAACAGTATTTCTTAGCCGCCTAACTCCCAATAGTTTCTGTAGTGCATAACAGTGCTTTTTGAAGGCTTGTCCAGCGCCAGCAGATCACTGACAGGTTGCCTGTACTTTCAGGCTGTTCTGAAGAGGCCATATAGTAACGTTTATTTCCTCTCCGTACCACTCGGCCATCCAGCTTGTGTCATGTTTACTGATGAGCCCACAGTGCCATGAACGTCACCTTAGACAGAACTCGAAGCATGCTCATTTTTGCAAGTGCTGTCGCTGCTTAAATCCTGGAAAGTTGTCATTTCATGTACGTTGATGAGGGTGAGCATGTGTTTCATATCTGGTCTGTTTTTTTGATAATTGGGAGACATACTCTCTTTTCTTAGACATGTCTAAAAGAGAAAACAGAAAGGAAAGCTTAAAACTGAGAATTCCTATGAAAGGCAATTTGTTTTTAAAGTTTGAAAGTTTTGTTTTTTCTCCTTGCCTAACCATAGCTCATTACACCTTTTCCATTTGTTTGTCACCAGAAGCACCCAGTACAAAGAAAAGCTGCTGTTTCTTGCTCAATGAAGGAGTTTTATAGGACAAAAGCCTTAGTCACAAAAGGAAATTTATATTTAATACAGGTTTTCATATGAACAGGCCTTGCGTCAAGCTCTTGCAAGTGTGTTTCCACCTGCCTCCAATGCAGACCAGTGCCTGAAATATTTTCATCAAGTTGTCAAAGTAAAGCCCCAGTCCTGCCGACCAGTCTTTAAACTTAATGTCACTGTTGAGTTTAGTGGAGATAAGGCACAATCTCCACTAAAGGAGAGGAAAAGAACTTAACAGGCATTTTAAATAATGAAGCTCACTTGTGAGATCAGGGCAATATTAAATTTTGATGAAAGCTAGGTTGATACCTGAGACTGGACCAAGAGTAAGATACACTTAGTTCCACCAAAGTGGTTATCTTCACTACACGGCTCTGGTTTTTTTTAACTGCACCGCTAAAACTGGGACTTTTTTTTACATATGGGAAGGAGACATTTCTGTAGAGATCTGAAATTCTTTCAGGACACTGAGCAGAACAGGGGCATCTGTCTCTTCTGAGTGATATCCTTGCTTTCATACTTTCATCCTAACAAATTCCTACAAGATTTATCTTGTCAAACTTTAGTCTGAATGGCACAAATTACTGGCAGGATTGTCAATCTAAAAAAGAGACAGGCATAAATTTAATTGCTCCCTGAAGATACATGAAAAGCTACATTTAGCTGCAGCTAATTAGATATTCTCCAATCAACAGTTATGATTCATCTGCTGAGGAGCCAAACAAGATGGCAAATATGAAATAGACAGCAAAAGTTAAATCTGAGCTCCTAAAATGCTGGGGTTGGTTTTGTTTTGTTTTTAATTAGAAATGCAGCCGGTGTTGCACTGTACCAAGACCCAAGGCTCATGCTTCCTTTAAGCCAGGAGGCGCAGACCTCCTGGTTTTTCTGCACGAGGGGGTGACTTCACTGCTACCGCAGACAAAACGTAGTTTTGCTTCTCTGAACTGAGCTTCCCAAATACTTCCTCTCCCCACCTTTTCCAGAACTACCTGCCAGCATTAAGGGTATGGATAACAACCCAAGGAGGTTCTTTTCCAAGGATCTTAAAATGTCTGTCTACCAAGAAAGACAGAGCTTCACGAAAATGCCCATCTGAAATGGGGTTGTCACCAATTTACAGGTATGGAAACTGAGGCAAAAAATAGGTGTACTTGAATGTGTCCATCATGCCACCACACAAAGCAATGCCATAAGTGGGGAAGGGATCCCAGGGGCCTGTGCCTCCACCTCGCACAAATGCTGTTCCCAAGTACCAAACCAGAAAAGCTGTTGATGTGCCCTTAAACTGAAGAGTAGCTTGCACTAAGAGTAACTTGAAGCAGAAATGGGCAGCGGGGTGCAGGAAAATAATTGTCTGGTTTGAGTTAGATCAGGGTGCAGTGAAATGTTTTATCTCTTTGGGACTCCATCCTGTGTTCCTCGTGCACCTGAGTTTCCTCTGGCTTTGAAAATACTGTGTGAATATTTGAAGGATTTGATCATAAATTAAGTATGAACACCAACTTCTGACCGGCTGTGTTAAGGCGGTGCTAGCAGAGAAAATGAGCGGGGGGTTTTTTGTTGGTTTGGGTTGGTTTGTTTATGAGAAAGGGAATTACTTACACAGGTAAAAAAGATGAGCAGCAAGTAAAAAATCCCAAGGCAAGTCAGCATGAAAAGCTCAGCTTTGTATTTTCTTAATTTTTCATCTTCTATGCCAGGGCAACCTAAAATGCAAAGCAAGGTGTTACATTGTTCTGGTGTTTGTAAAATATTTTTAAACTGTTACCTTCATGAAGTGCCACAGGGAGCATGGGACAGTCAAGAGTCTCTTCTGTACCTGTTACTTTTAATGTGACTGTGCCGCTCAGATTACGTTCTCCACTCTGTTCCCCCAAAGTGCACTTATATGTCCCGCTGTTTTGGCTGGTCACGTTTTTGATCCTCAGTGAAAAGAAGGTGTCGTTGGAGAATTCCAGGGACCCCCCAAGTTCTTTTGGATAATGAGATTCCACATCAAGGACTTTCCATGCTATTTCTTCTCCAGCTCCAGCCATCTGGAAAACACAAATATATTTCTCGTCTTGGGCAACAGTGTCATCCTGAGTTTTAGGGGAAAGAGAGTTTTAAAGCTGGCTTATGGCTGAAAATGCAGAGGCTGAAGAGAGGCGGGGGGGGGGATACCTCAAAAACGTCTAATGAGTTCATGCTCACAATCAAAAAGTATTTGTGTTTTTGTTTAAATAGACACTATATTTATAAATAGATACTATAGAGCTATTCTGTAATAGTTTCTTAATCTGCCTCACCTGGACACAATCCCGGTGGAGATGTAACATGATAAAAGGCAGTGGTAGAGTTTGCCCTCAAAGTGTCTACGCAGAGGCCCCAGAAGAGTTCAAACAGAGAGAGGCAGTCCACGGGGATGGAGCTGAGGCAGCAAGAGGCAGCCCTACCCAGCTGCTTAGCGGTGGCTCTGGAGGCCCGAGGTCCCCAGGAGAGCGTGGCAGAAGGCAGGTAGGCTCCACCACTGCCTGCGCTCGCCCTGCCAGCACACTTTCTGCTGTGTGGTGGTGGGAATTAAACCTGCCTACCCGGCAGACACGCCGCAGCACACCAGCTCTGCCAGCACGGGCTGGCATCCTCCCAGCGACCCCACAGCCCAGAGCTCCCTGTGGGAATGCAGCCCTGGAAACTGTGCTTCCCTGTGCCAGTTTCTGCGCAGCTGACCCCAGAAACCACGGTGCCTCTCTGGAGAAATGGGGGTTTCCTCCCCTCCCCTCCCTTCCCCTCCCCTCCCCTCTTTATTGGAACCAAAGAACAAAAAATTGCTTCAACTCCTTCAGATTTGGTTGCGTGAAGGTCACAAGCAGGTTCTGGTGCACTTGGGGAGCATTTGTATCTTGAATTTCTTAATTGTAACCAGAAAAGCTACATTCCTTGGCATTGCTGAGAGGCTGCTGGAGGAATGAAGTGTATTCCCAGAACAGTTTGTACTGCAGGGCAATAGGATGCACTGAAAATGGCAATTGGTTGGGAACCACAAAGAAAAGAGAAATCACTAACTTGATTTGAAAGATGGGAGAAGGGTTTGAGTTAGCCCGTGTCCTTTCTTATTCATCGACATTGCTCCCTGGGATCTGAGGCAGCATGCCCTCCATGAAGGTTTCCAGAGTAATTAATTCAGTCTTTCTGTGGACCAGCAGAGCCAGAGCCACCTCATACAGTCCAAGGCTCAGCTTTTCAGCCAAACCTATAACTGATGTAAGCCAAGGCTTTTTTATTATTATTATTTTATTTTAATAGACACATTTTTGGGTTGCATGTTGGTGCTTACTTTCTATCAGTATAGCTACTGCACCAGGGTATAACAGTTACACTGTAAGTTATTAAAATTAACACAATTTTCTCATACTGAGGCTAGGAATATCTGTTTTCCCTTTCATGTATTTGCATGAGGAAAGCGTACTCGGGAGTCTGGAGAGAAATATGGGCCTGATGCTCCATTATACTTTGCTACTTTTGCAGCCCTAAAATGGTGTAAAACAAGCTGCAAGTTGGGGAACTTTTCAGGAACTAGGGAATCGGACTAAAGGACAAGATTTTCATAACTGTAAAGATCCTTTCTCAGAAAGGTTTGGGGTTTTTTTAGTGCATCAACCAAAACACAGAGCAGTAATTCCCTGGGGCTTTCCACACTTTACCCAGCAAGAGGGAAGAAAGTACCTTCTTCCTCTTAATCCCCAGTAAATTTACCCCAGCTTCTCTTTCTTATTACGCTCGGGCCCAAGCAGCTATGAGACAAGCAGTATCTATGGTGGTTTTCAGGCTGTAGGGGCTTCACTGTGCCACAGGGATTTAGATATTTTCGGGCCCTGCACATCGTCAGAGATGTGGCCAGAGGAATTCCAATACCCAGGCTGGGCTCAGCTCTGGTTACAAGTGGGTCAATAGCAGTTAAGTGGAGAGAGTTGACCTCCCTCAGATCTAATTTTTGCCACTCTTCCTTCCCTTACCACCCCCTTCCGCAGTGAAATTTAAAACTGCCCACAGGGCAATAAAAAGAACCAGCCTGGCTGCCCTTCGCATTGCCCTAAAATGCAGATAGGAGCTCTGAGCTACACACAGAAAATTAGGGTGGGGTTTTTTTCCTTTTTTTTTTAATTCACTGGTTGCATAAATAATTGCTGTCTTGGGTGGTAAATGGTGCTGTGATTCTTGTGGCTGAGACCTGGGAATCAGCAAACACTTTGATCTTTCTGTATGCAATTGTAATCACCACTGCTAATATAAGGGAGAAGTCAGTTGAGTCCATGTATCCTATGCCTGACCACGCGCTTATTCCCAGTGAGATTTTTGGTAAATGATTTAACTTCCCTATTTTATGGGGACACTGAGAGATAGGATTGATTACTGCCTCCAAAGCTTTTCGAGGTGCTCAGTGGCTGTCACAAGTGCAGTGATGGTGACCCTGGAGACAAGCAAGTCAGAACTTTGCCTTGTACAGACCTGTTCTGCGTAAGGCAAAGCACTGTCCATGAAGCTGCACAAACAGCCTTTCCCCAAAACAGAAGAAAAAGTTACTTTGTGGTCTGATCTGGCTCCCTCCCTTGGGGAGAAACCAGTCGCGATCTCGATGGGGGTTTTGCAAATCTTTGCAAAAGGTTTAAGCAAACCTTTGCGTTTGAGGAGGAGGAGGAATGGTTCCTATGTGTGGGTTTTTGCACGCCTCTCTTTCTCCATTAAATCCCCCCTTAACTGAAGAGCAAAGGCAGGCAAGGCGGGCCGTGGTGGTGTTGGTGTGCCCAGCAGCCTCCCTGCATTTTTTAGGCTACAGAGACATCTGGTGGCATTTTTCCAGCCTCTACACGCAGCGCATCCATCCCTACTCAGCGGTCACAGCAACCCTTTCTCTGATGCCTGAACCAAGCCTTTTTCCACCGCAATCTTATGTCCTATTATCTTACGAAAAAAACATCGACCTCTCCCTTTCCAAATTCTCTAAGTAGCGAGGAAACATCTGAGGAAATTTGCAGAGTGTTTCCCCATATCCCAGCTGTGTAAAAGGAAGACCATGAGATGTTCAGTAAGGTCATCATTCTGCCTCTTACTCTGTTCAAGCTAACCTTCTTTCCCCCCCAAACCTAATTAAAATTACGAAAATGCCACTTTGTTTGCCACCTCCTGTGAATTACTTGGCAGACTCTCACTAGACAGATCATTTCGCAGCTCAAGCTCCTATGATAATCCAGTGCTAATTCATGCCAAATCTCCTCCAGGTGATACCACAGCCCAAGGTAAATGCTAGGGGGTTTACCTAATTAATTCCACACAAGCTTAGAGGGATCGAAGTGAGCGCTGTCAGTGGCAGCAATCCACTTGTGTAGGGACCATCCTCTTCTTTAATCAGTGACAAAATATTTTCCGCCCGCGTTTCATTTGCGTTTCATTTCCCTTCCCTTCCACCTCGCTGGCGAGCAAGCTGCAGCACACCAGCTCCCCCTGCTCCCCACCTCCAAAGGGAGGAGAAAAGGGAGGTGGTCTTTTCCTGCTCCCATGTTTGCTGTTAATGGCTTTACCAAAATTCAAAAGGCAAGTCATGACTCATGCGGGGACCGGTAGAAATGCTACTGAATCTATTTGCATAAAAAGGGTCTCGTTGCCATGCTGGCTGCTGGGGGTTACTGAAGCAAGAATTTTGCTGGGAAACAGGGACCTGCAGGCTGGCAGCATCATTCCGCCTATTTGCATAAAACTACCCATTAAGAAAATTAAACAACAAAAGAAATGTGAGTTTACGTTTATTGTCACATATACATTGGCCAGCAGCAATGTCTGTGACAGGCTTTTTCAGAAATCATCTGGGGGGCTAAGTCTGTTGTTTTCCATCACCTCCATAGCAATGAGAGGAAACGCTACCCCCAGGGGCTGATGCTGTCCACCACCTTCATTAATGACCTGGACACTGGGACAGAGCACGTGCTCAGCAAGTTTGCAGATGGTACAAAGCTGGGAGCAGTGGCTTATATGCCAGAGGGTCATGCTGCCATCCAGAGGGACCTCGACAGGCTGGAGAAATGGGCTGACAGGAACCTCATGAGGTTCAGCAAATGGAAATGCCAAGCCCTGCCCCTGGGTAGGAATAGCCCCATGCACCAGGACAGGCTGGGGCTGACCAGCTGGAAAGCAGCTTTGCAGAAAAGGCCCTGAGGGTCCTGGTGGACGCCAAGTTGACCATGAGCCAGCGATGAGCCCTTGTGGCAAGGAAGGCCAACAGCCTCCTGGGCTGCACTCGGCAGAACGTTTCCAGCAGGTGGAGGGAGGCGATCCTTCCCCTCTGCTCAGCCCTGGTGAGACACAGCTGGAGTGCTGGGTCCAGCGCTGGGCTCCCCAGTACAAGCGAGACATGGACATACTGGAGAGAGTCAGCAAAGGGCCACAAAGATGATGAATGGCTGTGAACGTCTGACATATGAGGGGAGGCTGGGAGAGCTGGGACTGTTCAGCCTGGAGGAGACCAGGCTCAGGGGCATCTTACCAATATGTACCTGATTGCCAGGGGGATAAAGAAGCTGAAGCCAGACTCTTCTCAGTGGCCTCCAGAGACAAGACAAGAGGCAATGGGCACAAACTGAAATTCAGTAAATTCCATTTAAACATAAGAAAAACCTTTTTTTACTTTGGGGGTGGTTGAACACTGGAATGGGCTGCCCAGAGAGGGTGGGGAGTCTCCATCCTTGGAGATATGCAAAACCCGACTGGACACAGCCCTGAGCAACCAGCTCTAGTTGCCTTATTTTAGTGAGTTTAATTGAAAGTTATTCTAGTTCCCAAAAGCTTGGAAACACTTGGTCTAAAGAGGTTGCGATTTTCCTACATGTATTTTCTAGTCAATTGACTGATTCCTGTTAAGTTTCTCCTAGCCCAGAGCTTTTTGGTAAGAATAGTGGTGGTGATACAGTGGATATTAAAATGGGATAGGTTTGATTGAAAATACTGCTGAGCTGATACATTTCTGTTCTCTGACTGGATAAATTACGAGAAATAGGTAGAATAATTAGGCCTCCAAAATTTAAGCGTTCTTCAGCTAATCTTTCTTTTTCAGAGAACTAAAAACAAGGTGGAAGAAGGAGGAGGAACACTTTTCTTGGTCCTAGTTGGCTGCGTTTTAGCTGCAGTTTTGAAAACTGCTACAGCATTACATGATAGTACCACTAAACAAAGGCAATTCACGCATGCTGTAGTATTTACACCCAACTAATCAATTAAAACTTAATTTTATCATGTACACGTGAGAGCAAGCAGTTGTTAAGTTAACTCGTGTTCTCTGCTCTCATTAAATACCTTTTCTCATCGAACTTTTCCCAGACCAAGGTGGTATGTTGGCTCCCAGGTAAATCAAAGCGCCAATATAATCCACTTTTCCCATAAAAGCAATTTTTTATTTCAAACAAAATGGTTCAGGTCCAAAACTGATGTCAGTTTAAAGGTGGAATATATTAACATTAATTTATTTTCTTCTGAGGGTGGGATGATTGTAAAAATGGTTTTGTTTAAAATTATACCAGGGATAATGGCCAAGTTGAAATTTCTGACTGCTAAAGATATCTAAAAACTATATACAGCCAGAAGGAATTTATTTTCTGAATCAAAATTATCTAGAATTCTGGCAATGCCCGATAGCCACCATATAATGAATCACAACTGAGCTGAAGCTGCTTAATAGGTGTATTTTTCAGCACAAAAGCACTTTCACATTTGATTAGTGCTGAAGGTGCATCCATATGGTTCCTATACAGTGTCATGTAGAGATACCGATATTAAATTTGAAAAAACCAGACATAAATTGTGGGCACATGTGAGTGAACTCTGACTGTGCTTTAGAGGGGAAACAAAAATGAAGAAAAGAAAAACCAAAACCCAACCCCAAAACAACAGCAAAGGAACTGCATGTGACACATGAGCCAGCTGGAAAAGCCCTCTGACTCAGTCACACAGCCTCTATTGTTGGGGTTTTTTTAAGCTAAGGCCATCCAGCGCTAGCTCATGTCAGGCAAAAGAATTGTTTTGGTCATGAAATCATTTCCACTGCTCCCTTCCTGTCTAAATCATCAATGTGTTGGAGCTACTTGGAGATGAATAGATGTCTGAAGAGCATTTGACTGCATTTCTTCAGGTATGTTAGAAATTAGACTGAAGTAATTTAGCAACAATTTGCCTATGTTAATAGATAATAGCTATGCATATTTAGCAAAAGTAATTTCCTTTGAAGGAAGGTGTGATTAATATTAAACGTCTATAAGGTTTACTCTTATTTTGTAATATGACTTCCCCCTCTGATTCTGCCACAATTTTATATTTTTCAGGGAAGTGTTATAAAGTTAACAGACTTCTCTCCACTGAAGTACAGCCTTCTTTCCTCTTCCTCAAGATTTGTTTTAGGTTAAGACTTTTCTGGCTATTACATGAACAAAATAGCGAAATATCCATTGGGACTTCATTTGTGTGTGTTTAAACTTGGTTTTCAAACTGGATATAAAGTGATAATTATGAGGTTTTATGAAGTGGTTCTCATTTTCAATGTACTACACAAAGAGAAACTGTTCAGTTTTCAATAGCCCTACGAGGCAGAAAGGTAAGTAAAGTTTCATTACCCAGATTCTTGTTTCGTAGGTGGGCCATAGAAATTCAAACCAGTATTTCCATACACAATTCCCAGTGCCTGGATGCTTATGCAAAAATAACCTAGTTTTCAGTTCTCAGTTGACAAACTTCCACACTGCTCATACATGGTTTTATGGCATGTAGGTTGCCCAGCACTCCTAAAAATGGACCTCCTTTAAAGGGTACCATCATTATGAAAACTTCTCCCTAATTTTCTCATGGCCACATAGTGAATGGGATGAGAGCTGCACCAGGCTGGAAGAGGACTTGGTGCTCTACCTTCTCCCCGGTGTGCTAGGCCTGCCTACTTCAAGTATTTCTAGGTAAAAATCATTTTGTCCGAGCTGACTGAGTGTGGTCCTGATTCTGCACAGAACTACTTACATGCGTGACTTCATGCATGCAAATAACCTAATTAGCTCCAAGGATACTGGGTGCACAACAGGTTAAACATGTGCACACCTTTTTGCAGTACGAGACATTAGCAGAAGTGAAGGAACTGTTGAATGCAATCCTTCCTTTTTACATCCAGTTGGATTTTGACACCAGAATACTAACTCCTTTAAATAATTATTTCTCCATACAGAACTGAAAAAGCAAGTACTTTTAAATAGCATCCTTGGGGTTTTTTTTTTTTGAGCAGATTGTAACAAACTATTTAAAAGTAAAAAGCAAGCTTTTAAATAGCATCCTTGGGGTTTTTTTTTTTTTGAGCAGATTGTAACAAACTATTTAAAAGTACCCCTTAATTGGTCAGAACATGCAGAGATGCCTGTAGGAAGGAGGGGGTTTTTCGCCAAGCGTTCACCCTGCACAAACAGCTGCATGTGCAGCACCGTAACGTTGTCGCCATCATTTTTTAAAGCAGTAGAAGCAAAGGTTAATTGCTTGCATTTACTGCACAGTTCAAAGTGACCTCATACAAAAGCTATTTAAAAGTACCCCTTAATTGGTCAGAACATGCAGAGATGCCTGTAGGAAGGAGGGGGTTTTTCGCCAAGCGTTCACCCTGCACAAACAGCTGCATGTGCAGCACCGTAACGTTGTCGCCATCATTTTTTAAAGCAGTAGAAGCAAAGGTTAATTGCTTGCATTTACTGCACAGTTCAAAGTGACCTCATACAAAAGATTTAGCCTAACAGCTGCTTGAACTTTACAGTCTGAAATTTCATACCATTTGTTGGAATTACCTTTTAATTAGCCCTTTGGGGATATACGTGGTGTTTATTGATTAATCCTTCAGTAGTTGTTTTTTAAATAACAGATTAATTCTCTGTGTTGGGTAGCCCAGTCGTGCTCTGCCATTCCCCCATCCTCCTTTTGCAGTCTTGGGTGGGTACAGCAGCACGCAGGGAGAGGAGCTTCAAGAGTAGTTGTTTTTTAAATAACAGATTAATTCTCTGTGTTGGGTAGCCCAGTCGTGCTCTGCCATATTCCCCCATTCCTTTTGCAGTCTTGGGTGGGTACAGCAGCACGCGAGGAGAGGAGAGGAGAGGAGAGGAGAGGAGCTTCAAGCTGCTGCCTATTTAGCTAGCCCCACAAGTAGAAGAAGTATTGCTTCTTCAGCACAAAACACTGAGCCTAAATTACTTTTTCCTGCTGGGAGTCAGGCTTTTTAGCTTTGGTGCTGTGCTTTTCCTAATATGGCTGCAACTGTGGCTTGGGCTAGCATCACCAAGAGTGGTGCTAACTGCCTGTCCCCGCTTCCCACCAAGCTGCTGCCTATTTAGCTAGCCCCACAAGTAGAAGAAGTATTGCTTCTTCAGCACAAAACACTGAGCCTAAATTACTTTTTCCTGCTGGGAGTCAGGCTTTTTAGCTTTGGTGCTGTGCTTTTCCTAATATGGCTGCAACTGTGGCTTGGGCTAGCATCACCAAGAGTGGTGCTAACTGCCTGTCCCCGCTTCCCACCACTCTCCCGGCATGAGTAACCAGAAGACCGCAGTACCATGGCTGGTGCCATCAGCCCCTGAGGATGGTGGCAAGAGCTGAAGATAGCTAGATTTTGTTACTTCTTGTAGTTTTGGCAATGCCAGCAGAGAAAAAAAGCATGAGGTCCTGTCATGCTGGGCACTGGAAAAACAGTCTTTTCCTGAGCGAAACAGATGAAGCAGGAAGAGCAAGGAGACCATGAAGGCAGAGGAGATTGGCAGGACAGGGCAGGGGAGGTGCAGTGGCAGTCTGGATTGTAACAGCCTGACTGCTGCAAAGGGAAGCAGCACTGGTAAGGGCTGCCGAGGAAGGGGCACACACAAAAGGCATCATCAAATACCACCCTCCCCTGCATGTGCAGTCATTTTGTGCCCAGGTGGAACTGTAAAGAGCTACGAGACAACACAGAATTGGGTCTACAGGGTTTCCTTACACTCTTTCATCAGGGCAACGGCTTTCGGCTCCTGTTTGCTGCCCGGCCCTCCCAGCTGCCACTGAACTCAGAAGGACATGCTTCTGGAGGATCCCCACACTTCAGCCTGCTGAAATCGCTTTTGGTTTTGTTGACTTCCAGCACTGGTTTGGGGGAGAATTTTCAGGGATTCAGTCAACCTCTCTGTCTGTTCCTCCCCTGCCCCTTATCACTTCGGCTCAACTCCTCCAGGTCCACCAGACTGCATGGTTTGCCTGCAGTGAGCTCCCTGCCCTGCCTAGACTCTGTGGGAAACATGGGGCCTTAAATAATTAGCATGTATCTGTATGGAAAATACATGTCCTTATCCAGCTTTTGAAGCAGAAAGCAAAAGAAGAGTAAGTTGACACCTATCCCAGCTCCCATAGTAATGTTCAACCAAATGCATTATTCTCTCCTCTCTGTCTCCAACCCGCACTCACCTATCCCAGCCTCTATAGTAATGTTCAACCAAATGCATGATTCTCTCCTCTCTGTCTCCAACCCGCACTTAGTTCAGCATTTTGGAAAAAGAAGGAGACTATAGTTGGTGCACTTGCTGATGGGCTGGTAGCCAGATGTTCAAAACAGCTCTTTCAGAGTAAGGTACCTCTGGGTTGCAGTTGTCATCTAGTCAGTAGGCAGATGCTCATTGTTGTACCAGCACTGAAACTCAGATGCATTGCAAGTTTCAACCAGAGAAGCCCTATCTAATAACACAGTTGGTTTACTGTAGGGAATAATTTTAAAACTGTATCTGACCAAACTGCTGGGGAAGCCAAGGCTGTGGCTTTATGTTCTGGCAGAGATAAATTAACAGTCTTCACCCACCAAAAATAGGGTCTTTTCCCTTCCCTTCTACTGCTCTCCCATCACATGGGAAAGTAATTCAACTCTGTAACCCACAAAATCTTTATTTGCAGACTGGTTTTCCACTATTACAACAAGCAACAGCGAGTTGACTTAATAGGCAACCAGAGGACCACCAGGACTGACCCATGGTAAGCAGCAGGAGTGTATGTCTGGGAGTGAGGAATGGGGGAGAACAAAACCTTCCTTTTTTTCCTGTTAATTTGGCTCACGCCCTAAGCTGAAACTATGCACTGATATGCAAATACACGGTGCCATACAGCAAGTCAACAGTCACTTCTTCAACCACTGCCTCTATTTCTATGAGAAATTTCATCTTGGAAGTGTTGAACAGGACTTTCTGCTCATTAGCCGATTGACCCTTGTAGGCCTCCTGCAAATAGGTGGTGAGCAGGGCTCTCCTGCTTTGGAGATGGGAATTCTGAACCAGGGCAGCCAAGATTAGACTTTTACTTCATGGCTGCAAAGAGGTAAGTCAGAATTTCTAGCTCTCCATCAGCCTTCTGCATACCCTGCCCTTATGCCCACCTCCACTAGCCAAATCTTCCTAAAGAATAGCAAGTGCTTGTTTAGTTCCTCTATTTCAAAGAAAAAATCAGCTCCTGTTTGGGGAGAGATTAACCAAGGCACAACATCACTGATGTTGCAAGGTTTAAATACCAGTTTTTGCTCTGAAGAAAAATCCTGGAAAGACTCCTCTTTGGAGTGGTATATGTACGTGGGGCATCACCTGAATTCTGATCCCTGGAAGCCAGCAATAATTAGAGAGAAAAGCAGGTGAAGACCAATTCAGGGATCACGCTCAAATAGTCTGTCTACAATGACATGGAAAATGCCTGTTCTCTGAGATTAGCTCAAATGGCTGCCTTATCTCTGCTGCACTGAGAGGTGGATGCCTCTTCATAAAATAACCCATTTTGTACAAGACAAGCCAATATCAGGTAGGAAAGCAAAGCAGACTGCTCAGGTAACTTAGGCTTTTTTCTTACTTTATACCAAGATGCTGTCTGGTAGATGATTGAGGAGTTCTGAAGAACTTTACAGGGCAGCAGCGCTTCTTCTGCACATCTCACAGCAACATCTGGGACCGCCACAGAAGCCCCACTGATCAAGCACCAAACTGCAAAGCACAGGTACACATTGCCTTTAAAAGAGATTGCCTTGATAATCCTCCCTGTCTTCCCAAAACATATCCCCACAAAATAAATGTGGAAGACCAGAATGAAAAAGGCAAGGCTTCCCACTTACCATTGCACAGGATGATGAGCAGAGCGTAGACTACCGAACACATGGCTTTTGCTGCTTCAAATCACAGAGCAGCAACAGTGTGCCTCTTTGCAGGATGGACTGTGAGACCAGAGTGAAACTGCTACTGCTTCTAGAGTGGTATTTCTGGAGGCAGACTGGGGAATCCCCCAGACGGCTTATCTTGAAGTTCCCCGTCACAGGGAAAATCCCTACGTGTAGGAACCAGTGCTCCTCCCATTAAATCTGTTAGGTCACTCCCATTTCTGCAACTGCCTGCACTGGTAGCACCTCACCCCCCTTTTTTTCTTCTCCCCCCCCCGGGTTGATCTGAATAGAAATAAGGTTGATCGTGGGGCACTGTGAAGGGCATCAAAATCAGCACTGAAAGAATCTCTCTCTTGAGTGACAAAACACAGGGGAAAGGGTTTGTCAGCCTCCCAAAATCCCCTCTCAGCCTTCTCTCTGCAGGTCTAACAGAACAGTGTCTGTGCAAAGGTTGGCCATATAAAGCAACGTTTCTGAAACCACATTTAAGCCCTCAGGTCATAATGCCACGAGGACACTGTGACTTGGGTCTATGGGTTAAGCAGGCATTTACAGCATGGCTGAGCAATACAAACTATGTTTCTGTAGTGTTACACATGTAACTCCCCATGTAGGCACTCATGATGTAGAAGCAGCATCTCTTCTTAGTGTATTTTGTAATTTTCAAGACAAGCAGGGCCAGCTGGAGTGACATAATTCTACCAAATTATATGCTGGACAATTTCCTGATTAAAAAAAATCAAGGCATCTCCCAGAAGAGGAATCATTTGGACATCCCCTCTAGATATCTGAAAAAGAAAAAAAAAGAAAAAAAAAGAAAAAAAAGAAAAAAAAAAAAGCCCTTTCCTTGTGATCTGTAAGGGCTGTTTCCCCCTGGAGAATTTTTGAGGAAGTCTGAGGTTGATCACAGAGGCATTTACAAATCATGAAACTCAGAAAGTTGCTGACATGTTATTTTTGGAAAACAATTCTGGCTGCTGTCTTTAGGCTACTGAGATCACAACGGAGAGAAGCCATTTAGGAGGGGGTTTTTTGAGTTTTGATGGGTGGAGAGTGTATGGTGAGTCCCTTTTGAAAACCAGGTTCCTGGAAGCCACATCAGGCTGGGCACCCTAAAGCCAAATCACCTCTAGAAAGTTTTGTGAGGAGAAGTCAGTTTGACAAGTTCTCAGCATGCAAAAGTCCAACTCAGACGAGTGAATGCCGTGGGTGGGTAACACTTTCAGAAACTCCAATCTGTTCTGTGAGGGAAGTCAGACAGCAGTCTCACCAGGGGCCTCGCTGCTGAAATAGGCTACTTATTTTTAAAGCTTTTTGCTTCTATCTTCATTGGCCGACATAGTAAATATAACAGGCTCTAAGCTTTATTTTTCTCAGTGTTTTCTGGTTTCAAGGACCTCAATCCATTACTTAAAAGATAGGTACAAGTAAAATGTAAATCCCAGTGGATGTCTCTAGAGGGAGAGAAAATCCTGAACTCTCACTTCTTTCTCCTGTGTGAAATAATAGAGTCCTTGAGAAGACAGAAGTGAGGGGGGGGTTGCTGAAGGAAGTCTTGGAGAGAAGAGGGCTCCAGTTAATATATTTCACATCTGTTCTTCACTAAAATGATGGCTCTCCTGCCCCCATGAGTCAGTCACACATCAAGCCCACCTCCAAGAAGGGCACTCAGCTTTCACCCAAGTGCCTCTTTCTGTGAGTCCTGCAGAGCTACGTGTTTACCCTTCATAAACCAGTCAAGAGGCAAAAACCTTCTCTACCTCCCTTTTCATTGTGGGGAAAACCCCAGTGAGCAAACCACAGTAAGCTCCTGCCCCTGCTGTGGGTCAGCCCACAGCAATCTTTCCCAAAACGGCCTGACCAGATGTAGTCTGGAGGGGCTGCGGCATGCCGAAGGCTGAGGTCACAAGTTTGCCCACACAGAAGTGCACTGAAGGTAAGCATAAAGGGTCAGCCTTCAGTTCGATCTGGGAAATGTACATGCCACACACTCTTGCCAAGGTGATGTTAAACAACATTCTTCCTCAGTTAAGTTAAAATACAGGAGTTAGGACTCTTAAAAACACACAGATTTTCCCTCTAGGACAGGCATAGCTTCAAGCAAAACAGCCCTTTTCCTCCAGAAATATTTGCAAGCTCAGCTGCTGTTCCACAGCACAGTATGTGAAGCAAGAGAGCAAGATATGAAAAACAAAAACTGAAACTCCCTTTGCTGGGGGAGAAGAAACCATTTTGCTTCTAAACTTTCCCTGGTTGGGATTTTTTCTTTAGGGAAACTTTGAACCAGGCTGTACTTTCCGTCCTAACTTTTAATACCTTTTATATGGTTTCAAAGGGCAAGCCTATTATCTCCAGAGCCCTGGAAGCTGCTTCAAGTTTCACTCCAGTGCTGAGCAATGGAAGCAATAGGAGCTCAGCAGGACAGGTTCGGGTGTGGGAGTGAAGAGGCAGTGATTGCCTGTCAGCCTTCTCCATGAGAAACAGATCCACATCTTTGCAGGGCCCTCAGGAACCGCAGGAGCTGCACGGTTTTGTGAATAAGTGGAAGTTTATCATTAAACACATTGTTCTGTGGACCTAATGAGACCTGCTTTCCTACAGGTGTGTCCTATTGCCTTTTCCTCTCCTTCCCTTGCCCGTACCACTCGCTACACCAACTGTAAGCCCTCGATCTCACTGAGCAAGAAGCACCATCTGCTCTGGTGAGTCCAGAGCTGCACGTGATGACTGACATTAGCAAGCAGCGTGTAAAATGGATACGTTCTGCCTACCTTTCCCTTAGCAAGGGCATTCATGGATCTCTGTCTTTGACCCAGCTGCTGATTTTCATGAATTTCATAGGCACTTAATTCTCTTTGAGCCCCGATCCCTCTGTCAGTTTGATAGAAAGCAGGTTCAGAACATACTGGCTGATAGACAGCCAGATGGCACGATCACAGAAATGTCATTCTCTGTGGGAAATGAGGCTAGAAGCACAAGGATGTGGCATGGATTCATGGGATAAGGTTAAAAAGTCAAGAGTGTATATTTTTTTCAGTGTTGATAGAGCCTTGAGAATGCTGTTCGTGGAATTGTATCCTTTTTCCTTGAACCAGGTAGGTACTGACTCCCTCAGATACTTGGGTAGTGGATTTTTCTAATTTTTTATTCCAGTGTGTGGCTGCAAAAGATATGTAAGATTCCTTCTTATTTCATGTATTTGCCCCTGAGTGCCAGTGTTCATCAGGAAACAAAGAATTTAAAAAAAACCAAAACCTTAGGTCTCTACAAGGAGTACAGAGCTCTCCACAATGAAGAATCAAAGGTTAAGACAGAGGTGTCAAAACAGCATTTAGCATTTCTGGCAAGGCACAGATTTTTCTGTATTGGGATATGATTATCAAATATCTTTTGTTCCACTGCATTTAGGTTCCTGCTTTGAATAAGGTCCATCCATGTGCCTCATGTCTATTGCGAAGCCACTGGTGAGGGGGGGTGTTTATTTATTTTTATTATTATTAATCTCCTGTGCAGCAATAAAAACTGTCTGATACGGTTCAACTGACAAAACCAGGAAGGCGTTTGTTTTATGTTTTAGTAGACAACCGTTTTTTAAATAATATACTGTGTGTAATGTGGCACTGTCAACCAAAGGAACAGCGACAGAAGAATCCACAGCCACAAATGCAGAGTAGTCGTATTTTGAGGGGCCCAGCAGAGCTGCAGTCACAGCGTTTACTTTCCTGTCATGCTAGGATCTCGATGCTCACCACACCAACAATTAAAAGCAACTGAGAGTTTCCAGATTGCAGCTAATGAGAGGTACGTAGATTACTCACAAAGAGGAGTTAGGAAAGTTTAAGGACAGAGTTCTCTTCTCTGCCTCTTCATGGCAGATGTTGGGTCAGGGTCTTGCCCTGACTGTTTAAACGGTGGCAATCCAGCAATACTGAGAAACCAAAACACTGGAACTATGACCTGCTGGGCAGCACAGAGCTTTGTGCTACAGACTGTCTCCCTCTGCCAGCTCAATAAATAACACCCAATTAATTATACACAAACGGGCACTCCTCTGAAACGCCTGGGCTTTGAAGTAAGCTGTTTAAGGTGTGCCAGCCCTGTTTGTCAAAGTAGTGATTAAGCATACTCACGTAGAAATTGAAATGTGACCCAAAAAACAGACTCAAAATGGAGGTATCCAAAACCAGAAGCTTTTTACAAACTGTTGGCCTAGGAGTTTAGGAATTGCCTTTAAGCAAACAGGAGCAAGAACTTATCCCATGTCTATACATGAAACTGTAAGAATTGGAATAAGGCTGTACTGAAGCTCCATCTAGTCCAGCATCTTGTCTCCAACAGCAGGCAGTGAGCTATCGGGTAGCCAAGCAGGCCAAGGTGCTGCATTCAAACTGCAGTGTCTGCTGGAGGTGCACATTAAAATCTCATTTTTAACATGTCCCTGGTTCCTCTTTTATCATCAGCATGCTAGATGGTGCTGGTGTTGCCAGGACTAGGGACATCTTGGACCACGGTTTGCAGATTTCAGTGGACTCTCCATTGCTTACCCTCCATGTGGGGTCATTCATGCTGCCTTCTCCAGAAGGTAAGGAGCAGATTATTGCCTGCTGTCTCTACTGAATTCTGCAACAGTAGTCCCCGTATAGTCCCAGCCTTGCAGAGCTCCTTCTTGGACCTTGCATCTCCTTACCACACCCAGCCAGGCACTGTTTTAGTAGAGATCGAACATTCAGCTGGTCTGCCCCCAAATTATGCTGTGGAAATACTTACTCCTGGTGCTCCTCTCTCTTTTCTCTTGCCTGTACATCCTCCCTAGACACACATGCTATGGGACTTCTTACATTGGAAGAGAATGAAGGATCCCAGTAGGTCACCTTGTACTCCTAGCTTATCCCATGGCCCACCAGGACTGTAAGTCAGGAAATCCTCTTGGGAGCAGCCTGTGCTAACAGCGGGTCTCACAGGGTGCCCTGACCATTGTGCACCATCTGGGGACCCGACCATGCACACAAACCAACTGTGCCAAGCTGCAGCCCCTCTCCTGGTGCCTCTAAGACCTCTTGTGGGGTGGGGTTTTTTTATGCCTTCCCCATCTGAGGTCCCACTGAGTCATGGGACTTCCTGATCAACTTCCCCCACCATCCGCAGCAGCAGAAAGAGGAAGCCTGGTGACGGGGTCCTGGTGACTGCGGGGCTTATATCCATTCCCTTTTCCTCTCAGGTCTCCCAGCACGGCACCAGTGGGCACTCTTCACCGGCTCCTTAGATGCCTGCAGGGTGGCGTGCCCTGTATCCCCCTCTGGTTCCCTATCTGTACATTCCTGACCCTTTGACCTTGATCTTCCTCTCTTCTCTGCCTTGTTGTCCCCCGCGATCATTTGGTTTTCCCCAGGTCTTTCAAAGAGCATAAGATCAGTGCAGGCATATACTGACACTTCAACAGAATACTTGTTAGCCTGAAAAGAGTTAAGGCAACTGGCCCCTACTATGTGTAATAACTTTGTGCCTTCACCAAATTGTCTTCTCACCATATGCCCTCTTTTCCAGTCCATTTATAAATAGGTTAAACAGCAGGAGCCCAGGAACAAAACCCCTCAAACATCACTGGAGACCTCCCTTAAATGTGAACACTGGCCATTTATCCTACTCTTTTAATAGGTTATTCACATGAAGACTTTTTCTCTTGTCCCATGGTGCCTTAATTTCTTTCAGAGCCATTACTGATGGACCTTTATGTCTTTGGAAATTGTTGCTGGGATTCTATATGGCTGACCTTGTTGTGGTTTTCTTTTAACTTGCCAGAGTTTATGATCCTTTCTATTTTCCATTCTTGGACACAACTTCTATTTTCTGAAGAAAGGCTTCTGCTTCTAATAAATTCCTTTGTCCTGCTGTTAGCCATGTCAGCTTTCCTTTTGGTCTTTCCAAAGTCTCTGTCCATACACAGAGGCTTAGAGCAAATGTACTCTTACACGTTATGTTTAAATAGTCACTATGAAAATATTTTAGCCTTCAGGCATCCATTTTAGTTTCTTTTTAACAAGGTTTCTTGTTCCTATGTAATTCTATTGTAGTTGGGGGTTTTTTGGCTTTTGTTCCCTAGGCAAGAATGTTGAGCAGGGGCATTTTGAACCAGGTTCTGCATGTTGCTCAGGGCTAATATGAAAGTTTTCTCTTCTGTTGTAGGCTCTTTCATGCAGCAACACTATTTTCTTTTTCTGCAACATCAATCCCTGATGTGACATTTGCCCAATATGCAGGTGGGAAATTGATATCTCCTGTTACTGTTGCATTTCTTGCCCTGTCAGCAACTCTGATCTCCCTCAGCATGTAATAGATACAGACATTTGATCTAACCCTGATATGGCATATTTCTGACTTAGGCCAGGAATGTCAGGCTGTATAGGTTTTCAGCTGCTTGTAAACACAATTAGCATGTTACTTTGATTTGGCACAAAGCTTTCTCTAATGCATGTTACCACTTCTCTACTGCTGCTGCCTCCTCTGTCTTTTTTTATACTTTGTACCCTGATTCTAGAGCATCTGATCAATTGCCTTCTTCCCATCAAGTTTCTAATACACATAGTATGAGACCATCCCTGTTTAAAGTCAGGCATTTTTGTTTCCCCATCTTGTTTGTTAGACTTCTAGCATTTATAAAGAAGCATCTTTTCTTTTTCTCTTTCTATACTATGGGATTCTTTTTGTTTGATTATTCTTCATTCTTTCTTTTTAAGTTTCACCAAATTATTGTTATTCACTGGAGGATAAAGTTTTCCTGACTTCCTGCTCTGAATACGTGCCATCCTGAATTATGTTTTAGCACTTGTCAGCTTCTCCCTTCCTTCAATTTAAAAAAAAAATCTCCTAACACCTTTTTAAGTGCCGTCACTGGTTTCATTTTAGTTTACCTGAATCTGACTACATACGATACCTGAAGAAGGAGCCATTCAGATACCTAAAACAAGGACACAGGCAAACTCCCCCTCTGGCAGATCTCCTTTTACATCAGCCAGCAGCGCCCATTTGGATCTGCTGTGATCCCGCGGTGAGTCTTTGGTTTCTCTCTCACTCCTTGTCACTCACATCCAGAGAGGGGAAAGTGAGAACAAAAAGCACACAGTATAAGGGATGCTGGAATAAATAGCCATTGCTAACTATATATTGTTACATTGCTTTGTCCTCAGGTACGCTTTGGGTCTTCCTTTTTTTAGATTGGAAGGACATTTTACAAACATTTCAGTTCAACTGCCCTGAGCACAGGCATTCCACAGGAGTCAGAAATGGTGACTTGGAAACAAGAAACATTATACTAAAAGCACTGTCGGGTTGAAATATGTTCAGTCTTTTTGGTTACATTTCTTCTATATACTGACATTTGGTCCTTCATTCTCCTTTAGCTTTCAAAGCAAAGATCTACCACCTGAGAGCTCCACACTCGTGGAAGAAAACAAGACTCAGGAGGCAACAGCAAAACGGAGAGCAGCAACACCCAACAAGGACTGTGAAGCACCAGGTGTGTAGTCGCCACTGGAACAGCAGCTTCATGGGACGTAGCCTAGGATGGAGCCCAGCCTGTCTGGAGATGAGGGACCAGGACAACTAGACAAGGGAGCACGCTCATCTGAGTTCCCATAAAGTCCCTGGGAATGACTTTCTTCAAAACAGTAGGATACTGGGCTCTCCCAGACCTCAGCTCCCACAGCCTCCCTCATTCCTTCAGCACAGGGCTCTGCACACGAGCTGTTGTCAGCAAAACCTTTAGTAACCATACTGATGAACATAAGAGATGGAAAGGGGAACCACTGTTTCTTGAGGGGGAGGCTGAGGAAACAGGTGACGTGTGGTGGGAGGATGAGCAGTGAGAAATGGAGAAATGAAAAATAGAAAGTTTTCGCTAGAGCTGTGACAAATATAGCTCTTCTAAGTGTAATGGAACTAGACGCAGAGTAGGCAGAGACAACTTGGTGGCCTTTTAAAAGGGGAAGGAGTGACGACTATGTGAAGATACTAAACTGACCTATGTCCTGAGGGCCCTGACTCTCAAGCTCTGGGGGTTCACGCTGAGGTGATTTTAAGATGGTCCAAGTTGCCCACCCATTGCCACAGGTTATTGCCCCATCACTGACTTGTCAGAAATAGCAGTGTTCCCACACCATAGGCACCAGACTGATATATTGACTTAAACTGAGGTGACTGTGGCTAATTCAGTTCACTAGGATGTGGACTGTGGTGGCCAAGAGATCTCCTTCTTGATCCCTATCAGGTTTAGTTGAATAGGTGACCAGCTGAAGTCAGAAACCTTCTGAGCCATCACAGCCTAACCTGACAAGCACCAAGAATTGCCAAGAGAGCACCAGGAGAGCCTTGATACCATTTTAGCCCATTTGCTTGTCTTTAGACCTCCTTTCCTCTGCTTTTCACAAACTCCTTTGTTGCCCTAGCTTGCAGAAGGCATTGGAAAAGGTTTACAAAAGCCCCGTAAGCTTGTTCTTTTGGTTTGTTGTCTTCCCTCTAGGGAGCTGAGTGACAGACTGAGTAGCACAGGCAGGATGTAATCCCTTGACATGGTTCAGAGAAGAGCACTGGTAGTTTTATAGCATGGCTGTCAGGGTGCAGCGAGGGCCGGGGAGAAATCTCAGGATGGCAGGGCAGGGCCTGGCAGCCAGGGCCTGTCCCACCGCCCTGGCCAGGGTAGCCTGGGCAGACGCAGTCCCAGCCCCGGGCATCTGGCACCTCCATGGGGATGGGAATGGGCCCATGGCCAGACAGGGCAGGGCTGTGGGGAGCTGGAGACCAGCCCTGCTGCAACATCACTGGGGCAGGGATTCACAGCCCTGGGGGGCTGAAATGGGGTCCTGGTCCCTGGGCAGGGTGGGGGGAGCCCCAAGGAAGCTGGGGCAGGGACAGGCAGGGCTGGTGGGGCCCTCAGGGCCCTGACAATGTCATTGACCAAGACCGACACTTTTGATCATCGCTGCTCATATTAAGGAACTACAGAGAAAAACCTACTCCAGCAAATGAGTTGCAAAACTAAGCTTAATCCACTCTAATCAAAATTCACTATTGTTACCTTGGTCATGTGCTCTGATAACCACAGTGCAAATTACCACTGCAGAGCCAAAAAGATATCAGCCTTAAACTTGGTGCCAGCTTTGCACTGCTTCTAGAGATTTGGTTTAGCTCTGACTACAGCGACCCCTGCACGTGCTAGGAGGAGCTGCTAATGAATGGCAAGTATATTCTCCCACAAGAATCACAACTAATGGCTCCTGCGCAGTTAGATAATCAACCATTTAATAAAGGGTGAGCTTCTACCTCTTACCTTCCATGGGGAGCATTAATGCATTATTTTCCCCTCCTTAGCCACTTATTTCCACAAAACTGTTAGGAATTTAATATTTTTTAAACCACTCTTCCTCTATTAATCTTAGCTGAAATTGCCCAATGGATTCAAAAGTTATTAGGAATAGCTAGATGGTTGTACGGCTGTTGACAGAGACAGACACAAAGCATTATTGTATTAAGAAAGCACTCAAGTTTATAGCAACACAGATTTTTAAATCACGTTAACATCCAGCAGATAGCTACTAGTATGAGGATTATGTTTCATTTCTACACAAGTCTGCCTCACTAACAGCCTGAGAAGCTAAAGGAGCTCAGAAAGAAGTGGCCATTACTTAGACTTCATGCCTTGATGGTCTTCTCTGCGAAGGAGTGATTGCATGGTCAGCACTTGGCAGGAGGGCTTACATAAATACTCTTCAGAGACTAAAAGTTTGGCTTTGCACATCCAATTCCAGATCTTTCAAAGCTGCAGTTATCATCTTTCTCCCCTCCGACATTTTATAAATTAAACCCCTTCACTCTGTCCAATTCCCATGTTAGCCTTTCCCTTCTTGTACCTTGAGACTTGAAGGAGCCGAGGTTGCTGCTCTTACTGATGCTGAGCTTCTCAATAGCTAAAAAGCCTTATTGCTTTATATGAGTATTTCTCAGGGAACTTCAAGCTTTAGATGTAAACATTTGTGACTAATTTCTCCTTAGGACTATTTAAAATATAATGAGACCTACATTTTATATTGATCTGAGCTTTAGTTTACTTGTTCATGTATTTTTGAAAAAGAACAGGTGTTGCTTGAATGTTTCCTATGGGGCAGATTAAACACACTCTAGAGAGCACACCTGAGCCAAAGGTCAATCTTTCTCAGCAAGCCAGCCAGCAACAAACTGCTCCATGCTTTCCCAACTTTGGTAATGAAGGCTTATAAAGTAGACTGTAAAGAAATTATTTTTATTTATTTTTATGTAAACTTTTACAAACTATTGAAATATATGTTTTGAAAATTTTTGCTTTAGTGGCCTGCAGAGGATAGCATCTGGTTTTCTACCTACAGTATTATTTAATTTGGAAAATTCCAAGTCTGCCAATAAATTGGTCTGGCAGCTTTCACTGCAGAATTACAAGTTGAGTGGTTTCCACTACTAGCCAAGCCTACAGTTCTGCCTTCTGAGAAGTATATTTCTCGCAAGACTTAAGCTTCTTTCCAATTAAAGTCTGAAATGGCTTTGTCATATCTGTGGGCCACTGTACTCTTATTGAAAAGCACCTCATTTAACTAATCTCACTGCCATTGGCTTTAAAGTGATGGTCTTCATGCCCAGGACAAGCACTCTGTTTCTTCCATGGGAGGCTTGGTTACCTCAGAGCTGTGCCGATTATGTCAGGGAAAAATCATCTCTTCAAAACTCTCCATGCTGGCCCTAAGCAGAGCAGTAAAAACAGGTTGGTGAAATAAAAGCTGTGGTCTGTCACCATGTATGGCTAGGAGGAATTACTGAAAAGCTCTTGTGTTCCCTCCTCACCCTCTGAATCGGTCTGGGTATTACAGCTTAGTCTACGTATTTCAAAAGCAGAAGAGAAATCAATGTTGCATGAGCGTTTAAAATGTCAAAACCACGCAAACAAGCAGTGGATGTGTCACTTGTTTGCGATGATCTCTACTTACAGACTATTCTGTAAACTGTATCTTAAGCTAAAACTCTAGTTTGTTCATTTTCAGAAAGGGACTGGGCAGTTTTGGGGGGGATGAAGGGAGAAAGTAATACTTTTTTTCAGGAAGAACTTTTTATTGCTACTCATCCAAAGACAGAGCAACTGTTAGCTGGTCAGTTTGAGTGATTTTCTTAAATGAAGGTGGGGAATAACAAGTCACAGGAAGCGTGGCCATATGTCCAGGAGAGAACAGAGCATTTGTCTCCTATCTATCTAAACTGGCCAACTAAAATGGCAACTTCCTTCAGCAAAAAAGCAGAGTTATATGAATTTAAAAATACCACAAACATTTCAGTACGTAGCTACGTATGCCATGGAGACTGAGGCATTTCCTACTGACAGTGGAAGCAGAATGTTTATATTATAAATTATTCTTGATGGCTCTGAATGATAAATGTCAAAAACAAGTGATCCTGCAGGGAAATCTATTCTAGCAGAATTCTAAATCTGCTCTGAAAAGCATATTCAGCCTGAAGAAATTGATGGAACTGATATTTTGCAGAAGCCCTTGGTTTTCTCCTTTCATCTACAGTTTCTAAATACAGGTCTGTAATATTTTTCCCACGAGTTCGGAAGATCTGAATTTCTCCTGAGATGACTTCCTACCTTTTTCAGCCACCACTTCACCCTCGTTACTTATCTGTCCTGATATTTTACCTTTCTGAAGTTTTGAATCAAGGCATTATCTTTGTGAAATGTCTGGTCAAGCAGTTATAGATTACAAAAGCTCATGTTTGGGGCTCTTTATCTGGTAGAGATGGGAGGTGAGAGGGACCCGTCAGAGAAAAGGGCCTAAGTATCTCTAATCTCCACTACTCTCCTTTATTCTCTGCCTTAGGAATGGTTGCACTTCAGAATGAGTATTACAGAGAATTTTTTTTTTCTTTCTTTTCTGAAGATTTCACTAGTTGTAGTTGCTTTAGGATTCCCCAAGATGATATCTGAGTATAAATCATTTCTAAATTTTTATTAAAAATTGATGCAAGAGAGAGCAGTGAGAACAATATTGGGATCTTAGTCTAAATTCTGCTCAGTTTCTGTTTTTCAGTTACTCTGGGTATAAAATGTGAAAAAATATAAAAGTGGATAAATTGATTTTGTTTCAGAAGTACATGTTTTATTGTCCAGTGTAGAAGTGGATACTCCACCTACACAAAAGAAGAGTTGTGAATCTGCACCAGTTGTTGAATCTTCACTGGGATTTTATTTTCCACCAGTTTTCATTTCCACATTTCATTTCCTTCCTGGCCCTGCGTGCCGTGTATCCAAACCTCTGTGTGACAAAAAGCAATGATATGTGAGCCATGCGGTTTGACAAAAGAAAAGGGGAGATGGGCTGGGGGCCCTAGATCCAGATAATCCACCAGCAAAGTGCCCCAGCAGCCACACGCTTAGCCTTGGCACTGCGCCACACGCACTTGCCGCTCCCGAGTTAGTTGGTTTAGTTGAAGAGGCCAGAGCTGTGCTTCCACCGTCAAAGATCAAGATCACTGATGGGTGCAAGTGGTCCCTCTGCAGACGCTAATGAAAGTAAGGCTACAGGCTGCCTTGCATTCTCCAGGAATTCACGTAGGGGTAGTTAAGTTGTTGGAAACGCACCTTTGGTTTTTTGTAGTGGAAAAACCGGCGCTAAGTGACAGGGTAGGAGATGTCTGGGTATGTTGGAGGATTCCTTCTTCTTTAAGTGAAGGGGAAAAAAAGACATGCAGAATTCCTATTTTGATGAACTGACTCTAGGTGGCAACAACACTCTGTGTAGCCTTACCAGAGGCTAGTCAGGCAAAGACTGTTTAATGCTGCTTACATAGAGGCAAAAAATGATAGCATTTTCAGTACTGCTTCTAGAAAATTTTCCAGCTGATTGCACCAGCTGCACATTGCTAGAAACATTTCCAGATTCTGTCGGTTTTCATTGTAATAGAGGACCCGGTTTGCAACACGTATTTTGAATAAGATGCTGCATGTTTCATTTTGTAGGCATAATACTGCAGGTGTGCAGAGGAAAATTAGCAAACTATTCTCTTTTAGTTTTCCTGCTTGGATGGGCAATCTCAGGAAGCGCGTATATAATCCTGATTTGTAATGATCCCCGTAAAAGTGCACAGATGGGTATGTACAATTGCAGTTCTGTAGCATTCACCAACGATGCTCTTAAAATGCCACTTCATCAACTCGTCAAAAAAAACAGCCACACAGATACCTACAGAATGCTTGCCACATCTTCTGTGTAAAACACTGTATTATCTGCCAAGAGATTTGTAATTCCCTATTTCATTCCCTCTTCACTACGTACCCAGCTTCCTGGGCTTAGCAGTAGATAAGCAAACACTTGCACAATATAAAAATTTTTACAAGTATGATAAACTGCAGTGTTTTAGCATTTTTCTCAAAAGTCAGTTTCACTGTTAACTCCACTGACCCTTGAAATATTTAAATCTGTTATTGATGTGTTCATAGGCATAGGGAGAAAGCAGAGAAAAAAAATACTAGTTTTGATTACCAGTTGCAGCAAAGAACTGTCATTGTAACCATACTATATACTAATAATGACCACAGAAAATCTTTCAAGTGTGATGACATCATGTTTGTAGCAAGGCCAAAGTGTCTGATGGCATCTACAGGGTATGATAAACTTATTTATTACTCTGCCGAAGTGACAAAGCTGTGAAACCCTGTGATTAAATCAGCTGTTTCGTATAATTGACCCATTCACCCACATTTTGTCAATTAATCTCCTCTGGGGCTATTTCCAGGATTTCAAACCTCTAAGCTGCTTTCAAAGAGAAGAACTGTCCTTTAAAATGTAAAAATGTATCACGTGAAAGCAATTTCTTTCTTTCTTACCAAATTGTGAAATTTCCCTTTAAATGATACTGAATCAGGTTTCCAGATTTACAGTATTCTAAATCAATATCTTATAATCCTCTATAAATCTTTTAGACTGAATTTTAAAAAATAAATATGTATAAATGAATCACGATTTATTCCTACTAGGAATATATAAACCTATCTGGGATGAGAGTGCCCTAAAAAGGAAAAATAGAATTCACTAACCTTTAAGATACTTTATGTCAAGGTACTTTGTGTACCTTGTGTACACTTAATTTTATTAGTTTTTCTTCCTTTCAATTAAGCAGTAGTTTTACTATACATTTTTCAAAAAGTGGGGACATGATGGCAAAAGTAATGGAAACACAATTGGAAAAATTGGTTATATCTACGACATATTGCCCAAATACATATCATAATATATTGTTTTTCAAGTTTCCTTGTGTTAAAAAGGCCTATCTGTGTAAAAACAATGCTGCTAATCATGGTGGGTGTTTTCAGTTGTATTCAGAGATACCCACACTTCATATCAAGGTCCTAGGACCCTCACTCAGACGCATGTACACCACCCCGAGAGCCGAGGTGTGAGAGTTCAGTACACCAGCACTGAAGACTCATTTTGGACAGGCCCTGAGAACCTTCTCAACTTGTCTCCCACACAGCTTGAGGACACTTTTGATAAAGTATCATCATGTATAGCTATCATAACACCCATCCCGTACTATCCGTGGTAACCCTCAAATGCAAAAAGTGACACTTCATTACAACCACTGTGGCTATTTTTAGGAGTCATTCACCTTGTGGCATCTGAGCTAGACAAGGCTTCTCGCATCTGTTTGTCTCCCCACAGGTGTCCCATGTGCCACCTCTGCTTTCAGACGTTAGTAGCCCTCATTTCCCTCATATGCCCTGCATGCTCATAATTTTCTTTCTGCTTCCTATACAAGGTGTCCCATTCTCTCTATTCTCACGCCAGAGTAGGCTCATCTCACACTCCTTAGAGGTGGTATTTTCATGCCACGTTCCGCATCTTTTCCCCAAAAGCTTAGCCTGCACTAATAGTGCCTGCACCGTTTTTTCACCCAGTCGCGCTTCTCCCATCAGGCTGTTATCTGGTTCTGTTCCCTTTCTCCCCTCTCCATACCAATGCCTCTGTTGATCCTTTCACACATTGCTTAAGCTGTGGTTTTCTTTCTCCTTCATGCCAGATCTGTGTTGCGCTGCGGGACTCCGTACTAGAAATCCACATTTCCTCCATGCCAGAAGCTCTGTGTGCCCCTTCTAATTTTCATCCCTCCTCCTATTTCTTACTCCTTTCTCCTCTTTCTTTTTCAAGGTGTCAACATTTTTAACACAACTGGGTTATAGGGCCAAAATAAAATGAGTCATGTATTGAGACTAACATGTTTTTCTGCCATCAGCTAGCTCTTTGATCAACAGGAGTTTAGCAAGTGCATTGCAAATGCTAGCTGTCCCTACTGCAAATGTGGGGAAATGCGTTGCTTGCCGAGAGCCCCGTGGGTTTCCAGATACAGCTGGGTAGAACATATGCTAGCAGCTCACCAAGGTCTTATCCAGTATTGACGTGGACAAAATCAATGTGACTACAGGCAGTGAGAATTAAAGTTGTAAGGACTGACAGCTGCTAAATCATGTGTTGTTTAACTCTTCAGTACAAAACTCTGTGGGGGTCTGTATCACCATTCTTTACCCTTTGGGCATCCCTCCACCCTAGTTTTCACCCACATCAGTGAAGTTTTTCCCACTGATGATTGAAGTGTTCCCTGAAACTTCTGAATTGGCCCAGTAATCAAAAGCTACCACATCATGCCTAAGCTTAAAGTGCCATGAAGTTGTAAAAAAATAGCCTCGTCTGTTCAACCAGCCATTGAAACATGAAAACCGTAAGTGACATGTCAGATGCCAAGTTATGTTTTAAGATGAGGCATCATGTAATAAAAATAGTTTTCAGAATATTGTTACTTGTTTTGGTTTAGGTTTTTTTCTCAAATAGGGTCAGACATTACTTTGTACAGATTAAAGCATCTTATTTTCTAGATGAAACTGTCTCATGTTTGCAATGAAACAGTTTGTCACTGTTTGGGTGCAATACGAAATGTCGTTCTCTACAGTACTACCAGCAGTTCCAGATAATCAACAAGGGAAACAATACAACATTCAAAACAAAACTGAATGTTCATGTGTCCCATAAGTGTAGTTTCCATATTTTTCACCCATTGAGGAAGTGACTCCATTCCCTGTTTATACTTAAGAGCTGTATCCATTTCAAAATAAGTTTCACTCAGCAAAATACTTATCACATTTTCAGGAGCTCTACCTTCTACCAGCTTTACCCAAATTTTATTTGGCAGAGCACCACCATCATGGAATAGAATAGCTGTCGGTGGCAATGGCACAAGCCATCTCCAGAAGGTGGTATTTGGCTGTTTGCACGTGATTCTCTTTCAAACAGCTACTCTGTATTTCCTTCCATATGACAAGTCTCCACTGTGATTTATAATTCTAAATACAACCCTATTTATTACAGATGAATTGGAAAGTAAAGACTCTCTATAGTCAATCTATACTATACTTTATCCACAAGCTGTAGAAGAGTGAAGACCTAAACCAACCTTAGTAGACTTTTATTGATGATACAAATAAAAACAGATTTTACGTTTTGTGCTTATCAGATAAATCTGGAAATGATGAAAAGTGGAGTAAAGGAAGACTCCAAATTAAATGTAGACTGTACCAGTTGGCTTCTTTCATTGATAAATAATATTTTAATACTGTATTTTTTTTTTTCTAACCAAAGCCTACCTTTCTGAAACTCTTCCCTTGTCCTCAAATTCACTTCAAATCCTGGAGTTACTGCCTCTTCAAAAATTTTGTTCCGTGTTCACTTTTCATGTTGGTTCTCCAACTGACTTTTACCATAAGACAATTTAAGGAATTTTTTTCCACAAGGCAAGCAACATTTAACGTGAGAGTTAAATTTATTATATGCAAAACTGGTTTTAGGACAGTAATCATTAATTAATGACAAATCATTAATTCAGATATTGAAATTACTGTTGGGGCTTACAGATCTTAGTGATGCAGGAACTTTTATTCAACATTATTCTGCCTGCAGTGGCCTTCTTACTATATGCATCATTAACTTCTTTACATGCAGTTAACTGACAAACAAGAAAAGAATAAATTCAAAGTAAAGAGGAAGTAGACAGGAAAAGCTATAGTGTCTTTCTTTGGCTTCTCGGGTTTAGTTTTTTAAACCTAAAAGCTGCAGTGTTTGGTTTTCTCGGTTTCATTTTTTTAAACCTTAAGAAGCAGCAAAGTGATTAGACAGGCTGTAAGCATTAGGGCTTCTGATATTCTTTCACAATGTAATTAACATTACCCTACCAACTCTCTTGTATCACACAGAATATGTATTTCCTCTGGGAACTAGTATACCGCAAGAAAACTAAGATGCTAACGCATAATGTGAATTCTACCAATTTCATGCCACTGATAGACACAGAATCACATCCCAGGGAAAGTTGAGCTCCCATTAGACTGGTATTTTCTTCCTTACTGTTGTTTGGGGCAGGGGTTGGAGGTGTAATGGTTCATGAACATTTTTATGGAAATTCATGCCGGCTTAAAAAAAAAACAGAACAAAACATTATATAGATGGTGTTGATGGCAGATGACTACTGACATGCAATTGTTACACTTTTCTGCAGTTGCTTTAGAAAAAAACAGCAAAACATTATATAGATGGTGTTGATGGCAGATGACTACTGACATGCAATTGTTACACTTTTCTGCAGTTGCTTTAGCTGTGCCATCATGTTTCGTGATGTGGATGGGAAATGCAAAGGGATAACAGCCATTGCTGGTACCAAATTGCTGCACAGGCTCCAACTGTGAGCCAGTAATTGTTTTTTTTATGTGAGGCAAGAAAAGATGGGCACATTTTGAATCTGTTAAAGTGTAGTACAGGTTGGTCAATCTACTTGAACAATCTCAGGCTGGTTTAACGCACAAATAGCATGGAAAAACTGTTATTCCTGTGTACTGAACAGATAGCTTCAGCCTGAGGACTTGTTTGGATGACGTAGCTTATAAGAGAGTAAGAAGGTAATAGGTGTAGTAGTGCTCTGCAGTACTGGCATCATAATTCACCATCAAATTTAAGCATGATTCAAGTTTATATATAAGTAGTGGCTGTGTGAGTTATAAGTAGTTTTCAGTTGGCTGAACATCTTGGGATATGTGTGGTCTTATCACATTATTATCTTTCCCAAGACATATGAAGTCCCTACTTTTTTTGCCAGGCACATTTATTATGTTGTTGTACTGAACTCCCACTATATGAAAAATTTATATCTAAAATGGGTGAATCTAATTGATTACGGGAAAAAAAAACCTCCTAATGTCTCCAGTACAATTTTGGAGTTTTGTATGACTAATGGCTGCAAGGCTTGAGGTGAAAATTTCAAAAGTGACTCATTGACTGGGGATTGTAACATATTAAAATAATGGAAAAGTTCTGTCTCCAAAGTACCCAGCTTCTGTTGGTTTTCACCTAGTAAGTTTGCATCTGTTTGAAGAAACACTAACGGTCACATATGCAATCTACCCCTGAGCTGGGTTAAGTATGAACCATACAGCGGGTTACTAGCTCCGGTAGTCGAGAGGTTTTCAGGCTGGAATCAGATGGTGCTTGGCAGGACTACTTAGAGCATGGACCATACAAATACAGGACTACGCCTGTCACATGGATGTGTCTTTAGATACCTGAGTCCCTGAAGGCCAGATTTGCAAATGAGTTTAAAAAGAAGGGTTTGCAGTTTCCCAGCAATGTAGTCCTTGGTGATCTGTGGAAAGAGAAACACCCAGTGCTGTGCAATTGGAGGCACAGGTTGTTTACTCAGGCACAAATGGGTGACTGGGGCGGGGGGCGTTAGTCCCTCCTGCATGAGAAAGTGAATCTGCATATCAGATGAGAACCAGTATCGTCTGTTGTCATAACTTCTCCCCCTAATCACCAGCAGTAGATGCTTCAGAAGAAGTTTCAAGAAACTCAATAATTTGCCCAAAGAGGTAATGTTAATGCTGTCAATGCTCCTTTCCCTGTCCCTCTGGCTTAATGACAGGCTTATGCATTGAAATATGAAGGTTTCTATCCCTTTACACGTTTTATACAACCTAATCCTTTCTTTAAATTTTATCTCATGTTAACAGTGAATACTTTCACTTTAATAGCTAATATTTCCTTTCATCACTTTCAAATTTGTATCTTTTTAATTCCACTGGATGAACTCTTGTTCTTAAATTAGGGAAAAAAGGTGACTAGAAATGCAGGATTTATCTTCTTTGTGCCATTCATTATTTTTTATAAAACTCTATCACGTCCTTTCTTCATGCCATCCCTAAACAGGTCGAATCTTTTCAATTTCTCCAGATACAAAATTTTCTCTCTCAGCCTCTAATCATTTGCACTGCCTGTCTCCAGATGCTCTCTGTATCTGCTGTATCTATTTTGCAGTCGAGTTCCCAGAACTGAACAAAGTATTCAAGGTGTAGCAAATAACCGATCTGTGGGAATTACAGTATTTCCAGTCTGATTTTTTCTTTCCCACTAGCGCTTTGTTCAACACTGCTGTCCACTGAGCTTTCCACAGTACTGCCAGGATCTTTTTTTCTGAGCAGTTGCACTCAATTAAGATCCCAGTAGGCTGTGTGAATAACACAAAATACACCATCCAGAGCTATGCTTTCCTAGCGTTAATCCCTTTGGCCACTGTGGTGTTTATTCAGCTACTTAGGTTAGGCTTCTCTTCACTATCTCTGAGGCTCTCCTACAGTAAGCAAAGTTAAATACTGGTATGCGTTCTGTACGTTGCCACATTGTTTTACCCCTTTCCAGATCAATATTTTTAACATGCCCTTTTAACACGTGTTTCCTTGAGATGCCATGTTGTCACAGGAGGCCTGTTGCCACATCGTTTTACCCCTTTCCAGATCAATAATATTTTTAACATGCCCTTTTAACACGTGTTTCCTTGAGATGCCATGTTGTCACAGGAGGCCTGTAAGTGTATACGCTTGGGATATATCTACACAGCCCCACACAGGGAGTACAAACACAGTCAAGCATGTCTATATCGGTATAGCACCACACTTCAACTCATATGTTGCCTGTTTCTCAGCAGGCTACTTCACTGCCTTGTCTTGAGTAGCTGTGGTATCGCAGCACGGCACTACATGGTGAAGGGCAGGCACGAGCCTGGCCATCTTGAAAGTCAACCAGATAGTAGTAATACTTGCTTTCCGACAGTTTTGAATGCTCAACAGTACTTTCTCTCCCACCACAAGTTTGGATAGGAGCCTTTACAAACCTCTGATAATTATTTTGTTAAATGATCAGCTGCAAGTCTGAATATATTTACACGTACTTGATTTTCCTTATCTCTGCAATGTGGTAGAAAACAGGTATAGAAACAGAAAGGCTGGGAATCCAAGCATGTACCCCAGATACCATGGATCTGGTAACTACAGTGCTCCCTCTCAAGCCCTCCTCTCCTCAACAACCTTCTCGTGTCCCTCACCCCTAAAAACCACTTCCAGCCACTGCCGCTGCTGCAGTGGCTCTACCCAGCCAGAGGCACCTCTGAGAAGCAGCCCGGAGGAGCAGCAGCTGGCAGAGCTGGGGAGGGCCTGTGCCCATTTGGCACTCCGATCCCTTTTGTACTGCTCTAGCTTTGTCTCTGCAGAACATCCAGAAATCTCAAGCAAAGGTTTAAAATATACATTTCTGCCCAAGGGAAAAAAAAAAAACCAACAAAAAAACAGAAGAAAAAAGAGGATATGTCTGAGGAAACACAATTGAAAGATAGCCCTGGGGAAAGCATATTTTCCTTTTACAAAGCCAGAACCTAGGAGTTCATCCCCTATTTTAGCATATTTATGTTTTATTGCTTCCTTCAATTATCGTTTTGACTCATTTTCCAGATTCCGAAGGCTCTAATTTCCAAAAGGACTGCTAGACACAGAAAAATGGTTTTGCGCTGTCTCCTGACAGAATTATTATTACAATTATTACGTTATTTAAAATTTATATTACACATATCTAAAAGGCCACAATTAAATTAGGCCCCACTGCGCTCGCCACTACCTAATGGCATTCCAGGCCCTCAGGAAAAACATTTAATTCTAAGGTAAACTCCTTGGGGCAGAAATTACCTACATTTTTGTTCTGTGGGAAAACAGTGTCTGGCACTGGTGTAGCCTAGAGGCTGCACCACAATCCTAATAATAATAGTAGTAATGATAATTAATATTGGTATTAAATATTGTTACTTCAATTTTACCACAGCTTACCCCCCTCTTTTGTTTTAATATGGTGTGCTAAGAATGCGTTTCATTCCTTCGACTGAAGCATTCCTTATTTAACGTTTCAGTGCTGCGCTAAGGATACTTTGCTCTGCTTACAGGGAACAAATAGTCCAATGGAATAAGCATTTGGTGGGATGAATGGTGTTTGGAGTGAGGACAAATGACAAAAGAGAGGGGACACCATCAAAAGCTGTTCTGCTCCACGTGAATGTTAACACTTGTTCAATGTTCCACGATGAACTTCCTTCAGTACACCGAGTTACTGGAAAAAATCCTCCACGCTGAGAAAGACGCACATGTCAGTGCTGAGTCAGAAGCTGGCAATGGTCATGTCAGCACACATTTTTTTAAATGTTCTTTTTTTTTTTGTCACCCTCCCCCAAGGAAGTATATGTTCCCTAAAAAGCGTTGCCAGAAGGCATTCCAGCTGTAGATTTTAAAAGTATTGTCCTTAACGCAAACTGGGAGAAATAGTGACAAAATATAAAAACACAAAGGCAGGATAGCTTAGTGTTAAAATGTTACAAAATGTGATGCTGATTTAATACTTACTTATTTAATACTTATTTAATACTTACTGCAATGCAAGAGTTTAATAACTTTTATTTTTCATTACCCTCACTGTACCTATAGAAATACTGTGACTGCGAACAGCCCGAGCATCAACTTAGCACGTTTGCAGTTAGTGCCCTACTTCGTAAATGCTATTACAAAAGTTAGGATCCAAATGACATTAAACTAGTTAAAATTAAATACATTTCAAGCATTTCAAGCGGAGTTTTAAAAAAAACAGTAAACACTTCACAAGCACTAGAATGGTGAACTGGCTAAGGCTCTGTTCTAAAGATACAGGTGATATCCATCTACAAAAATGGCTCATCTCTGTCAGTGAAAGATCATCATAACCTTGATAGGAAAAGTAATCTAGAAGGCACAGATATCTGCACAATACTAAGACACATCCAATTGTGCCTGCCTGCGAGTATTTAAGATATCACCCAATTGTCTCAACTGCAGCTTCTGGAAATGCTATTCTTCACCTTCAGCCTAGAGAGGGAAACCTGTTTAGAAGTCGGTGTGTAAAACTGCATTGAAGATTAAAAGCCCCAGGAACACACAAAATAATATCACAACTCAGGTGCTTTGTATCAGTGAAGACCAGATAGTAAGTCTTTCCTATCATTTTTCTAGCCCTTCCTGCACTTCCACCTGGGAGAAAGTGCTATGAAATTCTTTTGTAAGAGAAATGAATAGGCATCATGGCAACAGCAGTGTTTCTTACTGTCAAAACAATGACCATTTCTTTTAGCAACATTTGTGTCACTAAATTCTCTCTTTTCTAAATACATCTTAAGTTAAAAAGCATCCTTACCATTCCAAAAGGTTTTAGAATATGAATTGCTTTCCAGCTTTCAGTTTTTTATTATGAATTTATTATGAATATTATTACTCCATTTGACTAAAAGGATGAAAGCATTCTTTTATATACAGGAAAAATGAGCAGAATTTCTCTTACACTATAAGATCCAGCATGTGGCAGATCTTTCTCTAATGTTACTCTTTCCACCCCAGAGCAAGAGAATTCGCTATAAGGTAAAACAAAAAAATTAATTCAGCTCTGCCATGCTCTGACTGGATTTATCTTTTTTTAACTCTAGAATTAGTATTTAGCATGCAAATTAGATAGATAAATACATGGTGACCTCCTGTCTTTCGTACCCAACCTTCTGCCTCCCTCATTTGTGCCGTCATTGTCATTTGGCTGTGTTATGGTCTGCCAGCAGTTCTGCTGTAAGTCGCGTTGTTTTGTGAAGAGCTCCTGTGGGGGGTCTTTCTTGTCTTTGGCAAACTCTTCCTAAAGAGTATTTTCTGCAGTGTACCAGCAGCTCTTGGCACAGATTTGTCAGCTCACAGTGACTTGCAGTGCTGATACTTAATAGTCATCCCCTGTAGCTTAGCAGTGGCAGTAGCTGAGATGGATAATGCAGCCTCTGAGTTGCACCTTGCATGTTGGGTTTCTTCTGTTTGGCAAACTGGGAAGGGCAATTTAATCAATATAAACAAGGGAAAGAGAAAAGGAGACATCCATCTTGCACTTTGAAGGATGTTTTATCAACTTTACTACTATTGAGAGAGAGAATAATAACGTTTCAGGGAGAGAAATTAGAAGAGAATAGATTCAACAAACCAATACCACTGAGCCTTCAGTGGATGAGGAGGAAAGGAAGAAGAAAGGAGGGACTGCCTCAGCTTTTGTCAGTCGTGCCAAGCAGGGAGAGGGACGTGAAGATGGGTGTCTGTGACATGCCATAGGCTGTTGCTGTAGGAAAACACACCATCCCCCAGACTCATCCCCCCTGAATCTCATAAGCGTCAGGACACAATGGTATCTCCCACCCACCTGGCTGCTTTACCCTGATCTGTTCTCAGCCTTTCCCTCCTCTTCCTTCCCACCATCCGTGTTTCCCTTCCCGTTTGCTGCCTGCACAGCACCCAGGACAACGGTCCCTACTCCTCCTCGTCCCTTAGGGCCTGCTGCATCAAACGAAATGCACCGCAGCAGACAAAAACCCCACCGCGCCCTTGGATCTCGCGTCAGCGACCACGAGCTGCTGTCCAGAGGGGTCCCAGCAGCAAGTTCCCACACGAAAGCAGCTCCTCACCAGAGGACGCGGAGCTAAATCACTTTTACAAAATGAAACACTGTTGCTAAAAAAGTTCGGTCCTGGGTTTGTGGGGGTTTTTGTGGCGATGCGCCGGGGCCAAACGGGCTGCAAAGGGAGGGGGGCGGGGGGGGGGGGCCCGCA
>NW_008794709.1:3115411-3138462 GCF_000699145.1 Aptenodytes forsteri
GCAACCGGTGGGCTCGGCTTTCCCTTTCCGCCGGGGACAGCCCTTCCCCTCGTCAGTTAAGATTACCCTTGATAATAATAATTTTATTATTGTTGTTGTTATAAAAATATGCTTTGCCCCCCCCGGAAATTTTGTGGTTACAAAGTTTAATTTGTTCAGCTTTATAAAGTAATGTTGAATAGGATGATAGCTTCAAAATGCACTACTTATTTTAAAAAAAATGAAGTCTAAAGCATTGGTGCTGAAGAGTAACCAGAAAATTACTGCTTGGTTTTAGGAGTAAGTGTACCAAAAGGTTTTATGTGAAAAGAGTCTGTAGCTTTCGGAGTCAGCCTAGCTCATTAGAAGACCGACCTAAGGTAAGATGGTAGAGATGGTCAAACGTAACACGTTTGCTTATCTCGGGCAACCAAGGCTAGTCAAGAATTAGCCACCCTTAGCTCTTGAGATACTAATGTCAGAGGGTCGATGGGAAGGTCATTAGCAGGACAGTTGCCTGAGCGCTGTTTGTAGTGGCTGTATGGATAACATCTGAATCGTAGTGGCTGTATGAATAACCATGCATTTCAGCAGAAGTTTAAAATTCAGAGCAACTTCCCAATGATAACAGAACGGCTGACCTTGCATGATGAGGTCCTAAGGAGCAGCCATTATGGTTCGTTGCTGAGTGATTTAGGAAATAAACTGGTTGATGGGCCAAGGCAAAATTGTACTGTGACATGTGTGCAGCCAGCAGGATGCTCTAGATGGGAATCTTCTTGGGTGGGAACAAGAAAAAAAAGGGAAATAGTATGTGAGATGGGAAGAGTGTGGCTATCCTAGTTATTGAATGGGTGGACAAGAATTGAAATTTTAAATGATATGTAATCTAAATATCAGATTATTTGAGATTTAAAACACTATATGTAAGGTAATATCAGGGCATCAGAACCCAAAGGCTAAGTATTGACTGGAAGAAGTTTGAGAGGTATATAAAAATAGTGACTGTTAAATGAAAAGTGGAGCTACCAATACCATTTAAGTAAACAATGTGAAAATATTTTATAGGTTGGAAAGAGAAGATACAGCTCTTTTCAGCAATCATGAATACAAGTAGCATATAAAATGGAGACAGGTTTCTCTTGCAAGAAATGTATAACAGAAATTAAGTTTTAAATGAGGGTTAATCAAGGTTAAACATCTCTCGATATAAAATTTAAATGAGAAATATCATAGCAATAGATACAGTGGAATTCAGATCTAGTTTGTTAAAAACAAAACAAAAAAGTGGAATTTCTTACTTATGTTGATTGCAGTGTTTTGCCCGGTGTTTAGAAGTGTTTGTCCTTTGCTTCTTTCAGAAGTGTCACAACAGTTGTTTTCTTGAAAAAGTTATAACCTTCTGAATGACCTCTGTTTTTCATGCAACACTGAGAAGCAAACCCTTGAGTTTATTAAATGTGTAAAAATGGAGACCTCAGATTAGTTTAGCGTGATGGAAAATAGCATTTCAAGACCATAGTCTGGGCTCTCTGAAATTGAATGCACCTAGCAGGAAATAAAAGGTCAGCTGTGTATAATGAAGACCTGGGGACTTCTATTCCCTTAGCTGCATGGCAGAGAATGAGAAACATCAGAACTCAGTATGATCTTGCCCTAAAAGCTAAAGGGATAGGCAAAATATTTATGGTTATGCTGCCATGTGACATTTCAGTCCTGAAATTGTTCCATGTGGAACAATTGCAAACTCCACTTGATGAAGTTTGTCAGAGGAAAAAACAATGTAGTAGTTGAGGCAGTACCAGGAAAGAACAAGATAGCTCGCTATAGATAATATGTCTCATAATATAGCCTGACATGTATAAGGGCTTCTAATGGTCTAAACAGTTCTAGCACTTAGATCACAGTCTCTCAGACTGTCATTTCATACCTTTCTGATGCTCCTCAGTCCAGACTAGGTTTATAGGAAGCCTGTTCTCAAATTGTCATGAAAGCATCCTCTAAAGCTGTGCACTCTGTACAGTGATTTAAGGCCCCTGCAGGAGTCTGCTCGCCAGTATTCCTCTTGCTTTAATCAGTCTGAGTTTAACATGTTTGTCTATATCTCAGGTTTGATGACTGTTAAATGTTTTTCTGGAGATGTATGTGCGCTTGCTGTAGCCAGCAGCTATTTCAAGTATACAGGGACACTTATCACCTGCTGTCTAGAGGCTGTGATTTCAGTCCTTCCAGCAAGGTTGCTAAGGAGTATTAGGGATCCTTGGAGAGCAAACCTTGGGAAATTCTCCTGTGGCCTTTGCACATGTTGTGTGCTGAAGCGCTTCCTATCCAATATAAACTACTGTTCTGACAGTAATACAGTATGGGCAGATGCCTACCTTAGAGTAGTGTAACATGGTAATTGTGACTTTGTAGTATAAAGAAAACATTTGCAAGTGTGAGAGTGCTGCAGTAAGCTACCAAGAGCTCAGGCCTCCTGAAAATGTACCTTAGGTTTCAAATTCATTTGAAAAGACACATAAAGTACCAGATGTGCAGCTTTTAACCTACTATAACTCTACAATTTTTTAAACCCAATCCTCTGTGGTTTCATTCAGCTTGGGTTTCCTGCAGAGATGATGCAGCACAGCAGTTTAGGCACAATAAATGCCATAATTAAGCATACTTTTCGTTTTCACATTTTATCTTCTTCACTATAGACGAATCCAATTTTTCAGATCTGATGGTGGCTTACAGCTAACTTATTTTGAAATGAGGGGATGTTCATGTGAGGGCTTAACTTTGGTAAATTTCCAAATGAATGGAAGTCTTTATTAACTGTCCAGACAAGATCTACGCAAACATTCAGTAAAAGTTTAAATTACACAGCAGCAATTTAAGTTTAGTCCAGGTAGTGTGAAAACCTGACATGCTCCAGCATATCCAAAGTGCTGAGCGGAGACTTGAAATTCATTAAGGGTTTGCCTGATGTCTCTTGCCATTTCCAGGAAATTTAGCCAAAGTGTAACAAAGTTGTGGTTCTCTGAAAGACTCAGGTTCACAAGTGTTTTGTAGGTATGTATTGCATTTTGAAAGTAGCATCTATAAAGATTACTACTGCTGGTGCTGCCATGTTCAGAAATTGAGGGAGGGATGGGGATGGACTGTCTTATCTCTCAGCTCTCCTGCCTCAATTAGGAGTTGCCCAAGTTATTAGGAGAAATGGTAGCCTGGCAGAAAGAAAGGGGTGTGACAATCTGGGCTTGCGAATAGCTGTAGGGAAACCTGAAAAAACCTGAAGGTGTATGGGACTGCACTGAGGAACAAGGTGGGGTTTGATGTGCAGCCCATCGTGGAGATGTAGCCCTGGAGTCAAGGGGCATGGTGGGAGAGAGTTACCTGGGACTGGTATGAGGAGGCAGGTTGAGATGGGGCTGGGACTAGAACAGGCTGGTGGAGACCCAGCCAGGAAAATCTCTAGGTATTAGACTGTGTGCTCCAGTTCCTCCCAGTGGATGGCCCAGTTAGGGGCTGAAGGCTTCTTTTAGGCCCCCTTTTGTAAGCTTTCAAGGCTTCATCAGCAATATCTGTGGCAAAAGGTGTTGGTCAGGAAACCCAAGCCTTTCCATAATAGTTTCAGGGCAGGTGGTGTTCCAGGCAGGGGAACTCATCTTGGCAGGCAGTTCATGGCAAAGAAAGAAAACTCCCATTTCAGATGATAGATGGATAGCCAGTCTGTAAATCTCAGGCAGGAGATGTGCTCCTGTGAACAGCAAGGAAATATTCCCCCCCTTGGTGACTCACAAGCAGTGACCTGATCAGAGTCTGCTTGAAAAAACATCTGACCTTGACGCTTCTACTGTGGAATGTGTGAAAGTGTGAAAACTTTATGTGAAAGTATGGCTTGACCCCCGAGGAGCTACCCTGCAGGTGTTTACCAAGAACCTGCAGAAGCCATTTGCCTCCTAATACATGATGGGGGATCTGGAGTATCTCCACAGTTGTATTCTGTGGTGGAAACAAACCTACTCAAACCTCAAGCTGATACTGGCCTTTCACTCTTTAAACAATTCCTACAAGTAACTCTCAAAAAAGCTTGGAAAGGCCTGCCAGTGCTTCTGCCGCTATTGAAAATATTTAAATTATTTAACTAGAATTTTATAAACAACTTAAGCAGAAATTTCGGTAGTGTTTGAATCAGCCTTTGTCCAGGTGAAGTGTTGTATAACATGCGTGTGTAATGAGGGCTTTTATCTTCCTGTATCTTTTTCAGTTCACTGAATTACACTCATACGCTGTTAAAGTGACAGCCAAATGAAAGTCGATGAAGAAAGAAACTGTGCTGTGTTTGGTGCTAGGTTTAAGTAGTGTACAATGAGTGAGTTGTGGGGCCACAAATTAAGGAATGAGAATAAAACAAAGCATTCACTAAATAACCACCGACTATCCCACACGCTCAATGAAGTTTCCTGTGGAAGAAAATGATGTGTGATTGTATGACTAAAATGGTATTGTAATACATACATTCAATAGAAAGCTCATGTTTTGTAATGCTCTAGTACTTGGCTTTGCTTTCAGTATATTACAGACATTTTACTGTGTCCACTAAATCAAAGAGCGCTTTTGTACCTGATGCTTTATTCCTGTAATCAAGTTGCCTCTCATTCTCTGATAAGCTAAACAGATTGAGCTCTTTAAAGCCTTCGCTGGATGGAGTTTTATTCAGCTCCTGAATAATTTTTTTGTGACTGATCTCACTGTTTCTGTGAGAAACTGTCCAATCGTTCAATACCCTTTATAGAATGTGAACATCAGAACTGTGCAAAATATCTTAGTTTGACTCTCACCAAAGCATAAATGCTAATGGTATCTAGAGGAAAAAAACAGCTGTGTTTCCCTCCTCAATCATCCCATGTTGCTAAACCCATGTTGCTAAGATCTCATACTCAGTGATTTGTCCTCTGTGACTTCTATATTCTTTCAGATTATTTGTTTTCCATTAGATAGTTCCCCATTCTCAAGGACTGGTTTGATAATTCCAGACTCTGTATCTGGTTGTATTCAGGTGCATTTTGTTTGAATGAGCCTGGTTTGCCAAATAATCCTGTCCTCTTAATTATTTACTCTTCTGCCAAATTCTTGTGCAATCCATACAATTTATCAGAAGTTATTTTGTATTTCCTTGAAGTCCACTGGTGAAAACACTTATTAGCCTTGTCCTCAGCCCCTCCTTTAAAACATGCCTATTTGATGATCCCTTCTGGCAGGCATTAGTGGAGAAATGTCTGTGAATTTTTAATCTGCATGCTTCAATCACAGTGTGAGTTAGGTACCCATGTTATGGGAATAGACATACCTTTCTCTATAGCAATCTGATACAATAACAATGCAACTAGAAAGCACTTTAATGTTAAAGAGAAATGCTATTTTCTTTTGTTAATTCCTCATTTTGTTTGTATCACTTGAGCAAAGTTGTTGCTAGGTGAAAGCACTCCCTGCATTTTTGAATATTCTAATATATTTCTCCTTTCTTTTCCCTCCATGGCAGACCTGAAGTTGTCTTATCCTCCCTATAGGTCTCTGAGATAAGTCCTTGATGTTTGTGCTATTAAGTTCAAGGTCGACACCTTGAATAATGCTTGTTAAGTAAATGGAAATGAAATATGATCTTACTAGCCAGATCTATCTAAAAAGACCAAAAGGGAGAGCGCCTTCTGACTGTATAGCTTATGTTATTCTTCATTGGCTATTAGGTGGTATTTTACACTTGAGAAGACAGGCATGGGTACCTGCTCATTTAAAGATCAGCTAACCATGAAAAATTTCATTTCTGGCCCTCTCTGTCTTCTAAAAATTAGGAACAAGTATCTATCCAGTAAGATAAAAACTGCCCTCTTTATACCCTAAGTTTCTCTTAGCCTGAAATATTAACACCTTAATCGTAATATACCATGTCTCCCACAGGACAAAGAGAGAACAGAGAACATACCAACAATGAATCATCTGTTTTTGTTATCAGTCATTCAGACACTTTGGTGGTGGATGGATGAATAGATCAAGCCCACAGCTATAAGCCAGCTTGGCAGCTGGCAGGTAAGTCCCTGGAAGCTCACCAAAATGCTTTCTCAAGCATTGCATCTCTATTTTACATGTTGTATTTTGCCAAATCATATCCTAGAATATAAAGTATCTCCTTAAGGCAATAGGATCACACTTAAGCATACATCTGTTTTCAGTGGATCTTAAGCATGTACATACTTGTACATGTGCTCAAGTAGGGATCTGAAGAAGGATGCTTTCTTGGATGGGAAAATAGAGAAACAGCTCTTACAAGACTTAGAAAGAGCGAGGCAGAGCTGAAAATTAATGGTGTGCAGGTGATGTAAAAACAAAGTAATAATATTGCATATCGATGGATCCCACAAAAATCCCAAATGAACTGTTTCCAGTAAATCTTATGTCATCTGTCTCTTAAGAATAAATGAAACTCTCTTACATGACTTTGCCCATCTATGCCATCTGACAGGCAAGTTAAAGCATTTTATAACCCTGGAGTGGAGAAACGTTGAGTGCAGCTGTGTCTCCGTACCTTCCCCTGGTATATCTCCCGAGACAGCTTGTCCCACAGTAGTATGCTGTGCTTATGGATCTGGCAACATTTGCATTATGAAGCTTCTTTTTATGAATTTATTGTAACATGGCCAAAACATTTGCTTCATGCTCAAGTGTGGTTGAGAATATGAATTCTCATTGACTTTGACATGCCTCCCTCCTCCCTGTCCCACAATAACATGTAGAAATAAACTCTCTGGGGTTCTTTTTAATGCAGCTTTGTTATTCAGATATGGCTACAAATAAGTTGAACAGCCTTCTGAACTTCGTTCCCTGTTAAAAATTAAGTCGTCTGCCTATTTTTCTGTTACAGTAAAGTAAAATTATTCATAAAAAGAAATGTCAGTAATGCCAGTCTTGTAATTTGTTTTCAGTTTTAATAACATTAATATGATGCTTGACTCACTGTTTGTCATGTACATAGATAGCTCATATAGTGCGTGTGTATTTGAAATTCTGTAGGCCTCTTGAGAGGGTAACAGCTTTTTTGTAGTTCTAGTCCACACGCACACATGTGCACACACAACATATTTATATATGCTACCCCCTCAAGAGAACTATAGTATTTTAAATTATGCAGATATGCACAGATGTATATTTATATTTGCCAGATAGACCAAGGGTATAAATTGACATCAGATACATGTGTGGAAATTGCCTACATACAGTGCTGTAAATTACTCTACAAACAAGTTCATCCCCATCACCTTTTGTTTGCCTGTTGCTCAAGGAAGAGAAACAATTTCACACAATAAGATCAGTAAAGAGCAGCTGTGGACACAATTCTATGCAGGTGTCCGAAAAAGAAGTATCTATCCACTGACTGTAAAATAGCAACTTGTAACAAACAATCCTGCTGCGTATTTCATGCCTCCTTCTCTTTACTGCTTCACTCTGCACCTCTTTCAATAGCAGCGTTGTGTCTTTATACTTAGTTTTGTCACACCTTTTTTTCATTTATGATCTTGTCTGTGTGAGTACAGAAAAGCCAACCTCATTGGAACACAGATATTTTTTTTAAAAGGTGTTTCAAAGAGTTATCCTAGATGTTTTATTTTGCTGCTCACACACTAGCAATGTTAACCAAAGCACTGATAAAGAGCAAAAAGAAGCATGAAATAATGCTATGACAAATAATAACTCCTGGGAAACAAAAAAAAAAATATACAGTGATCAGCACATGACTGTCTATATTGAAAAGTAAGGTTAATATCACCCCATTACTTCTGGCCCAGAACTCTTTTGATCATGTTTGAAGAGTTATATTTGTCTTGGGACGTTTGGAGAATTGGCGGGGGGCCGGCTTCAATCAACAATTGCTTTGATGTTTGTATATGCATAAAATTAAAGTTCAAGTGTGTGTGTGTGTGTTATAGTAATGCACATAGCTGATGGATTAGATTCATTGTTTGTTGTTAAAACGTTAGCAATATCTTTGATGGACAAGATGCAATACGGCCTTTGCTGTGCAGAATTTAGGGTCTAAACAGACAGAAGCGAGGCCGGTAGGGTATGTCAGTAAATTCCAGAGAAAGAGATTAATATTATTTGGCATCACTTTTTAGTCGAAATGGATTGGAATGGTTTGCTGGGTTTTGTGTGGGTTTTTGTTTGGTTTGGTTTTGGGTTTTTTTACGGTAGGAAAGATGGAAGGTATGGGTCTTTGGGGAAGAAATATGAATTAGGAGTGGGATTTCTGGACTGGCATGTGGATGAGAATGAATTTGTATCCTGACAGTATGCCTGTTAAAATACCTAACTTTGCACTGCCAGTACACACTGCAATGTTTTCATCAAATTTTCTAGAGAATACACTGAAGGAGTGTGGAGTGCTCAGATAATAGGCAAAGTCTGAAAGACTTGTAGAAAAAAAATCAAACAACCCACATAATTGCAAGATCATATCGTTCTGAGGAAAGAAACAAATCTTGGGAAAGCAATTTCATCAGCATTCATAGCACTAAGCAGTGGCACAGTTCCTGTGAAGCCTGCTCCAGAAATGACGTCATTTGTCCACCGTGACATACTAGGCCACTCAGACTGGCACACAAATACTGAACAGCTGCCCCACACAAATCCAGTTGCATGTCCCTAGCGAAAGAAAGACTCTAGTCAGATATATGAATGGTTACTCACCCACCTGCAAAAAGAAATGCAGTGTGCCAGGCAGCAAACAGCAAGCATCATACATTCACTGATGAGCAAAGTTATAATGGGAAAACCACAGGGAATTGTGTTGATAGGAAATGGGCAAAGGCTGGGGGTCTGTTCCATTAAACCCGCTGGTTCCAGCGAGGACACTGACAAAGCTTACTTGCCATGTACAGCTCCAGATGTCCATGAAACTTTTTTTTTCCCAATTTTTCTTTCACATAAGCAAAGAATGGCACTATCACTGACACACCAGAGATGGTCCTTGGTCTGCTGGAGGTCTGAGAGGAAGGGAACTGAAGTGGTATAGCACTGCTCTGCCCTGCCTCTCCGCAGTGCCCGCTGCCCTGGAAAGACTGAGGTTAAAAGTTGTGTCCATTGCGTTCCTGTAGCTGGCTTTTAGGCTCTGGGATACGACAGGCAAGATATGCACAGGTCACACCAGTTTTAGAGTTTCTCTTAGTTTCACAGCCCTGAAAGACTGAGGTTAAAAGTTGTGTCCATTGCGTTCCTGTAGCTGGCTTTTAGGCTCTGGGATACGACAGGCAAGATATGCACAGGTCACACCAGTTTTAGAGTTTCTCTTAGTTTCATTTGGAACCGAAAAGGGCCGTTGTTAAGGAATAGAAGAGTATAGAGACATCTTTGATCCCCTGCCTAGACTGAGTGAATTAGCTAAATGGTAAATATCTCGCATTGTGCAATCATTACTGTTCATCATTGTGACAGGCCGGAAAGAGCAAACATGATAATTAATATGAGGCATTGTGATAATGGCATTGTGCCCCAGCTTTAAATTGTTTAAACCGAGCTTCTGTTTTATTTAAGTAGCTCCCTGATAATTCTGTTAAATCTTCAGTCTTGAATCAGCATTTAAAATAGAGACATCTTGTGTCCTCTGGCTGAAGTGGGCTTAGAGGCGGGGAATGTCTGTGTTTGTATGTTCTCCCTCCATCAATATCCCCATAGAGTACTGACTGTAGACCATAGCTATGACTGAATATCTTTCTTGAAATGTCAGATAAAATTATCTAGCTAAATATTATTGTACACATATGCTACTTGTAGAAAACATTAATTTATCAATGTAATGTTCAAAGAAATACATTGAGCTACTTTTCTTCTGCGTTTTCAGAAATGCAGTGTTTTACTCCAGTTGAACAACAGTCACTAGCAACAATATTCTACCTGATGTGGTTTTTTTTATGAGGAGATAGTAGTGCTCATTTCAAATGTGAAAATTGCAATTTCAGTTTTTATCCTGAAGTATCACATATCTCTGTATTTTCCCCAACATATAGTAATGTATTTAGAAGCATGAAATCATAGTGTGCGAGGCAACACAGTCCTTCCTCTGTAACCCTTCCTGGACAATGCCCTGTATGTTAGACCTGATTTTGAAAATCAGAATAATCAAAAAAGTAGTATATTACAAAGAAAATTATCTGAGAATGTGACCGTTCATGTAAAAATATATACATATACAATTTATCTTTATTTGATAGTGCAGTTCATGCATGATTCAAATAAAAGTAATCAATGGTCAGTCTTGTTTGTATGTTTCTTTTAATGTTCGTTCACAGTGCCATGAAAGTGTAATGAATAGAAGCCCATGGATGAAGACAGGCATACGGAAATTGCGTTAAGTGCCTTTGCTAAAACTGAGGACACTCCCTTGATGGCCAGCCTCATGTTAGAGGTAGAGAGGAGATTGCCACCCTCAGGGACGACTAGACCCCAAGCTATGACCCAGCTGGCAACTCCATATAAGTAAGGGGTAAAATGTCATCTGCCAAACAGACTCAGGGAGAATTTAACAAATCTTATAGCAGTAGCCAACATTTCCAAGCAGGTATTTTCTTAGTTAGGGATTATGGAAGTCAAGGGGGTATTAAGCTAGCTTTGTTTCTCCAGAGCAGTGCTGTGATCTGTACTGACCATAGGAGGTAGATGTCAATGCTTGTCAAACCTCTCGTATACTCTACTCAACTACTGTCTCTTGTGTGGCTGTGCAGACCTTCCTCATCATCTTGTGTTTGCTTTGTGTGGGGGGTAGCAATGTGCATGGTATGAGAAGTTGCCTTGGATCTGCCCCCTGAATCAGTGAAAGAGCCAAGGGGGATATGAGTGAATTCTTCACTGCGAGTCAGGCTTTGAAACAGGTGCCCAGGGGAGTTGTGGACCCTCCATCATCACTGGAGACATTCAAAACTAAAATGGACAAGGCCCTGAGCAAATATAACTTCAGACCTGTCTCTGCTTTTGTTGAGAATTGCAATGGGAACCTTGATTGGTGTGAATGGGATTGTATGGGTGTGGAAGCACCAAAGTAACAATGGGAGAAGGGCTATAAGAACTGTATGAGGGCTATGGCACCCAGATTAGGAGGCCAAGATAACAGCACACATCTACATGCAGCTTCTCAGGACACCCACATCAGGAGACAGGTCAGTGAATAAATCCTGATGATTCTCAGAGGTGGGACAGGATGAAGAGATTGTTTGCTGTTGGTGCCTAAAGACAACAGAAAGGCGCATCCAGCAGCAGCACATGGTTGCCAACCTAAAAAGAACCCAGAAGTTAGGATGAGGACTGGATAGCTGGCATCCCTTGTCCACCATGTCATTGCAAGGAATGTATCTCCATTATGAATGCTGGACAGACTATTTGGTTATATATGCCTGGTGCTTGTGAGCACATGGGTTGGAGTGAGATCAGCACCCTCACGTTCTGTAAGATCTCACATTGAGCTCTACTAAACTGCTGGTACACAGTGTTGCAATATTGTTTTCTAGACTTTTCGGGAAGTGAGGTTTGGACCAGATGACCTCCAGAGGTTCCTTCCAATCTAAATTCTGTGATTCTGTCACTTGAATGCAAGAATTAGTGGAGTATGTTCCATGGTCTCCACTGCGCAGGAGGTAAGATTAGTATAGCTTTATGGTTCTTTCTTAAATCTTACATTTTTGTCTTCATTTGTTCCAACTACCCATGTCCTCACAGGTAAGGATTAAAGTTTTTTTGTTTTCTTTTTTAAAAATGGATTGAGTCATCCAGGTACAAGAAAAAAAATCCTGAATCATTTTCAGAGCATAAAAGTTAGTTTCATATTCCCAAGAGGGGTTGTTTTGACTATCTGTTAAATAATCTTGCACTTGAAAAAATTCCATTCTGTGGATCTTTTTGATCAAAAGGCTGTAAACCTCTGAACTTCAGGGAGCTGGGATTGAAATGTCATCTCAGTTGTTGACTGAGACAGGATCAATCACAAACAATGAGGATTATGTATCCACTTAAAAAAAAAAATACAGTGCCCAGACTGAACTCCCCAATTTGCAGACCTCATCTTGTAATGTTCTTCAGTGTGCTGAGCTGACTGTATGAGGCTGGAGCCACAAATAATCTCTCTCATTCGTCTCTACTGTAATGTTGCTGTATATATATACAATGAAGGCATGTTACTCAAAATCATGCATGTCTGTCAGCTCCACCGCAGACCAGGAGTTGTGCTTGTTGGTTTGCGTATTGTCTGAGAAAATACTGTTTCTTTAAAAACACTAAAGGATCTGGTATGAACCCCATCACCCGCTCCTTGTCCAGCTTTTACCCTTAATAGAATTTCCTGTTAAAAGAACCAAGCCATTTGTCATGTTGGTGGTCTGACAGCTCAGGGAGTAAATGTGAATGCATCTCTTCCCTGCATCACTCTCCTCCCTCCCCCAGTCTCTCCTGTTGTTGTGGGGTTTTTTTGATAGCTACTAACACTTGTGATTGTGCTTGATAGTGAGAGAATTTGGTTATACAACAAAATAAAACAGTTTTCTCCTGAATTTTGCTTTGGCTGGTTCTCTAACATTTCACTGTAGCTATTTTGCTAGTATCTCCAGTATCGAAATGAATTCCACGTTTTGTTCCTACGTCCTCTCCCGCTTTATCATTCTGTTATTATTTATCACATTCATTCTCATCAGCATGGTGGGCAACAGAAGCAAGATCTCATTTCTCCATTTATTTTCATATTCAGATTGGTACCAAATTTTCCTATCATCTATTCTTGTGTAACACACAAAATTTTCCTCACCTTCCACCTCTGCCTATGCCTTAATATTTTCTTACTTTGTTTCCTGTAACTTGTAACATATAACCTGTAACCTACTCTTTCCTAGCTGACTTGACACTTCCATGCTTCCCTTCCCCTTATCTAAACCCCTTGTATCTTTTTTGGCCGTCTTCCTAAACCATATAATTCTGCATCTTTGAAACTCACCACAAATTCACTTTGTGTATCAACTCAGACTTTTTTTTATTACATTCAAACGTTCTCCCCCTGCACGTGCTTTCTGCTGTGTTCCTTAGCATGCCAATTTAGAAACCGTTTTTCCTAAATTTTCTTCAGTTGCCCTTACCTCCCTCTGCCCACACTATACATAAAACTCTTTCAGATTCAACATTCCACTGCCCTCTCTTTTCTCTGATTCAACACTCTCTTCTGTAAGGATCCCAAGAATCTGAGAGAGCAATCTTGTAAATTGTATTCTGTGCTCAGTTACACTCGTGCAACACCAGTAACTCAATGGAATTTATCTCAGTGGCTTTGCACAGGTATAAGCAAGAGTAAAATTTACTGCAGAGTGCTTAGAAAAGATAGTGGGCATTTACTTTGAAGGTCCTGTTTTGTTCCATTTAGATCTGGTGCTTAATAATGTTGTTATTAAAGTGTCACTGCAAGATGTCTTATAGTCTTTAAAGACAATTATAACGCATAGTGCTTAGTTTCCTTTTCTGAGTAGCTAAGTTAAAATCTTAGCAGGTGAAATGGTTAAGGATTGCTATTGATGGTGAGTGGGATCTAAAGTTCTTTCAGAACCATTGGTATAATAAGCCAGTGGTTCCACCTGGTATGTTCACAGAATGAGACACATCTGAGGCTGTAATGTCTCATTTGGACGTGATACCAAGTCTGTGTGAGTGTATCAAATACTTCATTCACATGATGTTCAATCAGTAAGTCCTTCAGACTTGATATCCTGCCAGTGGGGCTGCCACAATTCATGTATTCATAAACATTGTCCTTGAGATCTTGTCTGCTCCTTTCTGCACAACCCAGTGTATTAAAAGAAGTTTATCTTTTTGGGTAGGGGACGGTATCCTGCAGTTTTTATGAATTACTAGATTGCCATCATCGTTCTTTACTGATGATGTTCCCTGGTTGGAGTTATATATTATGAAGCACAGTTGTTTCCAAGATTTAATAATGTGACAATTAAAAACCAATATTTTTTTTCAGTAACAGATCCAAGGAGAAATTAATGGTTGTTTGTGTCAGTCTCCTAGTCAATTCAATGTGACTTTTGCCTTAGCAGGGATTACAGATTTAGGAACTGAATAAATGATGCAGTAACAAATTTTAGAAACATCAAAAAGGTTTTTATTCTATGAAACAGAAACCAAGAAAAGCATATAGTATTCTTCTAGTGCTTAATTCTACCAGCTTTCTCCCCGTTACCCCAATAAATAGGAATTTTGCCTGAGAAAGGCCTGCATGTATGTCCTAAGAAAATGTTTGCATCCAAGATTTAATTTCTGCTGTCATTTTCCAAGCTAATCTCAGTGAGAAGATTTGATGAACGAATCCCTCAAGTTTTTCTTAACACATCTTTAGAACTACCAGCTACCATAAGGAAAGCAACAGGAAGACGACTTTTTTTCCAAACAAAAGGCTTTTTTAAGACAAAAGCCAATGTGATTTGTTCACATTATATTTGCAAGCATTGCATCTCATTTGGTTGAATCAGTCTTGATTTACACAAGAGGATCTAGTTTACAGTATCTTTGTCTAATGAATTATCAATATGCCCTTTTGCCATTTTGCTAATCAAAAGGCTTTTAACCACTCTGGCCTAAAAGTAAAGGATACTTTTATTGCTGTACTATACCATAAATTGCATCACTGAAAATACTGTACAGAGCTTTTTATTTTATGCAGTTGAGTGGGATCATTGAAAGCTAGAGGTTTGGGCATAGACAGCATGATATTCTATCACCTTTTGCTGTAGAAAAGGAATGCTTCATTAACAAGGCAAAATTGCCACTAGGACTGGCTGAAGTAAGTCAGAAATTTCAGTCTGAATCATTCGGTCAAAAGAATTTCACAAAGGGGTAGGCATGTTCTGGCAGTCCTTTCCCAGATCCTCTCATTCAATCAGTGGGACTACACAGATAGCTCTCATTTATCTTAATACATGCAGTGCATTTGGTACAAGAAAGCAGCTTTGTCCTTAGTAATCAATCTTAGATGTATATGTAGAATTCTTTGTTTGTTTAAAGCCATAACTGTTAGCGTGTTCAACTAATCTGAGATCTGCAAACTTCCGTTTGAATTCCACGCTTACAGTTTGGTCATTTGACTTGATCTGGTACGTAAAGCTGTGGTTGTTGCTGTGTAACGGGCCTTTGGCAGCAGTCATTTGTTCTGGTGAATCCACTTAACATAAAATTCACTATCTGAGCAGCTGCTTCTGCTACTCCCTCAATCCACCTTTGTCTAATGATCCGTCCATATAGCAGAGTTCTGTGAAAGCCCTTGAGAAACAGGAGTCTCTCAGGGGAAAAATCACGAAAGTTAGAATTTTTTCAAACCTTCTACTGCAGGCCTTGTTTCTTCAAACATGCAAGACATTAATGGGCATGACAAAACTTTAGAAGGCACCTGTATGGAGGAACACAGCCAGACATGATGTGAATAGCAACATTTACATGAAGTTTTGAGTAAGCGGAGATGAAAGTCTCCCATTTTCTGTGGCTACTGATCCTCTGAGATACTCAGTTCAAACTGAGACATACCTAAGTTTGGAAACTCTGAGAACGAAAGGTAAAATTTTTACTGTCTTCTAGGATATCTCCTATCACATTTCAAAATGCAGTCTCCCGTAGCTTAACACTGTACAGTGACTGGTTACAGATAGGCAAGATATTGGCACAGGTTGTAGACAAACCTCAGCATATTAGCACAGGATGATGGAGTGGGAAATGATACATAACTTTGGCTGAATCTCCTACGAACCAGATTAACTTAGCTCATCCAGAACTACATGTTGCTATAGCTAGGTTGCTTCCAGTACCAGATCTGGCTGAGTTATATCGACACTGCACTGCAGTTTAAAGTGTAGATGTACTCGCTGTTGCAAAATATATCCACCACAATTAATGTGAAATGCACTTCAGGGTGCACTTTCTGAGAGCGCCCTCCAGAAGCAGAGAAGGACAAATATGAGCTCAGAAGTCCTCAAGGAATACTGTAATCATTTTACTCTGGAGAAGAGACTAGAACTGGATTTTACTCAATTTCACAGAGAGCTCCTTCTGTCAAGAAGCCAAACCCAAGGAAAAAGGTATATTTTAACTTGCCACAAATTATGTGGCCTGTGTTTGCAGAGATGTGAAAAAGTCATAGATTCACAGTGGATGCTATGCTGCCTTTTGCACTGATTATTAGTGCAATACTTACAATTTCATAAACTGTGGTCTAGTAGGCTAACAAACAGCACTGTGCTGTACTGGTGCTTCAAGCATGGAGCTTTCCATGGAAAAGTAATAGCATAAATAAAACCTAATGCTTCTTAGCTTCCAAATAGATAGTACATTTCTAAAGTCTTTTTTCCTAGATCTTCAGTTCTTTGCAAATTGTATGCATTCAGCACACTGGAAATGAAGCCATAGTGAAATACGTGTTATCCTCTAATGTCTAGTAAATAAGGTCACTTACTAACTCATCTTTCTAGTATCCCTTTTTGGAAAAGAGGCTTATGTAGTAGAACATTCAGAAGCCTCCTATTCACTTGCTTAAGTAAAAGCAGAGCAGAGGAGATTCATTATTTAAAATATTTTAAAGAAAACTGTCATTTAAAACATCTGGTATTTTAAGATGCTCTTCATTATGTTTCTGTTCTATCAAAAAATTTTTTCTTAGTAGAAGGCAAGAAATGCTTTTCACTTCCTGCTTTATTCCATAAGCCTCAGCCAAGCTGCTCATTTGTGATACTGTATAGAAAACCTGATATCCTTGGGAATACTCACTGAAAAGCTGCTGTGTTGATGTTGGGATTTATGTTATATTAAGTGAAATCCAGAACTTGTTAGTGTTCTATTTTCTAGTTTTTCTAGCCTGGTACTATATGTTGCAAAACACTTAAATTAAAATCCCTATTCGTTATTACCAGTTAAGAAAATACCAATATCTGGTCTCAGTTATTAGTTCACACTAAGCCAGGTAAATAGGCAAGTGTAATGAGACTCTACAGATTTTATTGCTTCTTAAAACTTTAAAATTCCCTTTTATGTTCCTTCTATCTGGCTTTGGGGTTTTTGGTTTGGGGATTTTTTTCTAATTAGTTTAATAGACAAGCCGTGTTTCTGAATATGTCTTGATTACTTCCAAAATTTCTGAAGCAATGCTTTCTGTTCCTGGATTTTGTATTTTAAATATGCTCAACTGGCATACTTCAAACATTTTGATTCAGTTTAGCTTTTCAACTGTTATAACTACAAATGACATAAAAATGCTGTAGCTCTGCTCAAAGCAAAGACAATTTCATACCCTCCATTGAGTTCGTGAGACTTGACCAGTGTAACTCTTTTGGATGATGGAAAATTTGGAAGTCCAGGTTGTCCTTGCCCCAAAAAACAATTGGCAACTCTTGCTGAAACACGTTTTCCAACTGCTTTGGAGATTCATATTGATCAGATTTAACTTGATTGGATTAGCTGCCATTGCGGCACTGTATTTCTACCAGAAACACATGTGAGGGAGATACACTGTATACTTAACTGAGTTTTGATACATACTATGGATAAATCGCCTGCTTGTTTCTGCTCTGAAGGGCATCCCAGGCCTGAACATGCTCCCAAAAGCAGCACTAGTCTCAGGGCAACCCCCGGTGACCATGGTGCCTTCAGAAATACCCAGACGATATACAATATTTCAGCTCATCCTCAGCAGATTCCTGTATACTTTAGGATTGATGTAGGATGGGACGACATATACATAGTAAGTACAGCCAATTTTTCTTTTGACCACTGAGGAAAATTTGACCCAAAGTCTGAGGTCTGGTGAGGGCTAGCTCTTCAAGCCAACCCTCAAGGCGACATTGAGACTAACAATGGAGAGGATTTCTCTTGGGAAAGCAATCATACTAAACTGGTAGTCTCTGTATTATTGCTGTATATAGAGTCTCAGCCCATGAGGATTCTGTCCTTCGCTTGAAATACTCCATCCAGTAGCACTAAAACTCTTTCACTGACAATTCACAATGGGTAAAAAAAAATCACATTTCGCTACTAAATAACATGTTAAAAGCAGAGCAATTCATATCATTCTCCCTGAAGTTTAAGTCCTTTATAAGCATTAATCTGAGGTAAGCAAATCTCACCAGAAGAACACTCCAGTGATTCTGAGACTAGTGGTGTAGCACTTTATGGAGCTCTGACAGCCCCAGACCATTCACAGTAGTTATGAAGATACCTCCAGACTAATACTTAAAGCGGCTCTTGTTTAAGAGGATTGCCGTATTCCTTAGTGGCATAAAATAAACGCTGTGCGTATCATTTGACACAAGTTAATTTTACTCCTTTCATCTATTTTTTAAATATATGCAATTTTATTTCATGTACCTGCATCTAGAATGATGGGTGTGCATGCAGTAACTGTTCTTTGTAGTTCTGTAGTTTATTTGCATGCAGCAGCCATGCAACTGTGAAGCCCTGCTAGACAGAAGCAGAGTTGCTGTGATGCTTCTTGTGGCGTTATTGTAATGCTGCTTCATTTTCAGCAGAAGCACTCAAAAAAAACCCCCCAAAACTACTAACAGATAACTTTCTTCTGTATTTTCTTAAGACCATAGAGGTCATAGATTGTAATTTGCTTATAGTTAGTATAAAAACCTAACAAGAAGTTTTTCTTTTTGATTATTTGAGGGATTTTTCATTTTTCAGAAGAAAAATACTTCTGAAAGTTAGCTGAAAATAAGGCTGTTTGTTTGGTGCAGGGTAATAATAACAAGTGCTTGAAAAAAAAATGCAGTTGAAAACAAATTTGCTACACTTCTAAAATTAATTCCCTTGTGTATAAATCAGGCCAAGTGGACTTTTTCCTGCAAATATTTTGTAAAAGGGCAATACATGTTACAGTCAAAGTTAATGTCTCCTCATTGACACTTGTCTGTTGGGATCATTCAGTTCCCATGAATGCAGTTGAAGACAAACAACTTAGCTTTGCCGCATGTCAACAAGATCTACTAATGTTAGATTTTTTCATAGCATCTGGGTTTTTTTGTGTTTACTCTTTTTTAAATACATCGATAAGATTTTTAAACAAAATTTTTCTTGGTTACATCATTGCAATTCTAGTCATATATAATACTGTCAAGTGAGGAGGGAATATATGCCAACTATTGCTATATTGCCAAAATAAAAATAATTTTGATCCCAGCAGTAACTATTTTTAGATGTGTGCTTTAAGTGAACTGAATTAAATACTAAAATTACAGTTTAGTATACCCAGGTTAAAGTATTTTTTCCTCAGACCCCTCCCTTTTCAAGCTATTGGGACTACCAGCAGCATCAGCTAGATTAGATTTTGGTCGCCAGCTTTTCAAAAAGGATATGTTGAAGACCAGGTCTGAAAATGTTGTTTATAAGTGGAAATCTGTATTGGATTGGGATTATTTTGACATATGGTTTTCAAACGTTCTGTGACTGAAGTAACTGCACTTGTTTTTTACTCTTTTCCTTTCCGCACAGGATAACACGCAAATTCTGAGCAGTAGTTAAAGCAGAAAACCTTGTTACCGAATATATGTAAACAATACGTAAACTTCAGTATCGGTACTGCCCTGTATAATCCTCCACCCTTTTTATTTTCTGTTTGCACTAACCTATTGAGATAAAATAGACAATATAGTAAAATTTTTATACATAGTCATATCCTCAAAAATATCTGAAACAGAATGAACCAAGCTAAACATACTTAAGTGTTAGATGGATTGCTCTTAATGTCAATAGAAAAAGCAAGTAGAGCTTCATTTCTAGTCTATTCTGGCATTATTTTCAGCTCCATTAGGACAAAGCTAATGCAACACTTACTTTCTATTTAAATCTTATTTTGAAGGTTAATTGGAACTTATTATAATGCATTAAAATGATTCCCCTGTATGAAGAGGAATTTCTCACTGAATGATGTAATCAAGATTGATTTTCTGTAATTTTATCTCACCTGGTCCCTCCCAAATTATATAACATAGAAAATAAGTCCAAAGAAAAAGAATTCTGTCATATTTTGGGGACCTTACATTTTCTGTATGTCACTTAATATCTTCTAGTACAACAGTCATTTTTATTAAAAACAAAAAAGTTATTTGCTTGTATTTCTGGACTTAATTACTTACATTCAAGCATACAATAGCGAGCAAAACAAGGAGGTAAACATCTATGGTGTTATCTTCATGTATTCTGAAACCTAATACAAAATCATATTGGCTTTTAATAATGCCTAATTTAAAGATAAATACTAGACATATCTATAGGTCATATGATTAAACATTTATGCCTATATTAAGAAATGCTGGGAAACTATTTATTTATCATTTTGTATCTTTTCAAGTCACATTCTAGAATCAATGTCCTACAGTCTATTCAATTCTCAGAAGAGCTTTTAAAGGACACAAACACTAAAGCAGAGAAACAGAATTCCATCTTAATTGAGAAAGCTGCCAAAAACCACCCTGCTACCAAGGAGGAGAACGTCTAACCTTTTGCTAAAATAATAGGAAGGTCATGAGTTCTATTGTGAAATATATTCTTATTGGAGTAGATGATTTCTTGGTTTCAGAGTCATAAAGGAAAAGCCATTGGCAGTGAGAAAACAGTACAAGAGAAAATGCTAAAACAGCCCACATAAGCAGGTTGTGAAACAATTAAAAATAATTTTAAAAGGAACGAATTCTGTTTAACTAGCGTATTTCCAAAATTAAATGTTACCATTTTAGATACAAATTTCAAGCCATCTCTATTTATCGATTTAGTGTAATTAATAGTTTGTTTAAATCAAGACAGCTATTAAGAGATCAGATCCTTTGTCCTTTATTAGTTTTATTCTTAAAACAGCTACAAAGCAACCCACAACCGTATGTCACGTTAAGTAGTCATTCAGCATATTGCTATATAAATAGCTCATGAGTTATATATGAGGGAAAAATCCTTCATAAGAAATATTGGAAGAGGTTTTGCTTGTGTCTGCAAGCCTAACTAATAAAACATTTTTTTCTACATCATAGTCAGTTTTAAGATTCATATCAATACTGTAGTAGCCTCTAGCTAGGAAGAAAGTCATTGAGGATAGTAGGGTTTCAATAAGGCATTCGCTGTTTATTCATACCATTTTCCACTACTACCTGACACGTAATGTGAGTTATTGGAATAACAAAAAAGCATTGCAAATGATATTGTTAAGAGGAAATGGAGTCTGGTGATATTGAATATGCACGTGCAAAGGATGTAGGAAGTACCCTAAGAGACAGTGTCACAATATTGAATAAAGTGAACCCTGTGTTAGATGAAAATATCCTTGCTTATTTACCGGGGGGGGAATAATAATAAAAAAAAGAACATTAACTGTTGATTATTTTTTTTTTAATATAAGATGGCACATTAATATTACATGACTTCTCATACTAAATGATCAGAGACCCATGAACTCTGCTTTGACTATGAAAAGCTATGATTTTCTGTATTTTGTATTTTTGTGATATTATTGTAGAGGATTGAGAGAGATCAGGCAAGGACTCTAAATATTGTAACAATAACTTCCGACAAAAATACTTCTATTTGATATTAGTCCCTTGTGAAGCAGTCAAGAATACACAAATGTTTGCTGTATATATGTTGCAGGGTTTCTCTTTCGTGCATCGTTATTAGAGAAATATTACCCATCCCATTGAAAACTATGTTTTTGTGAAAAGAATTGAGGCATTTTTCCTAGCAGTTTATACAGCTGACCATAAACCGAGCATGGATCAGTACATCACATTCTGTAACTCTTCTGCAAAGTCTCGCATTGATTAGAGTTGACAGGGAAATGCCCATTGTGAAAACCCATCCAATGTTAGCAGAAACGTGGCATGAAACAGGTTGAACATGTGATAGCTGCTGGCACTTTGAACGTAGTCTATACAAAAGTCAGATTAGTAAAGCAGTTCAGGGGGTTTTTTGCATTGTGCTTAGCACAAGCTGGAAAAATCCAGTGCGATGGTCATTTCCCGCTGAGTCAGAATGCAGCAAAGCTGCTCGAATGTGAATGCAGTGGTCCACAGGAGATGGTTGCTTTCTGGTCTGTGCTGGAGAAGAGACTGCAGTTTGTTTGGAAAAGTAGCGATCAAAGAGCTTCCATGAGATTTGTGAAGGGAAGTATTTCAATACGTTTTTAAAACTCTTTCAAAGCACAGTTTATCTCTTTAGCCGCTTTTGGGGGGTTTTTTTGAGTGAATTGCTAACATTTGTGAATATGTGGTTGCTAGAAGAGATAGCACTTCAGAGTGGTTAGCGCATAATATTGAAAGAGGCTTAAAATCAACAACAGATCTGTAAAAATAACTCTGGATTATTTTACAGAAATAATTTTAGTAAATGGGATTCCTCTAAACAGGAATCTTAACGTATGGGTATTTCCACCCAAACTAGAGAAGTCGGACTACTTCCTCTCTTTCAGAGAAAATAGACTGAAAAGTCTCCCAGCTGTATTCCTGCTCTACTAATTTTGTTTCCCTCCTTTCCACCAGTTTTTGCCCGTGTGGAGAAGAATAGGCGTTTCTTGTGTTCCCTGCAAGTGAACCTCTTTGCAAGAAGTTCTTTTTCTTGGAAAGTAAGTTTCTCTGTATTTATTTATCTCTATATATTTTTTTCCTTCTCTTATTCCCTAAATACACTTGGCTTGCATTTAGAGGAAACTTTAAAAACCTTTGAAAATATCAGATGTTGGGTAGCTCCATGGATGATATCTTATGGAAGTTAATTACTGACCTCATGTATTCATTTTAGGTTATATGTGAAATATTGGCAAATTCCCTTCACAGAAAAAAAGTGTGAGAGATGAATGATAAAAGGTTGGTTTGATAAACTGGGCAAGGATGACCTTTCGTTAGGGAGGAGAAGCACAAATTTCCCATCTACTTTGCCCTGTCAGCATGACTGAGCTCCAATATGGAGAGTTTCATAGAATCATAGAATCATAGAATCATTGAGGTTGGAAAGGACCTCTAAGATCATCGAGTCCAACCGTC
>NW_008794709.1:3138636-3154116 GCF_000699145.1 Aptenodytes forsteri
AGCTTTCCAGCCACTCTTCCCCAAGCCTGTAGCGCTGCATGGGGTTGTTGTGGCCAAAGTGCAGGACCCGGCACTTGTCCTTGTTGAACCTCATACAGTTGGCCTGGGCCCATCGATCCAGCCTGTCCAGGTCCCTCTGCAGAGCCTTCCTACCCTCGAGCAGATCAACACTCCCGCCCAGCTTGGTGTCATCTGCAAACTTACTGAGGGTGCACTCAATCCCCTCATCCAGATCATCAATAAAGATATTAAACAAGACCGGCCCCAGTACGGAGCCCTGGGGAACACCGCTCGTGACCAGCCGCCAACTGGATTGAACTCCATTCACCATTCATCTACAACTAATTGCTTCTGGCCTCTCATAAGAACACTTTGTCTATGTGGTGTTTGATAGATGAGTGCAAAGAGGGGTCATAACATGTTGCACAACCCGTTCACCTTTCTTTCCACGCCTGGGATGAAAGCCTGCAATCTGCAGTCTGCAACCCAGTAGCGATTAGTAGAAAACTGATCGATGGATAGTGGCCTATTTGGGCTGGTGTAGTCCATTGCACTCTGTCCGGCCATGCCTGGGGTCACACACAAGAGCCTGCTATTATTTATTCAGTCTGGTTCTGCGGGTGGCCTCCTCTTGCTCTCAAGGGAGGATATTCCCCCTGCTTCTGGGAGTGCCCTCCAGCAGTCAGCTGGAGCACTGTGGGGACCGCTGGCGATCTTCTGCCATCCAGAAGATGCCTCTCTGTCTTCAGCTTTTCTCCCTTTCTAGTAAAAGGGTCAGGTAGAGGAGTCTGCAAGGTACAGGACAGGTGGCACCGGGAAGGGGAAGAGAAGGAGTCAGAGCTCAAGCAGCAGCAGGAACATGACGTGAACAGGAATGATGGATTCACTCCTGCAGTGCTTAGACAGAACTCTTACAAAAGACAAGTGCTTGTCGTAGTATAACAGACGTGCTTGTTCTTGGATAAACTGCAATGGATGCTGTTATCATTGTACATGTCTAGTAGTTTATATTTTGTTTGGAAAGCCACGGTGCGCTACATAATAGACACAAGAATGAAAAGTTCTGCAGTTGGATTGTGTTGATCCCATCAGATAGGTTCTATGGAAGACAGAATAGCAGAAGGTGTCTAGGCTTTCTTGTAAAAAGGAATTCATATATTAAATGAAAGAATTATTATCTAGGAGAGATGTTTAGCTACATAAGCAACTGTCAGCCTGATTCCTTATTCAGGAAGGGACAAAGCTTCTCAAACAGACCACGTAAAGTGAGTTCAGGATACCAAAGCATAAAATCATAGAATAATTTGGGTTGGAAGGAATCTCCAGCAAGGGTCCAGTTCCCTTTGCTCAAAGCAGGGCCAAATTCCGAGGTAGAGTGGCCTGACCAGGGTTGTATCCAGTCAAGTTTTCAGTAGCTGTAAGGTTGGAGCTTTCATTTCCACCTCTCTCGGCACCTGTTCCAGTGTTTGAACACCTTATGAAATTTTTTTTTTCCCTAATACCTAATTGAAATTTCCCTAGTTACAACTTCTGTCTGTTGGTAGCAAACAAGCAGGTGAGACACCTCTATCTAAAAATAGAAAAGCTCAAGTGGAAAACTGGACATGAGGAGTAGTTTAAAGTCATGAAAAATATCAGAATTAATAAAAATAAACACAGTGCTTTAAAAATAGACATGGGACCTCACTTTGATCTCAAGTCAGAGGTTAGACTCATCATAGGATTTGTACTCAGGAGTTTTTACCTGACTGCCCTCTGGATGTCAAGGTCAGAAAGAACATGCAGAATGCTGCTCAATATTTAAAAAAGCCCAAACATTAATGGAGTATTGGAGCATATAGTAGGGACATAGCTTCTCATGGCATCATAAAAAAGTGGCTCAAAGAGAAGAGGTGGACAAAACGCAAACACACAGACACAATCCCTTTTTTCTGCGTAGTATTGCAGCTTCTCTGGCTTTCAACACACAGGAAGCAGAAGTATGTGAATTGCCACCTTTTTGGTGGGGGACCAGCATTCAGTGGGGCAGCAGTTAATCTATTCCCTACTTTAATTCATTATTCTGCCTGCTTCCAGTCAATACCCACTTGGGAGACATGCAAAAGACAAGCTGGGAAATCTTTGACATAGAGTAAAAGTTGCTTGAAGGAGTAGCTGGCCATATTTCTCAAGAAATGTCTCATTTTCTCAAGAAATAGGGCTAATTTGAAGTCAAATTTCTTTAAAACCCTCAGTTTTCTTATATTTTTAATAAGTCTCTGATTGGAGAACTTTTTAGTATATGTGGTGTATATAATAGCAGGGCAGCATTAATTAAGCTAAAAAAAGTGTCAGTTCTCAGCAGAGAAAAAATGAGCAGGAAAGTGGGTATTGAGAAGGAAAAATAGAAAATTCCCTAAGAAATCAGGAAAGCAAAAAGAGACAGAGGAAGCATCTAAAACCACCATAGAGCTGAGAAGGTAAAAAATGTATGAATAGCATTCATAGGCATTAGTGATTAAATTTTAATTTTCAAAGGAAAATATGTATAAATGAAGAATAGTAGTAAGCAGTGATCACACTAAAACGCATAAGGAGAAATTCAACATCTAAACTTAGCCAAAGAAAAAACAATCAATGATGTTTTATTACTGAGGGTTGTGTTTTGAAGAGACTCTTTGAAGAGAGAAAGACGATGAAAGTAGCTCTTTCTTGTACAGTACATTAAAAAAAAGTTTGAAAATAATTTGTAGAATAGCTCATGACAGAAACTACAATAGGAGGATCATTGTGTTCTGGTAATGAAGCTAATGGTCCCAATTTAGCAATTGGGACGTTGCTAGTCGCAGGGACTTGTTACTCCTTTTATTAATGCTAATTTGGCCACTTAAAGGGGATAGAATCAGGAAAATACTTCCAGTTTGAAAACTGATTCAGGCAGAAGTGATCCATGTCTGAATAGAATTGGTTGGAAAAGTGGGCTGTTTTCTGTGAAAACCTGGAAATATTCATTAGAAAGATAAACACTAAAATACGAATATTTTTTAGTTGGGAGTTTTCAGAGAAAGGTCACAATTTTCCATGAGAAGCAGACACATTTTCTGGAAGATTTTTGGTTAATCAGAATCTAGTTTTGTGTCATAGGACAACGTTTGCCAGCCTTAGCATGTGAACATGCTATTTCACCTCAGGTACAGAAGAATAGTAATACTCAAGATGTGAAAGTTCAAAACCATCACTTGTTTTGTTTGGCTTCTTAACTTTTCAGCAGTGCTTTGCCTTCCTGGAGGCTGGCATTTCACTTTTTTAGGTCCATTTTGTGGTTTCTTCATCCTTTGGAAAGTTAGCCTCCCATGACATTTATATATGCCTAAAAGTCATCTAGAAGATGGTATTTGGAATGAAATAAAAAGAGTAGTAGAAATGAACAAGGAAGCACACAGTGTAACAAAGGATAAAGGATAGGTTATAAGGTCTGTAAAAGATGTACTTTTTGTCTCTTATAAGATGTTTAGCTTGTACACCCTGAAAATTATGGATCAATCTTCTCATGTTTGCCTTGCCTAATGGAACTTACCACAAATATAGTCACAGTACAAATAATAAAAACAACAGTAAGACAGAGCTGAAAACTTTTAAAGCACTAAAGAAGTAAGTTGGAAGAGGCAGGAAAAAAGTTAAGAAAATTGAATGGGGAGGGGATCATGTCTGTTATAAATTCTTAGAGAAATATGGTATTTTCTTCACTATGTTGGTATGGCTTTTTCGTAAAGAATTGTCTGAAATATAACATCTTTGTTTTAAAATCCAGGAGGTGAGTTTTAGAAATTATGTTACTTATAGAAGCTATATTGTGCAGAAAGTTAAGAGAGAGAATGGAAAATCCCTAAAGCACAGTAGGAACAAGAAGCCGATGAGAGACTTTACTGAACCTGATGGTTGGCAGGTAAAATGTTTTGACAGAAGGAGCACATTGCTTAAAAGAGAGAACTTCCTGCCTTGTTCTCAAAAAAAGGACAAAGATCTGGATGCTAGGAGTGAGTAAAAACTTCCCAAGGAAAAGGGAGAGGAATCAAATATTTACTAAAACTAATAGTCAAGAAACAAGTTTATTGAAATAGGCCACTTTTTTCATATTCCGTGTGCCTGATATTTATTGATAATGCAAGAGGTGGCTGGACACAAGTGCTGACCCCCATCATTTGACTGTGGCAAGCTTCTTGCTACTCTAGCAGTGACGGAATGAGTTTGAAAGCCTGCAAAATGCAATGTCGCACCCACCTCTGTGAGCAAGCATATGCCTGAATCTGGAAGAAGTTTTTATCTTCTGGCAGATAGAGCTGGTTTTGTAAATGCTGGTAGTTATTGGTCCCCAGAGTACATTGTCCTGGTTAATGTTTTGTTTACAATACGTGAACTGGTTCCTGAAGTCATGAAAATGCATGGTTACAAAATATGGCAATACATTTGTTTAAGCAAGGTTGATGGGTCTGGTGGCAAAAACGCTGTGCAGGATGGGAGTGCAGCAGCACAAGCATGCCACGGGCCTCTCCGTAGCTGAGGTGTGAAACAGCTGTTGCAGCCATGAAACACTTGAAAGCCAGTGCATCTGGCGAATGCCCTTGAGAGACACCTTAGCCTTCACCCTAGCATCCACACAGTAAAGGAGACATTTGTTGCAAGCTAAAGAACCCTCATTTTGGTAATCTTTGTTCAGCAGCTAGGTGGAGACAGAGAAATGAGCTGTTCCAAAAGCAGCAAAATTAATAAAGCCTGATCTTTTCCAAATTTGACCTAGGTCCCCCCATAACTCTTTACAATAACCCCAGCCCTCTTCCATACCCACTCCACTCCCCAAAACTCTTTATTTCCCCAGAGTATCACCAGCTTCCCCCTGCGGTGCCCTCCTCTCTGGCTGAGCAACAGGCAGCATGCTGCCTGTTCAGAGCAGAGGCTGGGGGTGTGCTGGCTGACCATTGCCCTCCGGGATAAATGGTAGTTGTTATAAATACCTCTCCCTCTCCTCCACCCAACTGCCAGTGTTCACTACTATTTTAGAAACTTAGTTATCTTCAGTACTGCTGCCCCTCTGCCGTCTTGTTTGAAATTGGACAGCAGGTTCACAAGTTACCAAGAAAGACGAAAAGCTCCAGGGGTCAGGTCTCATTTCCTTAGGAAACCAGGGTTTAAACAAACAGTCACAAATCAGTAATTAGATTGCAGCTTCTGCTGAGGACTTCATGGGATGAGCCAGTCAAAGTTACAAGTCTAAAACAAATGCGTGCAGCGTGATACCAAGTTTTATCAGCACGACTGCTGTATAGGCCCCATATGCCACAGAAAAAAACTACCTTAGAGGTATTTTTAGCAAAGGAAGCTAAGCTTGTAAAAAGTGGAACTTGCATATTTCACCTGCTACAGCTTTTTCTTTTCTTTTCTTCCACAAAAATTCCACATCGTCTTTTTCAGATGGGTGCCTGGCTCAGAGTAAAGGACATGCAGTGCACAATCCCTGGCAGAAGCTGAAAATGGATGACCTCTACTGATGCTTTTCAACAACGTCATCTCCTCTTTTCCTGTTTGAGATGGGTGATATGATCATCAGGAAAAAGTTCTAAAATAAGCCCAAGTGACCTCTTCGTCCCTTCACTCCTCTTTCTGCAAGTCTAAAAACCATCAGAAGAAATGACCAGTCAACTACCAGAGGAGTCTGTGGAGACCCAAAGCTCAGATGAGCTTGAGTGCAAGATCTGTTACAACCGCTATAACCTGCGACAGAGAAAACCGAAAGTGCTGGGGTGTTGTCACAGAGTATGTGCCAAATGCCTTTGCAAGATCATAGACTTCGGTGATTCCCCGCAAGGAGTCATAGTGTGCCCGTTTTGCAGGTTTGAAACGTGCCTGCCAGACGATGAGGTTAGTAGTCTTCCTGATGACAACAACATCCTTCTGAATTTAGCTTGTGGGGGAAAGGGAAAGAAGTGCCTACCAGACAACCCAACAGAACTGTTGCTGACTCCCAAAAGGTTGGCGTCTCTGGTTAGCCCTTCTCACACCTCTTCTAATTGCCTGGTTATAACAATCATGGAAGTACAAAGAGAAAGTCCCCAGACTCTGAACTCAACCCCTGTGGTGGAATTTTATAGGCCTACGAGTTTTGACTCTGTTGCAACTGTGTCCCACAACTGGACAGTGTGGAACTGCACATCTTTGCTCTTCCAGACCTCAATTCGGGTGCTAGTGTGGTTGCTAGGGTTGCTGTACTTTAGTTCCTTGCCTTTAGGGATTTATTTACTGGTATCTAAGAAAGTCACTCTTGGGGTTGTCTTTGTAAGTCTTGTTCCTTCGAGCCTTGTTATTCTCATGGTTTATGGCTTTTGCCAGTGTGTTTGCCATGAAGTTCTAGACTGCATGTCGTCTTGATAACGAATACAGTAAAATAAGATGTATTGCCACATGTGTAGCATAGTTGATTTATCCTGTCTTTGTATTCTTATTTGTTCTTATTGTTGTCCATCCCACTAAATGGAAGCAGTGGCCCTAATTATGTGGTCCTTTTTTTCTACCTGATTTGATCCCCCCCCCTTCTTTTTTTAAGCTAAATAACGGAAATAAAATTTACATGCTGATTTTAAAAGGCCGAGTTGTAGAAAGGGATAAAGCAAAATTGCCAAACTTGGTGCCTGCTGCTGCCACCACTATTCAAATAAGTAGCCCTTTGCTTTCTATTGGCTTGATCATGTCAGTCAAGGCTGCAGGATCCACCCTAGAAGAAATTAGTATAACAGGCATCTTCCAGGTCAAAGTACAGCATCTCTTCATCCAAAGCATTACATGCTTTGGAATAGCTGTTATTTATCGTTCATTATCATTTATAGCAAATGAAATCATTTAGTTAATATTATAAGAAGAATAAGACAAGCTACCATTGCTTTTTTCAGTTCTTGCTACAGCAAAAATATTTGTGGGAGGCCAATGGTTACAGATTTTTTGCGTTCTGCAACATGAGGAATCTTTTTTTCACCACGCTAAAAACATGTCTCCAAAACACTTTCTCCAAACAGAAGCCCACTTTACTTGTCATACAGTTGCAGCTCCCTCTGAGATACTCCTGCTAATGAGTACTTCCAGGGACCCAGCCACAGGTTTGCTCTTCTCTAGGTGCACTTATTTCAGTGTGCATACACCTTAGACTTCCCTTTGAGGGTTCAGAGCTCTGCAGACTTCTCTAGCTATGTTCTGTTGTGCCTACCCTCCCTCCCAGCATTTCTACCACCACACCATGTTTCCAACCCATTAGTCCTCCTAACAAATTGCCTGACCAACTTCAGGCACATCTACTCTGTGGTAGCTACGCTGGAGGATTTGGCTTATGTGACTTTAGCTATCAAGATAGACTTTTATTCCCAACCATTAGGAAATGGACCTTCAATCACTAATACAAATTTCAGAAAAAATCTGAAACGGTTAACTGGGGTTTTTTTTGCTTTCTGAGTTCACAGAATGAGCATTGTAAGGAGGTACTATGATTTTGGGAAGGTTTCTGTTTAACGCATAGTCCTTCAAAATGTTTAATACCCTGAACTCCCTCTGTCACCGTTGCGAGTTGATGGCACTCTAGATGTGGCAATTAGCATGTCTTGATTAGTTGAGTTCAGAGGAATTACTGATGATTTACCATTCCACAAATAGAATCAGGCCCTGTAAGGCTTGCTTGTATGTCGCATGGTTTAGGCTACTTTTTGAACTACTGGAAGAGCACAAAAATAAGAAATACTTAATGTTTATGTGTATAACTAGCTCTAGTCAACACCACAGCTGCAAACTCTTTTTTCCAGTGCACAGCAGGGTAAAAACTGAGGAGGAGGAGTTGAGCAGTGCAAGCATGGTTTTGGGGTCAGGCACAAGATTTAGTAATTTCGAGGCAGTGTAAGGGAGAGGCTTTGTTGTGTGAAGACTGAATGTATGGCCTAACAATATATTCTTAGAGCAAAACGACTTTGGTAAGAATGAAAAATGCCGATGGGAAAAGCAGAGCATAAGTGGTGGTTGTGTCTGTCAAGAGGATTTGAAGTCAAGCTGGTCCAATTTTTGTAGATGGTGCAGGTGGTATCTACAGTGTCATTCCTATTGCAAACATAGGGAAAAATGTGGAAATGTAAAGGTTCTGCTTTTCTTGACACTCATTTTATAATAGTGCATATATATGTGTGTATGTACATATAGACACATATGTAAGAAGAAAACTCATAGCGAAATTATAGTTTTCAAGTGTATGGAGTTATGGAGCTATGTACTGAATGATTAAAGGAAATGTTTCAGACTTTTCTGTAATGACTTGATAACAATTTAAAATATTTTCAGAATTCCTAGAAATGACTGTTCCTAAGTAATTGTTTTTAATGTTTGTGGTAAAGCACATATAGTTAGAAGAGGTATCATTTCCAGTTCTAGTATACTGCAAGGTTTGACTCATCTATGAACTCGTAAATTTTAAGTATCCGACAACAATCATGTCAAAAAGCAAGAAAAATAGAAACCTATGTGATTTTATAGTACTTCATAACTTTGGGAAAAGATGTATTTGTAGTGTTAGGGATTTATATGTTTTAGGATTTGTTCAATTTGTCTGAATATAGTGTCTCTAATAAAGGGCTGGCTAGTAGAGGAAGTAGGTTTTGCAAATGTGTGACATATATGTATTACCTCTGCACAACATGTCTGCAGTGCTACCTGCCATCTTTTCCTTTTGATTTTCAGTTGATTAAGATTATCTTAGCTCCGGCACCAGGTATTTTGTACTCTGTTTTAAAACAGAGCCTAATCTCAGCAGGATTACAGTGGTATCAGTTACACATCAGAACACAAATAAATACACCTGTTATTATACTTCACTACTTTTAAGACTGCCAGCCCGTTAAATTTATGCTGTTATTTTAGACTGTGCTACAATACAAAATACTCAAAAATGCGAGCGTGCAAAAACATATTGATTGTATAGCTATTCTGCCACTCAGCGAGAGCACGTTATTACAGCTTTGGTCTCATAAAATTCCTGTATGACTTATAATATGGCCATTGAGAATTGCTAGGAGGTCTAAATCTCAATTATTTGTGGAGAAGATATTTGCTGAGTGACTGAGACTAGAAGAACTTCAGATATTACTCTTTCATTATTTCTATCCTCCACCATCCTTAAGACTTAGAACTGCAAACTCTCGTGTCCTCTGCAGGGGAATAACTCTGCTGCAGTCAGTGTAAATGGGGCTAGAATCAAGTCCTGCATACCTGCCTGCCTGCCTGCATTCCCTTCCTGTGACTTTTTTCTCTCCTTGGAGAGTAACGGCTCCTGGGGTCGTAAAATACTGCCTGCACACCAAGGCAATCCCCTTTCAGTAGGATTTTATTCCTGCTTTGCCCGGACACGTGACTCAACCAGGTACAAAGTGTTATAAATTCATTACTAGAGGATTAATTTAGTCCAAATGAGATTTTTCTTTGTTTGTTTGTTTTTAATTCCCGCTTATCCTATGGATGCGGACTGTATCCTCACCAGCTGTTTGTTTACAGTATGATATAGCGGTATCCCCTGAGGGCTGGGGCAGGATGATGCAGTGGTAGTCGCTGGGCACAACACAGGAAGGATGTGCTGAGCGGGACCGTCCTCTGAGCGGGACCCAGTGAAGGATGAAGCTCTCCTGCAAGCGTGGCCTGAGCCCAGAGCCTAAAGGGCATTTAACAGGGAGCGGGTTACATGGGAAGCAGGGCCTGCGGGTTCATGAACAGGACTTGGGGCTGGGGGTGGGCTGTGGCTGAGCAGCTGTGCAAGGCGGAGAGGGGTCTATGCCTGGGACAAAGGGGCTGTGTGCTAAATGCGGAGTTTGGGGTAGAGCTGCTACAAACAGAGTTACTGTTTTTCATACTGACCCTTCTGGGTTTTAAAATTCATTTGGTAGTTAAAAGTCATTTGCTACTGCTACTACAGTTGAGTATTTTTACTTTCCAAATGGCAAAGTATTGAACTTTATAATTTAAAGAGATCCTTAGATTTGGGCGTACTCCCTCTATTATGTTAATTATTTAAAGCTACAATCTTTCAAACAGGATTGACCCAAATAAGGGCTGATGTCTTCGATTTAGCTGCATTGTGAGCTTTGTCCTACTATATTGATTATATGCCTGCAAAACTGTATATGCTAATATAAAACACTTAAAATAGGCAAACCCTTGTCCTGATAGCACTATTGGCAAACTTCAGGGTTGCCAGCATTTTACGATGTATCGCAGAATAGACACTCTTCCCGATGGACTTAATTACCTTAAGATACAGGTAAGTCCAGCAGCACACAGCCAAATGGGCAAGTATAGTACAGGAAAACACAGGTTTCCAGCTAAATGGCTACACATCACTTCAACCAGAGGAAGGGGAACTGAGGAGGTTCACAGGAAGGTGGATGATGTTGTGTTTGAGGGAGTTCCTTGTTATTAGGGTACAGAACCATTGTTTTTCCTAATTCTAACCAGTTCCAGGGGTAGATTCAACTCACTTTTCCCCATTACTTTTCTGCCCCCTCTGCTGGGACAAGGCTGTGTGGAACTGTGGGTAAACAGTATTTTGAAATGAAACAACCTTTTCTACTACACTGAGTTTGCAGCTCAGTCCAGCACAAGAAGATTAATAATGAAAAGATGGCAAACTGCAGCCAGGATGCGAGAGTGAACAGGGTGCAGAGGGGAAATGGCAGCAGGTTGTTAAAATAGTTTTGATGCCAAAGCAAGGAAAACATGTGGCTACATCCTTCCTTGTCTTGGCCAGTTCAAAACTCGTGAGAGGCTGTCCCAAGCCGGAGGACCACTGTGACTCGACACCCTCCCCTGCGTTACCTCTGTGACAGTTCACTTCAGTTGTGCACCTTGATTTCTTGTACGGCAGTTGTACGTCATGATTTCATCTTCCTGCGTGGATGATGGGTGTAGTGAAAGGTCCACAGTGTTCCACTCTTAAACAGGCTCATTTTAACTATCCTAAGGTTTCTCAGGGTTTTTTTTTTCCGGATTTCTTCATATTTCTACAAAAGCAAGACAGTGCATTTTATTTTAAATAGAGCAGTGCCTTCAAAGATAAAAAAAAAAAACCACCAGGGGGAAGAAGAACTGAGAATTTTGAAATCATTTTAAGATATTCAAAGTGATGGAAAGAGGCTGTTCTGAGAGTCTACTTTTACCTTCATACTAGCAGATTAGATGTTATCCTTTGAGTGACATCAGTAAATATTTAGTGCTGGAGATTCCTGAGGGAGTTGATAAGTCTGCCAGACCTTAGGCACAAACCCTGTACTCTGTTGCTTTTCTGTAAAGTACCATTCTGCTTTTGCATCAGCTCCCCTTGTCAAAAGTTGAACCATCACAGTTTATGAAGAGTTCTGGCACAGAGAATAAATCCCCAGCCTGGGGATGGTAAATCATCTTTTTAGAGACGTGTGGCAGTAGCAAAGCTTTCAGTGCTAGACCTTAAACAAAGAGAAGTCATCTTGCAGTCTGAAGTGCTAGCATAAATTTCATTTTAAATCAAGTTTCATTGTGTTGGGCAACACTACAACTAAAAACCCTTTTATTGTATTTCTGTCTCTTTCTTGTGTTATACAAATGTGGTTTGCATTTTAAAAAATGTATTAAATCATAGAAATCAGAGATGGGTAGAAAAAAGCCTAATAAGTAATTTTATCCATTTCCTCTGCCCCGGTAGAGATGAATGCTTTGTCTAGTCTGGTTTTAAATATCTCAGGTGACGAGGCCTCCACCTCTTCCCACAAGGGACTTTTCAGTCGTTTAATAGGCGTCTTTGTTAGGAAATATTTTCTTCATACTGATCCCAATTTTTTCTTCTGCATAATGTAATCCCTTTATTCTGCACCTACTGTTTTAACTTTTATGAAATCTGGGAAATGTATCATATTTATCCATTTCATACTGTAGCTGAATAATTCATAATCCTTGTTGTTCAAGTAATGCAAGAGAGAAGCAACCAGTTGCTGAACAGCTAATACTTCACTGAGATGGTGTGCCATGTGCCAGTAGACATATTTCCTGGCAAGTCCTGGCTGACACTTCTTTCTACATTAGGGAGTGAAAAATGTCAAGTGAAACTGAAGAAATACGTCTTCCCAAGCACGTGCGTGGCAATATTACTGAAATTTCAAGAGGTGCTGAGGCAAACAGCCTACTTCTTTAGATAGAGCATTTCTTTCTAAAAGTGGATGATTTTAATAAAAGTACGCTTTTAAAAAGCGTTTAAATGTCCTTTTCATAAGCAAACCTCTATGTGAGAACCACGCTATGTCAAAACTCTTAACTTGTTGAGAGACAAGGCTGGATTGATTGCCGCTCACTGCAGAGCAGTTTTTGCTGACAGCTTAGCTCAGAAGAAAAATTTAATCCAGCGTTAAGGAGTAGAGTTTGAAAAGATGCGTTTGCAACTGTGTCACTGGAATCAGATCTGTGCATGAAGAAGTGACTCATGTCTTGACAACGGAAACAGCACATTGCCAATTTAATTACAACGTATTAGATAATCCTCTGCCTATCTCAAATGACAAGAAGGAGCAGTGTGACTAAGGAAACCCTAGGTGGACAGATGGACTTCATATGGTTTTGCATTCAAAAGATACTTACTTAAAAAAATGGTACTATGCTTTATAGGAGAACGCTGAGCCTGGGTCAGGTAGACAGTCTGCTGGTTCAAGTAGGGTCTCTCTAACAGTGAGTGGTGGTGGATGCATGTAAAAAAATATATGAACAGCCCACGTGGATGGTGAGCTTCCAATATACCTCCTCATTTACGGCAATCTGCAGTTTGGAGACCTCTTGAGATGGAGGTTATGTCTGTATCTGTGGGTTTGATTCTTGCCTATGGATTTCTGTGAATTCCTTTAAATGTTGGGTTTATCCCATTTATAGTCTTGGCATCTATAAAATCCCGCAGCAGTGAGTTCGTAACGTGGAAAAGGTCGTCTTTGTCTTAAAAACTCCTAAGATACTAGTTACGTGTCCCCTACTTTTTCTGATAGGAAAAGCAGTTCCGAGGTGTGATTGCACATTGTTTCCTACGCACCCCTCAGAACTTCATCTGTCTCTAGAAATATTAACGTCATGATTTAATCCCTCATACTTCTCCTCGGCTGCCTCTTTTCCAACCTGAAGATCCTAGTCAATTTGATCTCTCCTTAGACAGCAGCCTTTCCATGCTTGACACCATCCTTTGCACTTTCCTGAACCTTTTCTACTGCTACTTCTTTTTTGCTTTGAGGTGGGGCGAAGCACTCAGAAATAGGTTCTTATTAGTGTCATTTGTTAATAAGTTGTGTGACCGTGTCAGACATCTGTACTCCCACGGCCGCTGAAATCACTTTGTCATTGATATCATTCCTGATGGCACATCTGAGGTGTTACACTTGACTATTGTTAGTTCATGTATCGTGCATTATGTGGAGGGCAAAACCATGCGCATTGGTAAACTTGCTAACATGTATTTATCCCATGCATTCTAATCTGTCTGCTTAAATTGTCCGCTTCACATGGGTGCAGGAGGTGGTAGATTCCAGGAGAATATTTAATTTAATCTTGGCATAGGCTGTACAGATTTTAGCTCTATTAAGCACGTGGCCTGACATGGCTGGACTGAGCAGCTACTCATCAGCAAGTGCTGTAAGATGCCTTCTCTCTCTGCCATAGTGGTACGCCTACCTCACCCACTTGCTGCAGCCACCCCAAACTACAGCCTAGAGCTTTTCACTGCAAGAATACTTTTTTTTTTTTTAATGTCTTTTACTTAATCTTTTATTTCCTCAAGGCTTGTGGCCTTTTTCATGTTCTCCTTTCTTTATTCCAAGAAGAGGAGATGCTGGCAGATAAAAATAATAATGCTGTTTAGAGGGTGAGCTCTTTACGTTTGGTCCTTCGTATTGCCAGTTAGGGCAAAAGTTAGGGGTCTCTGCCTTCAGCTCCCAGGGGTGTAAGCAGGGGGCTCCGCAGCTTGCTGTCCTGGGCCCCAGGGAAAGCTCCTTGCAGCCTTTGGAGGACTTCTTCACATTGATGCTCTTTACATCAGTGTTCCATCTTTGTTCCTGCTTTTACTTAGAAAAAGTGAGTGACTGTAAAAAAACATTATTATTGCATTAAAACTAGATAGGGCTCATTTTCTCTCAGCAACGAATAAAATTCTGAGGCTGAAACTCAGGAATTTTGTGGCACTTCCAGGGTCAGCTGCAAATCTCTGACTTTTTTGTTTGTTTTGGTAATGAAACACGCTGAATAAAACCAGGTCAGTGAGGCTGTATAAATCATGCAGGTAGTTAATGAAACTTTGCAAGTAGGTTCTGAAAGTGTGTAAAAAAAAAAAAAGGTTTTTTTAAAAAGAAAGAGAAAAAAGAGGCTTAATCACACAATAGGGCTTGGGTGGAGAGGGCAAACAGCTGGATGTAACTTGACAAGACAAGAGATTGTAGAAATAATGCACAAAGACAGGTAGAATGTGAAAATGTGTGTACAAGCTCCAGTGAATTATCGACACATTGTAGTGTGTAATTCTTGACCCAACAAACTGAAAAAACAAAAGGTTTAAGCATATATTGCTTTACTTTATACTTTGTCTCCTAAAATCCAGTGGTTTTAAATTCCAGATCAGCTTGAGGCTTACCAAATGTAACGTGAATTTTACGAGAGGAGTTTGACTGCTGTAACTTTGCCTTCTATAGTTGTCGTTTTTAGTTTTATGAAGAAAAGTCATAGTGTGGGGACTTCTTTTTGTTTTTATTTCAGGAGTAGAACGATGAAATACAAGGTAATCTTGCAGACATGGAAACTATAACGTGGTAGCAAATGGCAAAAGTATAACTATTCCTATCTGAAATAATGAAGTACTAATGTAAAAGCAATTGTTTCACTCAATAAAAATTTAATTTTTCAGTAAAGATTTGTCATGATAAGATTATTTCTTAATGCCTGGATTTGGAGGTCTTTCAGATTTCATTCCTGTTATTCATGGGAACAGTTTAAAAAATAGACTGAAGGTGAATATGTGATAGTATTTCACAGTATTTTAACCAAATAGGACAAAATATTTCTGTTTAATGCATTAGAATGTAAAGTATTTTGTGTAAAGGAAGATTGCAAAAAAATTAAACAAAAGCTAGGCAGATTTCTAGATGATCACTCAACCACGTATTTTTAAGATAAAATGACAGCGTATGAGGGAGCATTCCAGGTAGCAGCCAGAAGGTACTTTGGAGCATGTGTTTTGCATTGGAGGCCTACATTTTCTGACCTTGCCCACTGACTGTTATTAAAAAACCAGGCCTAATTCCTGGTTTAGAGAAGGTTGTTCTTGCCTGGAAACCCTTAGTACAGGCATCTCTCAAACCTGAGCCCACCAGTGTTTGCCTCTTGTCATGGTTTAACCCCAGCCGGCAACTGAGCACCACACAGCCACTTGCTCACCCCCCT
>NW_008794709.1:3154316-3180066 GCF_000699145.1 Aptenodytes forsteri
TGAGAAAATTCATGGGTTGAGATAAAAACAGTTTCATAATTGAAATAAAGTTAATAATAATAATAATAACAAATAACAGTTTGGGTCAGCTGTCCTGGCTGTGCCCCCTCCCAGCTTCTTGTGCACCTCCAGCCTTCTCAGTCGGTAGAGCATGGGGAGCTGAAAAGTCCTTGACTAGTGTAAGCACCACTTAGCAACAGCTAAAACATCGGTGTGTTATCAACATTATTCTCATCCTAAATCCAAAACACAGCACTGTACCAGCTACTAGGAAGGAAATTAACTCTATCCCAGCCAAAACCAGGACACCTCTTCTGAAGGCTGCAAGCTGCAGGTTGTCCCTTATGTTATTAGAGAGGCGGCGGTGGAGCCTGGTCTCAGGGGCTGTGGGTGTGATCTGCACATATGTGTGCACAGGGAAATGCAGCTGCCCGGCAAACGCACACTCCCCCGACGTGAATTATTCCTTCTTTTAGCAGGACTACAAGGAGCAAGTGTGTTGTGTAACTGCTGGCTTCAGGCACAGCTGGACTGTATAGGAGCACAACGCACAGGGTTGCAATATGTAATCTTGTAGTAGTGGGTAGAATAGGAAGATTTATTCACATTAGCCAGTATGTGGCCACTGGTGTAATTTGCATTTTGAATAGATGAGACTTTGGTATAGTGATGGTTAGATATAAAACTCATGCAGTGGCTTCTTCATTTTTTAAATTGCAAAACCTTACCTGCCACGCTTTGCTTCCTTTTTCTCTATTAAACGGAGGGATGGCCCAGAACTGGTAAGCTTTCTGATCTACAGATGTCATGAGCCTCTAAGCTTGTAGATGTTTGAACCCTGAGTTGTGGGTTAACCCACTCCTAGCTGAGAGTAAACCATCCTTGGAAAAAAGGTGGAGGTGTACTATCTTTCCCTCTTTCTAGTGTAGAAATAAAAGCTCAGATTAAAATTTAGGCAATTGTTTTTTCCACGGGAAATTCAAACATGGAGTTTCTTTTCAGCTTTATTTTTACCACACCAGAATTTCAGATATTTCCCCTCTTTTTTCCCAACACAGCCCAATGCATAGGTTTAGGAAATCAAGTGCAGTACGTAAGCAAATAAGAGAGAGCGTGATCTTCGCTCCGAAGTTCTTTGTTTCTTTGTTGAACTGTACTGATAAAAGCACCATAAAAAAAACTTTGGGAGAAGAGGCAGCTTTGTTAGGTATCCAAAGTGCTGAGCTTCTAGCGCTCAGCCAGCATCGCTGGAATCTCCAAAGAGGAAAATAAACAAAGCTTAGGCCCGGATTCTTGATACGTTAGAGCTAAAAGCCGGCTCTTCCCCTCCTCAAATACAGAAAATATCAGGAGCTGCTTACACATCGCAAAGGGGTGCGAACCTGTTCCTCTTGCCACTGACACGTTATTCAAAAGGCAAGTTATTCGGTGGTTAGTTTTGCTAGAGGCATTGGTGTTTTGACCTGGGACTGAGCCTCTGGTAGGAGCAGAGAAACGTCCCTCAGCATCGCCTGGTTGTACGTCCCTATAGCAACCGGGTGGGGAGGACCGGGAAGGCTGCGTCTCCCAGGCCTTGAACAATGACGGCATTTAGAGATGCTTCTTGAAAGATGCTACCTGCCAGCTGTGCCTGCTTGTCTGAAATGTAAATCATGGCTGTCTCCTTGACCAAGGAGATACAGCTGAACCATTTGGTGCCAGACACCTCCGGGAAATCCTACAGAGCAATCTGAGCTGGCTTCAAAGAGAGAATTGGGAGGAAGAGCCTTGTGGGTATCACGGGGTGTGCTTTTTACACAGCAGCAAGGGAAGAAGCCCTATGTTCCCATTAACGTGAAGAGGAACGGAGCATTTCATTCCCAGCATAGCATTGCGTGCGTTTACCCGGTATAAGTGGCTCGTGTTGCATGAAGCGTTCTCCCCCGCTGCAGCGCTGTGCGCTGGTGGTGCAGCACTAACCCGCAGTCACGAGGTTGGGCTCGATGAGGGCTTTCTCCTTCATAGGCCACGTTGCCTGCTGCAGCTTTATCTTCTTCTGCACTGCACAACTATTAAAGCTGTAGGGCAGTTGCACTCGGGCATCGGCGGCCCCAGCAGCCACCCGTCCTCTCCCCCGTGGCCTGCACACGCCTGGCACCGAGCAAGCAGCTCCTCCCGTCCCTCCCCACCGCCAGCCCCTTAACTCTCCTTCCCTGTCCTCCCCTGGCTCCCTCTGCTGCCCCTGCCTGCCTCGGTTTCTTAAGGAAATGTTGCAGCCACGTTCTGCTCCCCTCCCCCGGCTCCCTCTGCTGCCCCTGCCTGCCTCGCTGCTGGGTTTCTTAAGGAAATGTTGCAGCCACGTTCTGCTCCTTCCATTCGACTTCTTGTATTGCTTTTATGTATTTCCTTCTGTTCTGCACAAGGCGCAACCCCCAAATCATTAGACAAAATACTATACTTAGACCTGATTGACTAATTCAAACAGAATACTTGACACAATTAATTTAGACTTTGCCTTTCCCTGCTTGCAGAGCACTGTCACAGAGCTCACTGTTTCCTGAAAATAATTCGTTGCTTGTTTATTTCTTTAAATTGATATCTCTTTGAAGATTCTCCTCAGTGGAGCGATGACAGATGCTTGCAATTTGAACAGTGCTGTGGATTGCAATCAGTTAAAAAAGTTGGGGTGGTGTATCTTCAGTAGTGTGTGGCACAAATGCTTGCAATGCCTAAACATTTGTGCATAGATTTTAAATTTGTTTAAGGATGTGTAGGACTGGGGCAAATTTATCTGAAATGTGAATGATTATTCTTAGAGAAAAAAGATAATTGCAATTTTGACACATTTGGAGTCCCCAGGTTTCTGGACATCGTAAAGTAAGAAGAGTAAGGTATGCATCCCATGCCATCTCTGCGGCTGGCTGTCCCAGCAGCCAGTACCATAAGCACTACTCTTCCTTGTGAGCTCACCTCCAGACTACACGATGAACTCAAACCTCCTCACGTGCTGGTCAGTGGTGGTTTGTAAACCAGGATAGAGCAAACAGGATAACGTGGATGCTCTTGCTCCAGCGCTTCACTACTCGAGAAGAGTAGGGCAGCATCTGCAGGGAAGCAAAGGGAAGTGAGGGAGCGAGAGTGGGGGTCCCCAGAGGATACAGTGATGTGTAATGAGCAGGGAAGGCTGCACGGTGGGGAGGCGAAACTGGGAGGTGGAGGCTAATGTGAACTCAAAACCTGTCTTGAACTGGAAAGTCTTCTGGAAAGGCTCTTTTTGCATCAGTCTTCCTTAAGGAAAGGTTGGCTGTGAGCAAATGGCTCGTAAAATTAATACCAGTGACAGGTAAAATGAGGCAAGAAAAAGTGAGTCGGTCATTGGTTAGCTTGGAGGCTTTCCAGTCAGGCATGTCAGATGAGCTTTTCCTAGGCTAAAGACCCTGCTAAAGCTGTCTCAGAGCTATCAGTGGTCCTCTTCGAAAATTCAGGAAGGAGGGGAGAAATACCAGGAAGAAGGAAAAAAACAGGTATATATGCTTATTTTTTTAAAGGTGGAGTGGGTAGGAGCAGGGAATTACTGACTCGTCAGCTCTCCGCAGCTCTCTGCGGTTCCCCTGGTCAAGCCACTTGTATGCTTGAAGGTCTCAAGGAGTAAAGGAGCAGCTTTATCAAGAGCAAATCCTGGCAAGCTAATTTCCTTCTACAGCAAGGTAACGGGCCTTGCCATTAAGGGAGAAACAGTAGAAGTCCTACATCTGGGATATTAGTACAGTTTTTGGTACTACCTCATATGAAAAAAAATTATATATAATTTCATAAACAAAGAAGACAAATGTGGGAAACTACTGAAAGGTAGCAAAGCTGGATATTTACACCCAAATCCTCAAAGGATGACTAACCAAATGGAGATCAGAATGGGTACTGAGCAGGGTTACCAGGAGTAATGTCCTGGTCCAGGTCTGGATCCAATATTTGCATTAACCAACCTGGTATTCAGGATGTACATATTGAAGGTGGACGCAGGGCTACCCAGTGCTCCCACCACTCTGAATTATTGAAAAATTCCATATTCTTTATGGTAAAGGAAAAAGCCAAGGTGAAGGTAAAAGCATAAATGGAAAAAATCTGCTAGAAAAAATAAACTGTAGGAGATGGATGCTCCTGAAAAATCACCTAAGATTTATTTAATAACCGATTGTTTCAGCAGTAGGAGACATTTCCTATTGACAAGGATTTTCTTCAGCTGCTGCCAAGCACAAATCAAGGAATGTTTACTTTGGTGCCTTTGTCTGACAGAGAAGGATTGTTTCTGGCAAGTACTTTATATTGTATTAAGAAATCAGTCAAAACAAACAAGAATGTGAAAATTACATTTTAAAAGTCATTTAGAGCCACATGCAGAGTCTCAAACATTAAAGGACACAGTGAGGGCAGATGTGGTTGGTTTGAAAAAAGTATATTCGTAAGGATGGCAATATATTTGCCTCTTTTAAGTTCCTGATGTGAGTGAAACTCTTCTGGATCCATGGATCTGTTATTTTTTGCACAGGGAATACAGCTCAGTCTTTACAATGGACAACGAGTGTTTCCCTCTGCCCCCAGTACAGACATCCCAACCAGTAATGTGCTTGTGCAAAAAATATTGATAGATACCTTATCTGCAGGCAAGTCACAATTAACTCCTCTACTTCCACCATCAAATACCAGAAGGAACAGAGAAAAGGAAAAGCTGCAGATCAAAGCAGTGTTGTTAGTATAGTTTAAATCCTTTTGAGTTAACAATTTATCTCCTGTATGTAGCAAACAGTAAGTTAAAAATACTTCAGGTATGTAATTTTTTTCTTTCAACTTTACATAGTCCTTTTAACATACGGCTGTTGAAAGAGACTTTCATGAGCATTTTTTCTTCCAGTTGCTTTGTTGTACGACTTCGCCTTTGAATTCCCCAAGCTGACAAAAGCTTCAGTAGTTCAGTGTGCCAGAAGCTCCTGCTATTAGTCCCACTACAGCACCTTAATTGCAAACCAGAGATGATAGCTCATGTTCAATGAGCAGGTAGGACCAGTGACCTACCTGAGCTCTGTTATAGCGTGAAGTCTTTCAGGGAACACTGCAGGGTAACATGGAGAGAACAAAAAATTAAGACTAGCATATCAAGAGTACAGGTATTGGTACCAAAACCACTCTAGTCCCCATCATTGCAGGACTCCCAAATGGAGAAACGCTCCCCAGACCAGTGCGGGGCATACGGCTTCCTCAGGTGTGGAAAGCTGTACGCTCCCTCTGCTCTCAGGCACACCACCACACCAAGTTGTGCCTTCCAGTAGTATGTGAAGTGCCTGATGTTACTGAAGTCACTGATGGGTTTTCCTCATTTCTTTTCTTTGAGTGGCGGAATGAATGTATCAGACACCTGCTACATCTAACGGGTGAAAATTAAAACCCACCAGCATGCTCTTAAAACATAAACATAACATACAAGATTATGAGAATGTTAAAGATGACAAAGTCAAAGAAATGCATCTTGCAGCCGCAGCAGCAAGCGGTGAAGGACGAAGGCGGTGGATGGGAAGGTGCCTTCCCAGAGCAGCTTGTTAGATCCCAGAGGGAGGCACGAGGGAGGGTGAGTCTTGCTCTGGGAAACTTCCGTGGTGCTGGAAAAGGGACTTCAACAAACTGGTCTTGGGTAAACTTCCAGTTAGCGTAAACCATGGGGTGCATGAATGGTAAATCTGGAAATCCAACACTCAGGATAGTATTTTAGGGAAGGCAGCAGAGAGTAGCAGGAAGGTAAAATTTAGATTGCTGAGGGGACCTGCTGTATTAGCACAGACCCATCACAACCTAAGGAGGTCTCCCAAGCACCGGCGGCTGCCTCCCCACCCGCATCAGGCAGCTGCAGCTCAATCGAGAGATGACACAGGTATGATCGGCTGAAGCCAGAATGGGGCAACCTCTGAGCCAGCAGCGACAGAAAACAGTAAGTACAAAAGCTGCAACATGACGCAGCAACGCACAAGTACAAATGCTGCGATGCAAAATGATGCAGTTTCGGATGAGTGACTTGTACCGTACGAGCTCAGGCAGTTAATCGGTGAAGGCAGCACTGTAGCTGCACGATCCTCTCTGAAAGCTTCCCACTGCCCAGTCTCATGGGATCTGTCTTACTCAGGTACTCCTCTTCCATGACCCGATCCCACACAAGAGCTGGACCTTACTGATAATGGGGATCCATGTATACAGTTAATGGTTTTCCCTCTGCTGCCAGCGCTTCAGCCCGTGCTGTCTGGCCAGCTCACCCTGAAACTGCAAAGAGAAACAGAAAAGAGATGGAGGCAGATTTGGGTCTTCATGGAGACAGATTTGGGTCCTGTGAGTCTTCACGGGTGAGTCCTCCAGCAGCGGGGATGCAGTTTCTCCTTGTTAAGCACTGCTTTTATCTTTCTAAATTACTTTACTGAATACGTCTGCATGCCCTGCCACTTCTCTCAGGCAAAATGGTAGCGTGCATGGGTCAGCAGTATTGAAAGCCCATAGCGGGATCGAGAAAGGGGTTGGAAATGAATCTCACCTTTGATGGGAAGAATCCCTCCAGGTCAGCATTTCCCTCTGGAATATTTGTTTGAATTTGGGTTTTGCACAGTCTACTACATTAGATAAGCCTGCAGTTGGCTTATATAAGCACAGTGCCCCTCTGTTAAGACTGGTATCCCTTGCCATCTTTTTTAAACACAATTAACTAGAAGTTCCATAAAAGGCAGGAAATTCACAATCTTGTAGACACCAAATCAGCCCTGAATCTTCATCGTAATCTCCCCATAGGGCCTGACCACATGTGAATAAGAATTGTCTTCCTTTTATTGGATCTGGTTTGGAGAGAAGTGTGGTTTACATTATAACATTCCTGTTAGCGAGGTGACTCTAAACTATTATTTGCCTTGATTGGAAGGGTTTAAAATGAGGTTTATATCCTTCTGGCTCTAAGTCAGGAAAATATTCATGTGTGTGCTGCTGTGGGAAATGTGGTCTTAGCACATGCTACCGTCAAGCATATGTTTAGGAAATTTATTTTTGGAGAGAGGTGAATTTAAGCAGCAGCTTAAGTCCCATCTTGAACCGGGACACAGTAGATAACATTAATCTGGCCAGATTTCCCTACTGGCGCCTAGTTTATCTAAGCCATTTGAACCACTAGTAGAAGGGAAAAAACACATGCTATTAAAACCTCGCTAGCAATGGTGTTTGTACATACTGTAAATGTGTCCTCTGTCGCCTTTTGATAGTGTTTGTAACACTGAACTTACAGTCTTGTGTAATCTTGAACTAGTAATTACAGTTCGGTGGAATCTAACTCTTTAAACTGATTTTTTATTTTTATTTTACTGAAGTCTCTGATGTTGCATAAGCTTTTCATTAGCACTAGTCGCTGTTGACATCAAAATTAGCAAGTAAATTTAGCACAATACACTAATGTGCAAATAGAACGCTTCTTAACAAGTCTTTGGGGGATTTTTCAGATCATCCCTTTTTTCGCCCTTAAGACTACAGCAGCAATATGAAGCATCATTACCTTCCACAGGTGCTAACTGGCATCATGCATTCTTACAGCTTTCTGCTGTCTTTCTGCAGCAGCACAATACAATCTTCACAGTTCAAGCAATAAAACAGTTAAATAAACTGTCATAATATTATGATAAGGTAAATCTATTCACCTGGCCACAGTTCGTTTGCCTTTTACAATTCATCATCAAATTTTATATGGAACGTGTAAAAACAAAATGCTTTTGATGAGAGATGATCCTGGAGTCCTTTATTAACGTGGATGATGGTAACGGAAGAGGTGTAAATCATTGATATACTGCTGCTCATTACGGACATCTTTAAAGACAGTAATAGACAGGTTTACAGCACTTAGCATTGTCTAATTCAGCTCAAATAGAAATCAACCCATAGATTTCTGTGACATTCTGTCTTAGGTGCTTAGAACGAAAATGATAGAGAATGAGGCGCTGAACAAAAGGTGATTACCTAACCTCCCCGAGTCCTGAAAGCCTGTAGATTGCAGGTTATTATAGTGCCTAAATGATAGGGATATTTTTGATAAAAACTTTTTTTTACCTCACTGAAGAGTCACAGATCAAAAAGCAGGGGCTGGAACACAGGGGATAAAAGCCAATTTAGTCTGTCTGCTTTACTCTATTTTTATGTATGTGCTTTTTCAAAATGGGTTCTAATTGTTTCTTGAAATGCTCCTGCCTTTAGCTCAATACTTCTGAATTCAGTTTATTTTTAAGAATTTGGTCTGGTTCTTTCACCAGCAAACTCCCGGGATAAAAACAATGCAAGATGCAACAGTGGCTCTTTCTATCTAGAACACATAATCAATGTAATTCTTAGAGCAAGGAGAAGAATGTATTTTCCTTTCTAACACAAATGAGAATAAGAAATGGGAAAAACACATCGAGCTGAAAGTGAGTAAGAAAGGCAGTTTGAGCTGGGTGTTCTTCTGTGTTTGCAGCTCCCTCAGGAGTGAAGAGGAGGAGATTCACGTTACCAACAGCAGATTCTGGTCCCGTTTCAATGCAATGTTTATAGCAGTTATCACAAATGTTTATGAATGCTGATCCTGCAGATTGGTTCAATGACAAAATACAGGATTCAAAGGTACAGGTGCTATTGAAATAAATCACTTTTTGTCTGAAGTACATGCATATGTCATTTGAAAGTACCGACTGCAAGATTTCAGTCCTTAGGCAAGTTTCTGTGCTCTGTGGCGTCTTTGGAGTTGCAGTAGTGTAACTGAGATGAGGTTACGGCTTCTCTTCAGCACTAGGGAGAAAGCCACTGCTGCCGCTAACTTCATTTTACTTCATCTTACTTCATCAGCTTCAGTTTCTGTGTTGATGCCAATATTCCTCACTTGCTGACCACCTTCTCAGGAGCTAGACTGATTCCGCCTGCTAGCAGAACACACACACGGGTTTTCAGGGCCGTTAATTATTCAGTGTAAACTGCCAGATGAAAAAACTTGTATTGACGCACCCTCCAAGAAGACAGCTCATCGGATTGGTTTGAACCATTCCCGGACACTCTTCCAAGATGGATTAGTTTGGAGGCAACTTCATCTTGCATTTCAGATTCGCAGTTCTTCTACCTTTATTTTTGTTTAAATTACTGTCTTTTAAAAATCGTACTGAAATAAATCATATCGTAGAGAACACAAAGCCAACAGAAACTTTTACAGTAACAGAGATGGGACTCACAGGAGCATCTGAACTCTGCAGGGAGAGGCAGTGCGTGATGAAAGAGCTGGAACAGAAACACTCTTACCCAGGGAAATGACTGTTAGGAGAAACAGAGGGCGTTATCTCGCAGCCCTGTGTAAGAAGATGGAATCAAACATATAAACACCTGACAGAAAAAAAAAAAACCACAAAGACGATGCTACTGATAGGCATGAATTTGAACCGTGGTTATCTGCAGAGCTAACAAAAGCCTCGTTTCTCAAATGGAAAAGAGGAAATGTTTCATATAAAGACCACAGAAAAATCTGTGCAATTAGCTTCTCTGCACAGATGTTACTCAGTTGAATTCAAATTAAGGAGTAACAACTCCTGTGCTTGCTAGGATTCATGTGAATTTGAAGTATAAGAAAAAAAAAACCACAAAGACGATGCTACTGATAGGCATGAATTTGAACCGTGGTTATCTGCAGAGCTAACAAAAGCCTCGTTTCTCAAATGGAAAAGAGGAAATGTTTCATATAAAGACCACAGAAAAATCTGTGCAATTAGCTTCTCTGCACAGATGTTACTCAGTTGAATTCAAATTAAGGAGTAACAACTCCTGTGCTTGCTAGGATTCATGTGAATTTGAAGTATAAGATTCAAATGTAGATGATCAAATAACGGCATGATTTATCAGTTAGATGTATCGAAAGAACTGAGCCTGGGGCTTGAAAGCACACATGGCTTTAAGCCACTTAATGCAACATGGTACTTCTGCTCTCTTCGATCACTACTTCTTTTTTTTTTCATTTTTTAAGATTTCTTTTTGTGTCTTGAGCAATGTACACTACTCATTCATAAGGGGGATTGCTCAAATCCCAAGTTCTCCTTTATTTCTGATTTCATTGTGGGAATGGTTTACTCAACTCCCTCCCATTCTGGATGAAGAGGGGCAGCGTTCACACTCCTGCTGTCTACTCCAGCTGGCGCTTGAGAATCCATGAGCCAAGGCTTAAACTCTCCCCTCCTGCTCTGCTCTCAACTTGCCAGTCTCAGAAATGGCCAAGCATCTTCCACAAGGAGTTAAGCCACTTTGATTCCAACTGACTTGACAACTCAGCTTCTTCTCACAAGATTTTGCCTTGAAACAATTCTGAGTACAGAAAGGCATTATGAATGTATTCGTGTTGCAAAGTGTTCTTTCTGAGACATCTGCAGAAAGTACTTTTTAAACATTGTAAGTCTAAAGCTGTATTTCTGAAGTGTAGAAAAGAACTGTGTTTTCCCCCTAAGTTTTTGATTCTCTGTGTAAAAAATGCTGCTTCTTTTTTTTGATAGTCTTAATGGACAAATACCTTTTCCTCCTGATAATTATTCATTGTAAATAGAACTTCCTAGTGCATTGGAGAAGATGAGAAAACAAATGTACCAGATGTTAGTCACACTATTTAAAGCATTATTGGAAGGTATTCAGATATTGTGGTGATGACTGCAGTATAAAAACCTATGCAGAATAGCAACTAGCAACCAAGAAGCTTTTGAGCCGAAATGAAAATAGGATTAAATTGTCCAACTGTGCAGCTCTGGTATTTTATTTTCTTGTATGTAATCTGATAGGCTTCGCATTATTCTCCAGAATACTTAATTGGGCCAAATTCATTCTTAGTGTAACTCCATTGACTTTAATAGACTTGTACAAGAGCTTAGTTTGGTCTATTGTATGTCAGATGTTTTATGCATGCAGCATCATTCCTAGGAGAAGATTACTTAAGGATAAAAATGTTATCAACGTTTCAAGACATGGTCCATCTTCCAGTTGAGACCCAAGAGAGCAAAATAAAAATGTCAACAAATTAAGAATTGGCAGTCGCCCAGGAAAATAAGTTAAAATGCTTTTTAAAATAGTAATTTTTTTCCATAGTTCCTTGAGAAACATTTTTATGATGTTGGAGGGAAAGCTGTTTCGTGGGGTTTTTTTGTTTATCCTATATTTAATTCATTTCTATCTTCATGATTTAAAAGCTTCAGTCAGCTACAAAGACTAATTAGGCTATGCTATAACAAGGATTACTGAACTGTAATTATTATTTATTCAAATCAGTGGAAGAATTACTGAGGCTTACGTTAAAGACAATAGAAGTTAATGGAGGAAGAAGCAAAGGAGGCCAGTAGTGATTTCAACTGCATATTGTCAACCACCCCAGCAGTACAAAAGTAGCCATCTAATTGACACCCTGAAATAGGGGCCTGCTGATATTTGCTCATGAGTCATTCATTTCAACCATGTTCTTAAACACGACCTCTTTTAAAGAAATATCCTTGGGAAAAAAATTATATGTAGGGTATGAACACTAGTATTACTATCTGGTTGATGAAAGAAAGTGCCAGGAAAAAGCTACAGAGATATATTTGCCTGGTATTTTCACTGTATTTAAAATGTGGGGGTTTTTGCTCATTCTCTGAAAGACTCCAGACTGCTTGATTGCTGCAAATGCCCACGGCTCTTCATCTGCAGTTTTAACCCACCAGTTACTTCCAAGCTGCACTTCTAGCATTCAAAAAACAATTCCAGCTGCATTTTAATCTCACTGAAAAGTTTCAACACCCCCAAAACGGAACAGTGCCCACCTGAACTGCCGTTCTGCCCAAGGGCCTCATTCCCTCCATCCCCTTCCCTCTGCACAGGCTCCAGCTAACAAACTTGTCAGGGCTGGTGCAATCTACAGGCAAATTATGGTATAGTACCCGGGTTTAATCTAGGCAAAGATCCTGATCCAGAGATAAGCTGGCTGATGCGGAACATCAGTATTAACAGCCCAGATTTGCCTTGCTCTGATCTGGAATGAAATGCTTCAATTCAGTTGAACAAAAAAGTTTTGATTCTGGTCAATCCAAAAATATTTCCATTTTGCCCAATTGGGTAAAAATTGAGATTTTGTGGAAACTGTCTTTGCATTTAGTTGTACTTTCTGGAAATGGGGCCCGATACCACTTAGGACTTTAGGCGCTAGTAATGAAAAGAGAAGAGAGAGCCACTTAAAGCGGCAACTCCCTTTCTAGTCCTTCCCTGCTCTCTAGCCTCCCAGCTCCCAGACTTGCGTCTCTGCCCCTCTGTTAATGTGATTCCCCTAAACTCACAGGAGGTAAGGAAAGCAGGGGACGGGGAGTGGGGGAGGTTATTTTTCAGCAGGTATGTCCCACCTGGGCAGCTGTGGGAGCCAATGATAGGTGTGATTTTGTCATTTTAACAACGCATGTGTCTTGCCAAGGGATAATCAATATATAAAATCACCTTATAGAGATTTTTTTTCCTTTTGATACAGAAGAGACGTGCTTGTTTTCCTCCTTTGCAGCCTCAGGTCACATGCATTTCTCTAATTTCATGCTGCATACATGAGGAAGGGCACATGGCAGGGGCCGATCACAGCCTGGGAGGATATCACAAAAGACCTGAGATGCAGACATGGCTAGGGCATGGATGCACGAATAAAGGTTCAATGTGTAGGGCTCTGAAGTCTCCTGCGCTCCTGCAAATTTGCGAGGTGTCACTTGCCACAGGGATCCATGAGCTAAATCCTTTTCTCTTAATGAAAGCACAGCTGTCACTTTTGGGCTAGTGAAACCTTGGGGCGCCAGCAATACAGCTCATCTGCATCACCGCCACTATGAGATTTGAGAGATGAGTCCGTTTGCCTTTACCTCCACAAATATATGTCCATATAGTCCATTTATTGGAACTACACAGTGTCTTCAATACTAGCCTAACAATCCATAATGATTTCCTTGCTTCCAGCAGTGTGTCACCTTCAGCTCAAACCTGAAGATATAGGTGCTAAAAGTTAACGTCCAGATGGATGATATGTATTGAAAACACAATTTCGTATTGTTAGTTTCATATAATGTGTCTGATTTTTTGTGTCTGAGCTCCTAAATGCTGCAACAAAGATGCTGTTTTGCTACATAATCTTCTTATTTGTTTTCTAAATCTTTCATTCAGATTTATGCAGATGTTCAGTCTGCAGCTATGCAAAATTTCAGATGGTTATAGACATAGAAAACATGATCGCAAGTGTTTACATAAGCAAAATCCCTCAGCAATGCTGACTTGAAAACCTGAGCTGACTGTCCCCGCTTCATCTCTGCATAGTCGGCTGATTAGCATTTGGTTTTTAACTTACCTCTTCAAAGTACAGCAAGTGTACAGCTTGGTTCTTCTGAAGCATTTATGAGTTTCTACACAGTAGCTGAAATTGAACTTCAGATGTCATCGCACCGATCCCATCTGTCCTTGAGCCCGCATAAAAAGAAAGTGCTGATACACACTTCCACGCTCGGAAAAATGCTCCTGGGTCCTACTGGCAGACATTGCCCCGTTTTGACCACTGCTGTTATAAAAGCCCCTTGGAGCAAAGACATCCTTTTTATTTTTGTGTGGTACTTAGCATCGTAATGTCCCGGTCTGTGACTAGGACCCTGAGATGCAATGGGAATAGAAATAATGTCGTAATAAAGGCACTTGGAAAATTCTGCTCAGCTGGCTTTCTCTTGCAGGAATTTGGCTTTGCTCTTAATGAGGTCATGTGAAAGGAGCATTTATTTATTTATTCATTATTTTTGCATATGTACAAAAGGGTTCTGGAAGTGCACCCTCAGCACCTTTTACACAGCTACAAATTATCTTTATAAAAATAACACTAAACCAAAGTGCAGATCAGCCACTCAAAATAAGTAGTTAAAAATACACTTGGCAAATGAAAAGCTGGAATCACATTTCCCTGTCAGTGAGATTCTGCCCCCATCACAGTCATGTTCAGGGAAAAATGAGGGTCTTTATACTGAACCCGTAGAGTCAACAGATATGAGCTCTTTCAGACTGTGAGAACTTGATGAGTTCCAGAGCCTGAAGGCCAGACATAAACTCCGTGGAAGAACTTGGGATTTCAAGTGACTTTCTTGGCACAGCAAAGAGGGGTGGTATCAGTGTGTGTGAGATTCCTTATATTGCTTTTCCGTGTTCCTATCAATCAATAAATTAGATCTATTCTTCCAGCTATTTGTGTCTCCAATATTATATCAAAATAAAAGGACAAGACTCACACTGGATATGAAATACTGAGCTCATTTTCCCAACAACAGCTGTGTATGAAAGTAAAGATACAGCAAAAATTATTGGGTCGTTACTAGGTGAAGGTCTCTCCTAAGATAGAAATGATGGCTATCTGCTCCTGTTGCATTTCAGAGTGTTTCTTTGGATTACAGTTATATGAAAAATCTAAATACTTTATGGAACTAGTTCTGCTGAAAGTTTTAAAATCATCTTCTGGGTCATGTTCTTTGTGAACACAGCATTGTACTCTGGAAAGATGTAACGGCTTAGTCATTCAGGCTGATTAGTTTTGTCAGGCACTGCAAATGAGTGATCTTCCTTAGGAATGGTATTTAGGGGTGTTTTGTTTTGTTTTAAGTATAAAGTACCTTTTTACCTTGTGTTTTTTAAAAAATGCATCCACATCTGTCTCACTTACCGGTGTGATTCATCAGATGTCATGAGCTACGTAAGGATGTGCTCAGCCTGGATTTCGGAGGAGATGCTGAGAAGGACAACCCAGGCAGAGCCGCTGCTGATGCCAGAGACCCCACTGCATCCCCTCAAGGTCAGCACTGGGCAGTTGTGGGCACCACCAGCAGGTATGGTATGGGAGGTAGGGCAACAGGAGCTGGCAGCACTTCACAGGACCGAAACTCCCACACCTGGAACCCGCTGCAGTAGTGAATCAGTGCCCAGAAATGGCATTAGGTCCCATTTCAATGGTAAGAAGGGCGAGTCCAAAGTTTAAGGCACCGAACCGAGGTTTACGAGATTTAATGGCTGGGTTTGCCGTTCCTTCAGGGGAAAAGCATATAAAGCAAAAAATTTCAAACTTCTTCAGCCATTCACAGTAACCTTAACAAAAGTGAGATAACTTAAACATATAATGAGTTTCTACTTGCCCTACTGAATTGTAGGGACTTGTCCTTATTAACCGAAATATACCCAAAAAACAGTCACTGGCTATAATTTAGGAGCTTTACATCTTTAATACGGGAATTATAATAATATTGCCATTTCTCGCAGTGGTGCCAAAAAGAGCATTCATTAATGTTTAGCAGGCAGAGTACATCTCTACATAATACTCTCAATGAAAAGATGTAAAATGAAAGTCTTCAGTGTGTATAAACTAATACAAAACTCTTCCAAAAGCCAAGAGCACCTCTCCTCATCTGATGGCCAAGTCACAACTGAAGTAATTTCATCTTGTTAAATTCTGTTATTTCATTTGGGCACACTGGCAGCATTTCACATCAATTAGGTACTCATTTCAGCAGCTGTACCTTACCTAAATATATTTATATGAATGTACAGGCTACTTTTGTCAGGTTTTTACAAAATCGACTAGCTTGAGCCTTTCAGCAACAACATGGATGTTCTGTATGGTTTCTGCCAGTTCTAGAAAAGGAATCTTCTGCTGACAAGCAATTAGCTTTCTGCTATTATTAAAATTATTCAATGGCATTTTTGCCATCTGTTATGATGTATACTTTTCTTAAATGCAACAAAATTTGACACTTAAAGAACAGTGCGGGGGAGAAAGGTATCTACACAAGCAGGACCTACCTCAAAAAAAACCCACAAGAAACTAGGCACCCAGAACTGTAATCTCTTTTCATATATTGCCAAAAATGCAATGTCTTTCATAGATAATTATGTCCCCAAATGACCTTACTGATGCAAAATCTTTTATTGGATTGCTTTCTTCCATCTGGAAACCTTATGAAATGCTATAAGCTAGACCATTGTTCATTAAAAAAAGGAAACCTGTTACTTTCTTCTTCCAGCCACAGTATTCATTTATAATAACTTGGGGGTAGGGGGGAGAAGTTGTGTTCTCTGGGAGATGTGCATTTGATTTAAAAAGGAATTGCGGTCTAGTGAAATCCTAAAGAAATGGAGGTTAGCTGTTACTTGGTAATTTCCTTTCTGTTTCTGAATAGTTAAGCAGTTATCCATCACAATTTAAAGATGCTTCCTTCCAGGTCTTTTGGCGTCACAATATTTATTTTTGGAATGCTCTAGGAGAGGTTGGCATGTTAATGCTTTTCCAATTAAATGGGCATTGCTTTCATGTCATTTTTATGGTTATAAAGTTAATTGTATCTCGGTCCTCCTGTGAGTCACCCCAAGTGTACCCCAGCAGGGATCACTCTTCATGTCAGCTGTAGAGGTGAAAGTCCCCTATTTTTAGATGAGTCTACAGTGCTCTGTAGAGCAACCAGTCTCAGCCCAGACGCTCAGTCAGTTTCTGGCATTTATGTCACCTCCCCGGGGAGTCTATGATCAGGTCTCATACTTAAGTGACGATTAGAAGAAACAAAGCATTAGATAACATCTAGGATTTTTTAAAGTAGCTTAGGCTTCTGTCTGTCTTGCCTATGCACCACCCCTTGGAAGGACTGTCTTCTCTGAGACCTTGTTAGGTCTGTGTGACTCCTTCACAGGTAACTGATGTTTCTGAAAGTACACCACAGACCTCACTGGAGTTTTTCAGAGTTGGTAGAGTCATTTGTTATTCCTAGACAAGTAACACCTTCAGGCTCAGAAGGAGTTTGACTGCATGTCCTCAAGGCCATTGGGTTGGCAGTGTCTTTATGACTCTTCAGTGTCAGTTAACAAGCAGCTGCCTATAAGCTAAAGTTTTCTGAACTGAAACATTGCAGTTGTACAGAAAGTATCTCCATAACCAGCTTGGTCAACCTACAGTTCCTATGGAGTATTACACAAAAGAGAAACCCTTCACCTCCAGACTACAGAGTTTGCATTACTCCACGGAGGGAAAAAGAATCATTTGGATCAAAAAGAGGTTACATTTAACAGTATCCTGCAAGATACTAATAATTATCAACCACAAAGCCTTGGGTCCAGAGCCAGCCTCTAGTCTAGATGTACTAGACATCTGCAACTACTGGAGGCTGCTAGGAGGCAGGTCAGAGTTAAGCTAAGGTAAGCAATTTCCTAAACTGCAACTACAGTCAAAGATATTGGCTGATGCCAAGAGGGAAAAAAAAGCCACACAGGAGTTATGAGAAAGGAAACATGGTTGTTTATCCTCCCTTGTGTACATGTTTGTAAACAAGACTGTAACATGAGTTTTTCTCCCGATTCATGTTGGCAAATTTTTCTCCCTCTCACTACAGCCTTACAAGTCTTTGAACACTGATTGGTGTTGACAGAGAACAACAGTGTTATCTACAATGTCGGATGTCCCCACAACTCAGACTCTGATGGCAGATGTTTAGGGCTTTTGCATCCTTGTCTTGAGGCATATACATTACTTTCAGTTTTAAGCATTTTAAATCATTGGGGGGGTTAAGAAACAAAGGGGTTTAACATTAATATTGCATTAAACCAATAACAAGACATTAAATCCAGCAAACAGACTCCAAAGATCTAATAGAAGATAATTCTAGGAGGGAGATGTCTGGAAAGAAGCAGCAGTGAAAGAAACAAACTAATGGTGTTAAAAGCCTGTTTTGAGAGTAAGCAGCTAGTTTGAGCTATTTTGCACAGAGCATGCCACAGATTTGCCCTACTCCCCAAAACTGAGTTTCTGGCTGAAACAGAAATGTGAATTTTGTGCAGAATAATGAAGTCAGCATGCACTGAAAAATCTTTCTCCCCATCTCATGAAGAAATCCCAGGTGGTGAGTGTTGGCAGTCATTAGGAGATAAAAAGAGGAGCATCTCCGACACTAATTGGGCCTCTGCAAGTTCTGGCAGAATCTGGCAATCTGCAAGGCTGGACATCAGGAGATTCTGGCCATCCCAATGGGGCCCAAACATCCCTCTGTCTTAGCTGAGAAAGGAGGACCTCTCTCAACCTCTTTCTCTTAAGCATGCCCACCTGAGGGAGACCTAGGCACTGACATGCAACCGAGTCACCGAGGACGCCCTCTCAAAGCACATCTTAGCTAGTGCAACTGCCTTCTCCTCAGGTGGAAGGCAAATAGGAAAAAAAAGAAACAGGACTTAAAAGGCTGCAGGAACCTTTACGAAAACTAGAGACCTGGCAAACATGATAAAAATTATCTATGTAGGTGCAATGACCAGCGTGAAGCGCCTGTGTGAATGTTTGAATAATATTGTTTCCAGATCTCATATCTTAGAGGGAAAAAAAAAGGAAATGTTTAGTTACGACGGGCAGCTTTGCCCCAGCATAGTCCTCCAAAATAAAAAAAGTACAAGTTGCAGACTAATGCAGATGAAATTGTATCTCTTGCCTTTTTAATTTATGGCTATTGTCCATGTATTTCTCCATAGAGAAATTTTTACATTCTTACATGTATACTATATCTGCATAATTCCTAATAGCATGGCTAGGTCCTCATAAAGGCAGTGCTAACTTCAGCAGCCCTGAACCTCAACATAAAGACCTTGTTACATTGCCTTAGTGACTACCTGGTGCAATTAACACTGATTGCATGTGCTAGGTTTGATTCTGACATGCTGCACTGAAATGATGACAGAAAGCCACAGATATGAGCAAATACCAAGAGCTGAAGTTAACATTCCCTACTGTCAGATGAGAATAGTAGTTCACAGCATTTTTACCATGGCTGAACAGAAAAAAGGTGGCATGGTATCCAACCACATCAACCTGCTTCTGCTCCAGCAGATCCAATTTTCCTTTAAACTTACTTTTATGTCACATTTTTCTATTTCACATATTTCTGTTCTAAGCTTTTTAACAATATTGGCTAATGTATTAACAACTTGCTGTTAGTAGTTTCACAATTACTTTTGCTAAAAACATATGAATAGTTATTACCATGTTTATAGTATTATTATTACATCTTAACCTTGCACTTCATTGCTACCCAAAAACAATTCTCGTAACCCGAACACTCTAACTTAAGAACATACCGTATCATTGTTTTCCTCTCTAATCAACAAATATGACATTAAAACCTTGTTGGATAAGACAATAATTTCTGCATTTGAATATATATCTCAATTCGTTTGTGTGAAACAAATGTTTTAAACCTAAATATTCTGTGCTTGCATTGCAGTGTCGGCCCAAGGGGAGGCTATAGGTTTTGTTGAGGCAAGACAGATCTCTTCAAAACTGCTCTTCTGAGCTGTGGGAAATAGCACCATTAACCTTGGCGGGGGAATGGGAGCAGCAGGAGTGATATTTTGCAAGCCATCTCAAGAATCCAACTAGTGTCCAGGCTTGGAACAGATAATAGTTGGAAGACATCTAGTTCAGCATTTATTCTGGATTGGATCCAGCAGTCAAGCCAATCTATCATAAAATTAGACGGAAGTGTTGTCTAGGTAAGGGGTTGAGCACTCAGCTGGTAAAATGTGTTGTTCTCTCAAGGATGTTACAGATTCCTTTCTCTCTTGTAGTGTTTTTGTTTTGTTTTGTTTTTTCTGAGTGTGAAAAACACTGAAACAAAAAAATGATACAGCATACTGTGTCCACTGTATAAATCAGTATACTTCATTGTTACCGCAGGAACAACAACTTGAAAATTTGTTTTCCACCACCTTGTGGTCTGTATTGCGTTTTTGTCTGTTTAAAGTAAGGCAGCCTGCTCTTGAAGCAGAATGCTTACATTTGACACCATCAGAGAATGTCGTGTCCAAAAGGCTGGGTGGCTTTTGTCCAGCTAAAACAGTAGAGAGAGCTGACAAAATGGAAACATTTCTTTGCTGATCGTTGACACCTATTTTGTAGAGGTGGAAACAGATGCAAGGCAGAGGAGAATCCAGCTTTCAGGCTCTTAGGTAGAAAACACACCAAGAAGTTTGACCCTGAGTAATCCTGGGGCCATGAAGAGCCCCAAGCCTCTCTGTGCAGGTTAGATGGCTCCTTCTACATCCCACTTGTCAGAGCCACAAAGTCACCTCTGAACTTCCTTCGTCTCACCTCCACATCCCCAGTGAAGGAACGTGCAGTGGAGAAACAGGCTTCCTCTCCTCTGCTTCTGCAATGGCTTCAGCACCTATTGCAACATGGGTGATTCCAGCCCAAAGAGACACGGGAGAGGACGTCACAGGCCAAGTGACTGAGAACTGGCGCAGGGCTTGTATCGTCATTAGGTTTGCATCTATTTTTATGGGTTTGTTTTGGATTTTTTTTTTTCCTGTGCGTGAAGCTCCCTCAGACGTGCCCCTTATCACAAAGGAAGACTCTGCATAATTAATTCTCAACATAATGGTCCCACTTCCTAATTAATTTATTAATTCTTTTGCTGTATAACCATTTCTCTACCTAACTGACTGACTTTGGTAACGGTTCTCTGCATAATTGATTCATATTGCTGTTGATTCTCCCCATTTTTATTTAATATCAGAAATGATTTGCTGTATAACTGCTTCATTGCTTAACTCATTATCTACACAATTGCTTGGTATCATAATTGATTCACTGCTTAACTGTCTCACAGAATAATGAAGAGCAAGTAATGGCCATCCACTTTCCACCTCCATTTCCCTTCCCTACATCAGCCTCTTCCTTTCTTTACATGACAACCCAAAGCTTTCCTGACACCCGTTTTACCCCCCCGCCCATTTCAAAATGACACTGCTATCACCAGTCCCCTGGCCCTTATTCTGATGCCTCCAGCCCCCTTTAGTGTCCTTCCCCGTCCCACTCCCAGCTGCATCACACAGAGGCTGCCAAGCCTCAGCTCTGTCTCTCTCGTACATTTACAATGCCATCTCACTCCATTTTTTAAACCTTTATGCTCATCCCTTCTGTTCTCCTTTCACCACTTAGGTTCATGTCTGTCCCCTCCATGGACATTTTTACCTACTGACTCTTGTAATCTTTCTTTCGCACATTTATGCCTGGAACACCCCCCCCCCGGGGACTACTCCAGAAAGCCTTTACTCTGCCTCCACACCTTCTGCACTGCATACAATGCCTGCTATGCCAGAGGCCACGACAGCATTCATATCCCTCATATGATAGTGGTAAAACTTTAAACTGCTGGCAACACACCCAGATTGCTTATGCATCCTCACACATACCGTCACACTGCTCCTGATCCTAATTCTCTTCACAACAAACTATGTTCTTCTTAAAAAGCACACGTAGGCTGGTGACTTTGTCTTGTATATTTGCACTGCCCTGCCTGAGATACCTGGGAAAAAATGTAAATAATAAATGCATTTCCAGAAAGTTAGAAAGCCAACGCGCAACCATCCTTAGCTTCTTTCCTTCCTGTAGAGATGACCCCAAAACTCCAATCTGCTCCTCCCCTTTTCAGTTGCTTGGAAATTTGTTCCAAAATTCAGAAATTTTGTTCTGAATCTTCCATCACTATGAGTCAGATCTCCAAGGAGTGATTAAAAAGCAGCAAGGAAAGTCCTGCCTGACAATCCCACTGCAGAACTCCTTTAGGAAAGAAGTAAGACCAAGGTTGTGAAGAAATGAAATTCTTGTTTGCAACTTACATGATTCCCTATGTGTAAAGATAAAGAGAAGATAAGTTAACTCCTATGGACAATCTCCTCCCTTGCTTCTGTCTTCCTGCATACAGCAATCAGGAGCAGCTCCTGCTGTTCTTCTGTGCCATGAGAATGACTCTTCCTGTCTTTATTTAGCCAAAGATGGTGAATACATCAATATTTTGTATATAAGGTAATTCTTGGGTTGGCGGGAAGGAATATTGGTCCAAATTGTAAGGCATTCAGTTTTGATAGCTTTAAACACAGATCGTATTTATCTGTTCATTCTACAGGTAAAACATGTCTCATGAGAACATAGCAAGATTTAATATTCTAATATAAATGCCATTTCTTATTGCTGTCAACCATAGCACTTAAATAAATATTATACCTCCTTCCTTCAAGAAATCAAAGTGGGGTTATTTCCGACAATTGAACCAGCTTCCACGGAGACATGTTCTGCTGGTGGTTTCCGCAAGGAGCTTGGTGTGTGACCCCATTTTAAGATCCCTGAAGTGGCTGGGGAGCAACTTAGGAGATCAGGTCAATTGGTTTAAACTTTGTCTGGGTCCTAAGACTTTGAATTGGAGTGGCACTGACAGCCAGCACTATTAGCAGTTACTGCCATCTATGGGTAGGATCATTTTAGCTTTATTCCTTAGCGATTGTTTCTTCATTACAAATAACACACCTGTTCTCATACATAAACAAATATTACATAAACAAATATAACGGAAGAAATAACACAGTCGTCATTGATTTCTCCACTAAAAAGAAAACAAAATAACAGCGGAAGGACTTCACCTACGCATCCACCTGAAAAGAATGGGAGATTTTGAACACTTAAAACGATTATCCGCCGTAGATGAGGAAAACAATGACATCGCTTTATTTTCCTTCTTCGGTATGTTGGGTGCCGCCTTCGCTTTAAAACCACTGAGACACATTCATCCCTGATATAACAGCACTGAAATGACTCCAAATGCACCTTATAATTTGCTTATTCATTTGAATGCTGTTATAGCCTTTTTTTTTTTAAAATCCCTTCAAAGTGGGAGAGCATCCATGCACCGGTGACTCATTCTTTTCCAGCCTGGGAGTTTTTTAGCTTTTCCCATTTAGAATTAAGAGCAATTTGGGGTATTCATCACCCCTGACAGCTGTTAATCGCCCTCAACTCTATACAGTCACTGTGTTAAAACATTTGAAGTAACAGGACTATTCAATGCTATTTTGGATTGCACCTGTGGTCCTTTTAGCTCATTAGTCTTTCTCTTGACAGTGGCTAGTCCCAGATTCTTGAGGGGGAAAGTGAAAAACCTCCGTAGTGGAAAATTAATGCAAGGGCACAGGAACCAGTCCCTTGCTATTATAGGTAACTGCATCGTAAAATCCCTTTCACAAGCCAACATCCATCTAAAAACTGATTTCAGTTTTTGATGCCTCCCAATTCCTGTTGGGAAGCTTTTCACAAGGACTGTTCTGTCGAGTAAAACCCTTTTAATTCCCAATCTACATTTATTTATGGCCACTTTACACCAAATGTTCCTTTATCAGTAATGTTCTTTCGCATAAACAGTGGTTCTTTTTTCTTTCTCTGCCTATTTTTACACTCCTATTTTGTTTATAGATGAAAACAAGATCCCCTCTCAAGCTTTGTTTTGCTAAGCTAAACAAGCCAATCTCTTGTTAATCACCTGCAACAGAAAAGACTCTTCACTCCCCTTAATTATCCTGTTGACACTAGGTTGCCAGTTTGAATATGAATTCATCTTTCCTGTATTGGAGTGACCAGAGCCGTAGTTTGTATTTGAAATGACATTATACATAAGGGTCAATGAAACTTTCCATGTGAACCACTGAAAATACCCTACTTGATACACCTTAGTGTTACGTTTGCTTTCCTTGCAGCCATAGCACATTGGTGAGTCAAGGATACCTCTCAGAGCTCATTTTACCCTCCCCTTCAGTTTTCACCTAAAAGTACAGCAGATACTGTTATTAGTCCTTATTTTGCACTTTGCATTACTTCACCAAGCCCGTTACCCCAGTTTTTAAGGTCATCCACCGCTTCTTAATCCTTCTCTGCAGATTTCACTGTTACAACCAAGGGGGTCCTAACTCTGCAGATCAGCAAACGCTGTGTGCCTGCAGGGACAAAGTTTTCAGGACACTAAGCATGTAACCTTCAGCGCTTGTTCCATTTATAGTCTCTAAGTAGGACCTAATGACTTCCATGGGGCAACGGATAGATTAAAGCCAAGCATTAAGCAACCTAGAATCATGAGATAGCAGAAAGTTGTTCGTCCTGTCCTCTCCTGGCTTGTGACTACACTGCTTATGCCTCTTCGTGCAGGAATTAGTCCCCGACGCCCAGTTAGCAAAACGGATAGCTCTGAAGCTACTGCAGCTTACTGAAGCTGCCTCCAGAGCTCAGTGAATCTACCTGCTGGTTAGTATATAACAACCTTCAACGTGGAGAAGGTTGAAACAGGGTATCTGGAAGATGACACCGGAAAGGGAAAAAAAATGAAGGAGTTGACCTCTGACACAAAGACAGAAAGTCAGTTGTGCCAGGAGATCTCTGTAGCTAGCAGTAGCGACTTTGCTTCCCTTAGAGAAGATGAAAACGGGCACTGATAGCCAGCATGTGCAAGTGTATTTGACCCTGAATGGGCTGACTCCAGTTGCAATCACAGCCTCCGTCTGTACAGCACTTCTTGCATACATTATCTGCCATCATATCCCAGTGCAGAAATCAACTGCAAAATGCAAACCGGCAGATGATATAAAAGGAGATGCTTCAGTAGTCACAATTTTGCCTTTCAATTGCCGTAGCAAGCACAAGCAAGCAAGCTTTGAAAGGGATCACTGAGGAAGGAGTATCAAAGAAAATACACTGCACCAATTTCTGAATCATCCGCAGATGAAAAGAGAACTGCCTGCAGACTCACAAATGTCGGGAACTACTGCCATGTTAATGCCAGGCAATGTGCATACAACAGCCAAGCAGATGCAATGCACATTAGGCAAGTTTCTGCTTTTATTTACAAGGAAAACAAACACGGCAGTGCGGGTGAGCCCACCGATGTCACTGACCTCATACAGCACAAGTGGTTCGAGAAACAGCTATTCACGTAGGATTAGTCTGAGAGTATAGAAATAGCTTTCGGATATACTGAAGCCACATTTATAGTTTATAGTGTAATAACAGCGATGGCTTCTACTATTCTGCTTTATCACTGCAGCAGCTGGAGGGAATTGCTGCTACAGACGCTGGCCTTGTGTACATGCATCGTCTCAGCTGCAGTGACAAGCCGTGCTGCTGTGGCACTGCTATGTGCCACGGTGGTTCACCTACCTTTGCATTTATACAGATACATCTGAATGATTCCATCTTCATAGTGATTTACCGTAATTCTTGATTCTGGTGAGAAGAAGAAAAGGTGCTGCATGCTTTTTGTGACCACGTACGCAACAGGAAAATAGACTTGTTCTGAAATAAGTGCTGTCTGGAGGAAATGACAGTGGGCCGAACCGATTTCCTCTCATATTAATTCCCTACAAATATTAAGTACATTTGTCTTAGAAACAGAGCAGGTAAGGAAAAAGTACACCCGTATTTTCAGCAGAACCGCAAGCATAGCAGACTTTACCCACTCTAATGGTTACAGCAATTATTTAACCGTTAAAGCTCCACCGAGTTGCCTAATTCTGCAAATTACTTGGTTAAAAACTTCAAAACCCGAAATCTCAGTATCGTTACAGAATTTGGTCTGAAATGCACTTTTTTCTACTAAACGTCTATCTTCGCCCAGAATGAAGAAAACCGTTATTCAGGAAGGGGTCTGAGGTCGGACGGTCGGCACCGGATCGTGCCCGTCCTGCAGCACCGGGACAAACCTCCCTCTCAAAATACTCTCTTTTTTCACTTAAATAAAGGACGGAAATAGCAGTGCCGCCGCTGCGCGACGCCTGGCAGAGCCTGTGCCGTTAACGGATAACTCCTGGCACCCCAGCACGCCAGGGCCGCGGCCCACGGGGTCCGGCG
>NW_008794709.1:3181061-3192412 GCF_000699145.1 Aptenodytes forsteri
GGGGGGTGGGGGTACCCGTGACCCCGTCACCTCACCCGCCCCCGGGAGTTCGGTGCCGTGGGGGTCCGGGGGCCTGCAAGGACCTGTCGGCAGCAGCTTTGTGAACTGGCCGTAGGGGTAATTATTAGGGCTGGGTTTCCCCCCCCGCCCGAAGGCTTAAATGGGTTGCCCTTTATTGATCTTTAAGTAAGACAGCTAAGGCATAGTCGTGTTTTCTGCCCACCCAGGTGTTTTAAAATATAATGTCTTTGAGGACAGAGAATTCTGCCTCCAGACAGTTTACCTCGTGTTCCATCTTACGTTCTTTCTGTCAGCTAGTTTATGCACTGGTGTTAAATTTCCCTGAATTCGTGACTTCTGTAATACTGATATTTGGGAAATGTGTTTGTAGTTCTTCTAATAGCAATTTAGCATCTAAAGGGCAACCGATGAAGGTTTGTTTCTGTAACAAAGAATGGAAAGAGTCTGTGGATTTAGTCCTCAAAGCTATGAAGTGCTCACAGCTTCCACATTTTACACTGGTAACAGTAAAGGAATGCTTTTCCGACCCTGACACTTGGCGGGATTTTTCTAGGACAGGATATTCTTGGAGAGCATCTCAGAAGTGCAGCAGTATCATTGTATTCTATTTTAAAGCTCTTGTGCATAGAGCTTGTCAGTCAGATACCTTTTCAGTTTCAAGCAAGCTGCGATAATCTCAACGCAGAATCTAATATTTTGTCATAAATGAAAAATATTTGGGGTACTAAGGAAGCTCCTGGAAAGCAAACATGTTGATTAAATATTCCTTTTTAAAAAAATAACTTATGTTTTGTTTATTTTTTTCAGATGTGAGCACCTCTGCATCATCATCTTTACAAAGCAAAGGGAATATTTCCTTATTGGGAAACAGGAAGCTTTTTTTTGACACTCATGCGCTGGTGTGCCTCTTGGAAGAAAATGGTAATTTGCTAGAAATGGGTAGCTATTTTCAATGTCCTCTCATGAGTGTGGGGTTTTTTGTTTACAAAGTTTGTTACTTCTTGACACATGATGTTACAGCTTCAGTTTTATGGATTTTTTTTTTTTTTAATGTACTGGGTAAGAACATGTAAGTTTTTTCTACTTCCAAAAGGAAACAGTGAGCTTATAACTTTGATTGGAATAATTTATTATCCTATGGGTAATTAAAAATGCTGAAGAGAAATTAGATTTTAAGAATCGAAAGTAAAAAACAGTTTTCAAGGTAGTGTTTAACATGTATTAATTGGATTCCTACATATTTAGTATATACCACCTTGAATATGCAACAATGTGTTATAATAGGATTGAATACGGACTATTATGTAAAATGCAGGTTTTAGGATATAACGTAGAATACTATATAAAATATGGCTGCTTTTATGCTAAAACATAGATAAGGGAATAGATTATTTTGGATTCATGCTAATGTTGCTGAGGTGGGGAAGGTACCTTAAGGTGAAGTTCAGTACAGCTGAATTGACTTCTGACAGCTCTCCATCCCTGAAAAGGAGAGGTCCCTGCCACGTGGCTTCATCTCTTTCCATGTGCCAGCCTAATTCTCAGAAAACTCTGCAGCTCTTTTGCTTGATTGGTATTATGAGATGCTAGTTTAATGAGCCCACAGAGCAGTTGTGTGAGCACCAGGACACATACAAACTGGCAGGAGGAGGGATAAGGAGAGAGGGAGGAGGGGTATCTCTTCCTTTTGGTGGTGGCAAACTATTATATCGGCTCAGCTATTGAAAGCGACTCACTCTCAGACCACATATATGCTTTTTAACGCTGAACTGTGTGTTAGTTTGAAACAATCATGGTTTTGCAAGTGTTTCTTTTCATAATGATTAAATCTTGTTCATGACGTTTTTACTCCTACATTTTGAAAGTGGAAAAATTGAGAGTATTTCTAGGGACAATGTTTTACAGTAGTTTCCAATATGTTCAGTTTAAAAGGTTTTTAATAGGGACTCAGAGGCTGGTAGGCCTAAAATCAGAGCGGCTAGCTCTGGTTTTAGTTCTTGAGTTTTGCACATCTTCAGTGGTTCTAAAGATTTATAGTATACTGAAAGTCGGTATCTGCTTTTCAGGGTCAGAATTCTTGCTCCTAGAAATAACGACATGTGAGAGATGACATTCCATAATACTTCTAGAAAATTTCCAGCATTTATCCTGCTGATATTGTAATAGTGCTGTACTAGAGAAGCAGCTATACTATGTCACAGACATAATTTTGGGGTGAAGGAACTTGGATGTACTGACTGGTTGTGTTCTTTTGTTAGTGCTGGATCAAGAGGAGTATGTTTTATTATCTTTCATAACTGACATTTGTTTTAACTTGGTGCTGAGTATTAGCAAGTGACATTTCTCTAAACTGCCCAGATTTAGGTCTCTCTCTGAATGTTGTTGCATTTTCTTTTGCTTAGGGTTCACTACTCAGCAGTCGGAGGTCATTGTATCTGCATTAGTGAAAATTATGAACACCAACCTGGATATGATTTACAAGGACATGGTCACCAAAGTACAGCAGGTTAGCTCAAAGGCGATGGTGGGGTTGAAGTAAATCAAAAGCTAGTATGCCTGCTAATGAAATATATGTTGCTATTTATTACTGTTAGACACTGTATTTTAAAAGTTTGAAGGTGAACAAACATCACTGTGTATTTATTGGCTGGTGAATTTTGTCTTGAATTTATTAAATACTTACCAAAATGTTGTGGTGGACCTTGAGATTTAGGTACTGTGAGTTGGTACGCAAACCACAGGTAGTTTTTTGGTTTCAACCTTATTGTAGCATGAAATAGAATTACTGAGAATGCTTTTAGACAGACATAGGAGGTATTCAATGCATGGATTTGAATAGTTACAGTTCCTACATATATTCTTTTTTAGACTTGTAACAAGGAGGTACAGATTCCCTCAGTGATTTACCACCCTGTTATGTGGTACCTTTTTATTTATCTCTCTGTGTCACAATGACATTTATATTGGATTAGAATTGAGCTGAATTTCTTTTTTATATAATGTTTTTAGGGTATGATTAGTGTGGTTGTATACACTGGTAACATATAGGAACATGGATAGTTTGGATGCTGATATTGAAATCTATCTCCTTTTCCTTTGATGCATACATTGTTCATGGTATCGTCTAAACCTACCCAGCATATACATCTTGGTGCCAGGAAGTGAAGAAAACTTCCTTGGAAATAGACTGATAATGCTGAGTATCTAGAGAGATCCTTTCTGACTACCAGGAAATTGCGTACAACTGAACTGAATTGTTAGCTTTGACTTGTGAGGGAACGATTGTTTTAATGAATAATTGTGTCTGGAGGCAAGGCTTCTTGTTCTGATACTGGCTGTGATTTTTCTGGGGCCCTTTGTCAGGTCACACAGAGGTAGATCCATGTAAGGAATTGGACATGCCAGTGTTGAATATTGCCACGTTGAGCTCTTAGGCATCTGGCTCCAGAAATGAAACTGAAATTCAGAGTAAGGCATGATTCACTGCATGTGGAACTTAAGCATCTTTGAATGGGATTCACGATACCTGGTATGCTTGAATTCCCTGATACGTGAACTAGTCAGACAGACAATGCTGACAAGAAGCATAGCTGAAGTACAACCTCTTGGGCTGCTCTGTGAAGCTGGGATTCATGGCCCCAAGTCACCTTCTGAACACAGGCTTTAACTTACTCCATAGTAATAAGGCTGCTGTCTTAAAACCTGAGAAAACACCAGCTGCTGTCTCTGTAGTATAATAGTCTTGGCAGTAGGGCATCTCATTAAGAAGCGGAATACCTGGATTTTGCACCACCTTCCATATAGGGAGGCTTCAGCTCATCTTTCCTACCTCCTAGATTCCAGGCAAAGCAGACTTGGGTGAGCTTCCTCCCCCTGTGTGGAATTTGTTCCACAGTCAGAGAACGTAATGTTAAAGGGACCCTTTCTCCCATGGTTGGCTATATTTTACAATAAGCAGTCATTGCATCTCTGCTTCCTTCTATGCCCAGCTTTTTTTGAATGAAAGTAGACAGGTTTTTCTTTGTTGCTCCTGATGGTAGATGTTTTCTGAGACTGTCTGGTAGATTCCACCCTCAGGTGACTTTCTGTCATTAAGATTGAAATGGGCAGGGTTGTATGGCATGCTAAGATAGAAGCAGCTCAGGAGGTGTGTATGCCATGAACTCTGGGCAACATGATAGAACATGTAGTTCCTTATAGTCTTTGAATGCATAAGAGCTTACGCAAAAAGAGAACGATGAGTTGGAAGATTTGGAAAGTTGTGGATGTAGCTATTACCATTAGGCCCTAATTGGGTGTGTAACAGATGAAATATTACACTGGTTAGATAAAGTCTTGGGGGGGGGGGATGACTGTGTGTGTGTGTATGGAGATGAAGAAGAGAGAATATGGAAGAGTTCAGTGAAGAGGGGAGAGAACAAAAGCAAGCTGGAGACATCGGGGAGTAAGAGAGGAGGTGTCCATGGAAGTACTGTTTCTGTAGACTCTTTTGTAACATGTCTAGTACACTGAGCCATTTTTTCAGTGTTGTGGTCAGGTAGCCTGGTGAGGCATGTCCAGATGCCACTTAAACATGTAACACTAAGTTAGAATAGCATTTCCCAACAAAAGTGAAGCTGGAGTGCTGAGTCAGATTTGTGGGGTTCTTAGTCCAGAACCAAAAGCAAGGGACTACTTATTAGGGGGAGATCTTCAGAGAAGAGAAGGCAGTCCCTGTTTGCATGTGCGGATAGTGTAGGATCTAGAACAATGTCTACAGGCTTCTCCATCCTCAAAAGTTCCAGAGAATTCTTGTTTGTCTTCTGTCAGCTCAGTATAACAGACTGAGAAGAGCGATTACAAGTGTAAGTATAGTGCATGATTCTGAGTAGTGAAGCAGAGCGAGCCCCCTTGCAGGGGGAGCTAAAAAAGGAGGTAATTACAAAAGAATATGGTTGCACTGAGGAGTTTTGGTCTGAAAGCCAGCTTTCCTCATTTAGCTCAGAGATGCATCTTCCCTCCCTAATGCCTTTGCTAGCTTAAGAATTTGAAGGCTTGGAAAAAAACTATTTCCTAGGCTATTAATTGAATTATTCTGATCTGTGTTAGCACTGCTAATTTTGTCAAACATTACCAACGTTTGAGCCTAATTTGCTTATTCTGTCACTTAATTTATCTTGCTTTCTGAAACTCGGGATGATCAATCTGAAATTGCTGAATTAAAAACTTCAGGGTATCAAAATAGCCTATGATATTTGTAGGCACTGATGAGAAAAAGCATTATAGTTATGATATGTTCTGAGGTTTTTTCTTCCCTCCTTTAAAGGAAATTGCACTTCAGCAAGTAATGTCCCATATTGGTGGCGTGAAAAAGGACATGATTATTTTGGAAAAAAGTGAATTTTCAGCACTTCGTTCAGAAAATGAGGTAAAAATCACTATCTTGGAAAGTGCTATTCTAGCACTTGCTTATTTTTTCTAATGATGTAAAAAAGCATCTTGTACCCAAGGAGTTGGCTCTGGGGCCAGTATGGTTTAACACCTTCATTAATGACCTTGTTGATGGGTCAGAGTGCACCCTCAGCAAGTCTGCAGATGATGCAAAGCTGGGAACAGTGGCTGATACTCCAGGTGGTTGTGCTGCCATTCAGAGGGGCATGAACAAGCTGGGGAAATGGGATGGCAGGAACCTCATGAATTTGGAACAAATGGAAATGCCAAGCCCTGCCCCTGGGTAGGAATAGCCCCATGTACCAGGACAGGCTGGGGCTGACCAGCTGGAAAGCAGCTTTGCAGAAGAGGCCCTGAGGGTCCTGGTGGATGCCAAGTTGACCATGAGCCAGCGATGAGCCCTTGCGGCAAAGACCACCAACAGCCTCCTGGGCTGTTAGGAGGGCTTCGAGTGGGTCAAGGGAGGTGATCCTTCTCCTCTGCCTGTCACTGGTGAGACTTGCTGGGTCCAGTTCTAGGCTCCTCAGTGCAAGGGAGATTTGGACATGATGGACAGAGTCCAACAAACAGCCACAAAGATCAGTAAGGGACTGGAGCATCTGGCATATGAGGAAAGACTGCGAGAGCTGGGACTGTTTGGCCTGGAGAAGAGAAGGCTCAGCAGGGATCTCATCAATGTATACAAATATTTGAAGGGAGGGTATAAAGAAGACAGAGACAGGCTCTTTCTGGTGTTGTCCTGTGACAGAACAATAGGTAATTGGCACAGACAGAAATGCAGGAAGTTCTATTTAGACATAAGAAAACCCTTTTTACTGTAAGGGTGGTAGAACACTGGAATAGGATACCCAGAGAAGCTGTGGAGTCCCTATCCTGGAGATACTCAAAACCCAACTGGACGTGGCCCTGAGCAACCTGCTCTGGTTGCCTCTGCTTTGAGCAGGAGATTGGACTGGATGATCTCCAGAGAGAGTTAATAGGTATAGCTGTAGCATATTCTATTTCATGTATTTTTTTGAAAGAGATAAAGTAATGGAAAAATTAGAGTTCGAAAGGACCACTAGAGAACATTAGGTAGTTGCAGACTGCAGTACGGTTGCCATTTATCCATCTCTTCTTAAAGCTGAACAAACCCAGCTCTCTCTCCTCTTCGCCCCCCACCATCTTCATGGCCCTCCACTGCACTTGCTCCAGTATGTCAACATCTGTCTTTCGCCAGGGAGCCTAAAGCTGGACACAGCACTTCCAGTGCAGGCTGACAAGTGCTAAATATGGGGAAATAATCACTTCCCTTGGCCTGCTGGGTTTATTCTTGTTTATACCAGCCTATGCATTTGGCCACCTTTACTGCTGTGGGATATTGCTAGCTTCTGTCTTGTGCTGCTGTTTGGAAATGCACAGCACTGAGTATACAGCACTGTATAGATATGATAAACATATCTATACACATACTGAGGACATAGAGTTAAACCACACTCGTTTTGTCTGCCTTTTCACATTATGGATTATAGTCATTGTCACTGATCGTGCAAATTCATTAGTATTTCTAGATGATGTGTTTTTATATACAGTAATAAAGTGTACAATTTTTTTCTACTCTCCCAGAAAATAAAACTTGAACTCCAGCAGATAAAGAAGCAAGTCATGGTAAGATACCGTACCAATATAATTAAGAATTAACACCTGTCTAGTTTGCTTTAAATAAAAAATAATTGTTGCTTTCAAGGTTTTATTTTAAAAGCTGTGCTTAATTGTTGTGATATACAGGATACTGAAATTGCAGTTGATGGTACACTGTGAGCTGCAGCAAAAACAATTTCATGCATACGTCACTTATGGTGACAGAGAACTATGAATGGTACAAGAGGCGAAGAAAAATTTAACTGAAGATTTTTTTACTTACATGTCCTTAATTTAGATTCAGAAAGTGGCTAACTGCCATGTCATTGTTAAGGCTGAGTGAAGTTCTGCATTTAGGGCTGCCTGTTATGTGTAAAGATGCAACATACTTTCAAAATTACAACACTTTCTAATTTGTTTGGGTTTTTTTGTTGGGCGGGGGGTTGTTGGGTTGTTTGTTTTTTGTCTGAAGATGTATCTGTTAGCTGTCCAGAACTTAAAATAGCTTTTAAATGGCTTCTTTAGGTCACTAAGTTTGGGACCATTATGTTTGGTCCCATTTGTTTGGGAGCAAATGACCTTTGCAAGAAAACAGACTCTCTGGAGAAAACTGGAGATCTCCCATCTCTCTGTTAGTTATCATACAGATTATTATTCTTGCCAGGTTTAAGCATCAGTGCTGCGTTTCTGTTCTTTATGGTTTGCTTGTCTTGAATAGCACTCCAAACACCCTTCTACCACCAAAACCAAGATTGTCTCAAAATCTATTATTTCAATGGGTGTGGACTCATGAGCAGCCTTTACACAGAAACAAACGTTCTTGCAAGAGTGATTAAGACTGGAAACTGGGAAACATTAACTATTTTTAGGGCGTATGGTCATCTGACTTGAGAACTGCTGCTTCCTGCTGTAATGTCCTTAGCTGGAAGGATGGAGCATTCTTCTTTCCCTAGGATTTGTCCATGAAACTGGCAGAATGTTGGACTTGTTGAGCTAGCTGGCAATGTGGTCAAACTCAGCCTAGTGCCTCCTTGCCGTTTCTTTCCTATTCTCTCAAGTTTCTTTTTGCACTGTCATCTCCAAAAGGAGAACATAAATTTCTCAAGGCTAATCCTACATGTTTTATATTGTGTTATGAAATGCTTAATGCATCTGGGTTTTCAGAATACCATTTTAAAATACTTTTGGCATCTAATTTTTGAATTGTAACTTATTTTATGGTTTTAGTTAACGTAATCCACTGGTCAAGGATCCGAGTCATCTTTTCTTAAAAGCTAGGTGTCTTTAAATTTCACTTTTAACTGTAAATATAAAATAACTTGCCCTTGTGAGAATTACGTTTGCTCATACTTGTTCTTCTAAAAGACAAGACGACACAATGTTGTAAAAGTTTGAGAAATGTATTTCTAATTTTTTGATTCATTAAACTGTAATGTATTGTGTTGTAATGACATCTAGTTATAGACCAGTTAAAGGTTGAAAATTCAAACATAGTATGAACAATAATCAGACTGAATTTCTAACTTAATGAACTCTTGATTAGTCGACATTGGCCTACTTGAGAGATGCTTACTTGTTTTTAATAGTAGAATCTCCCAGAACATCAGCAGTCTTTTGCTTCTCCCACAAATTCATCTGATCAGCAGTTTGCCTCATGACAAACTGTCAGCTGGCTGGAATTCCTGCCAGGAGGTTGCATTAAAATGGCAGCTGTCACTGAGAAAAGCAGGAATCACTTACAGCTATTGATGAAGTAAAATGCAAGCGTACAACTTAGGTAGTTTAAAAAAGTTAGATGTTTAAAAGTATAATAAACGTTTCCTGACTTCTAAAATGTCTGTAGCTTTTTCTGAAAGCCCTAGATGTAGTCTTTAGAAACAGATTTTTTTTTTTTTTACATTGGAAGGTTAGAAACTGCTTTTAAAGTTATTTTGAGCATCAAGATTAGTTTCATGGAGGAAGTCCAACTTACATGCATACCTAGGTATGGGTTTCTAGAAATTGGAGAGAGTTACGGGATATATGAAACATTCCCAGCATTTATAGAAGGATGTGCTCTCAATTAACTGCTGTTCTCAGTGTCCTGGTTTTAAAAGCAATTGTTAGTTTTTGATTCTGAGATCCAATTCATACTATAGAACATGAGTATTTACCGGGGGAAGAATAGGAATATTTATACTTCAGAAAATTACGTACATTAATTGGAGAGAAGCTTGATTCCTGAGATATGTAAAGGAAGGCACAATGTATTTGTCTAATTTTTTCTGCTTATGACTAAATAGAAAATCTTGCTTGCTGCTTTACCAATTTTTTCCCATTAGGATGAAATTACCAAAGTTCGTGCAGATAACAAGTTAAAGCTAAACCTAGAGAAGAGCAGAGTAAAAGAATTGGTAAGTTTTGGTTACTTTCTTCTAGAAACATCTGAACAGTGAGTAATTTCCAAATTTGGGTAAGATGCTCTTACCCAAAGAGCATTTTCATATTAATCTATATGACCATTCAGCTTCAAGATTATATTAATCCAAGTTATTCATCCTTATACTGCTATAGTACAAGGTGCCATGTTTGGTTTTTTATGTCTATCTATTTTGATATTGGTTTAATATCAGGATTAACATATTACACTTAAACACATTAGATATTTAATCTAAATATGCTGACTAGCTCCCTAGAGGTTTTCTATGTTATTAGTATATCTCTTTCTCTATTTTCACACTTAATTAAGTTTACACATTTCATTAAATTTATCATTATTGAAGATGTTTCATTTCCCTATAGCTAGAGAATTTATAGCGTAGCTAGTTTGTCAGGAAATACCTATTGTGAAAATAGTTGTAATTTTTTTTTAATTGTAACTGATACTGATTCAGATTGTTTTGAACTTTGAAATATCTGGTAGAACTGAATTGATGTGATCTTAAGTTAGAATAACGCAGATGAGGAATTAGAAGACTAACAGTTTTTTGCATTATATGTAGCACTCTAGGTAGAGTTCTGTTCCCATAGATCTTTTTTGGATTGCTTTTAGGATCTCAAAGAAATTGCATCTTCTAAATTGAAAGATCTTTTAATGACATTTTTCCATTAATTTTCTTTCTTATTCAGTCCTTTTTCACAGTTGTGTAATGAAGACTTAACATTTATCTCCAATCTAGGCAATAAGAACTGTTCAAGTAGATATAATTTATCTTCTGTGTGTGCCCCTTGAAGTTTTTCACAATGATTAGTTTAGGTAACAGCTTGTGTCAGTGATTTAGTATAATGACTAACAGTCTGTTATCCCATGCTAGATGCTTGAATAAAGTACAATATGAGCAGGTAGAATTCTTGTTTGAAGGTTAATACTTTATGCTAATGTTTTAAAAAAGCATCATATGAAATGTATTAACTGTGTGGATCCTAAGCTCTGCAGTACTTCAGGCTTACAAAACCTATTTCAAACCACTTCACCAGTGATAAATTAGGCACTAGTGTTTTCTTGTATATTTATGTAGGATCCTGGAATCTGGACTCTGTCTACTGCTCAGACCACTACATTATTTTGACTGCCTCCCAGGAAAAGCAAACAGTGTGTGTCAACTTTCTCTTAAGAAAGTTGACCAACTTTGTAGTCTGTTGTGCAGCTGTAACTTCATAATTTCTATGAAAACTGCTCTTTTTTTTTCCCCCTCCCCACACTCCCCCACTTTAATTGCCAGCTCTGCCATGTATGAACAGAAAAGGAAAAAAAAGGCAGGTGAATGGGGAGCAGGTTGTAGCATATATGCTGAGTTGGGGGTGAGACGTAATCCAGTGTTTTCTATAGTAGGCAGAGCATCATTATCATATTTACTTGGATTGTAATGTGACTTAGGACTGAATATCTAGCTTTCTGAGAATAAAACTCAGGATAATTGAAGGTTACTGTGCATTCTTACTAAGTTACTATTCAGAAGAGACATGTCCTAAGTTTAAATTGATTTAACTTGGAGCACTAAAATTTTCTCATCCTTCAGTTTTGCTTGGAATAAGTACTGAAGGACAATTTCTTAATTTGTCAACACTGATGTGGGCAGTCTTTAATGTTTCAAACTCTAAATGCTTTATCTTTTAATTAGTTCTTCAACTTTACACTTCTTGGAGAATCCTGCATTGCTTAATGCACATCTGCTTATGCTGTGACTTATATCTGCAATGATACAGATGTGATTTAAAATCTCGAAGTACGTGTCGTGGTTTAACCTCAGTTGGCAACTGAGCACTACACAGCCGCTCACTTGCTCCCCCCCCCCCCCCCG
>NW_008794709.1:3192645-3193940 GCF_000699145.1 Aptenodytes forsteri
GGGTCAGCTGTCCTGGCTGTGCCCCCTCCCAGCTTCTTGTGCACCTCCAGCCTTCTCAGTCGGTAGAGCATGGGAAGCTGAAAAGTCCTTGATTTAGTGTAAGCGATACTAAAACATCGGTGTGTTATCAACATTATTCTCATCCTAAATCCAAAACACAGCACTGTACCAGCTACTAGGAAGAAAATTAACTCTATCCCAGCCGAAACCAGGACAGTATGGTACAAAATTCCATATATATTCATGTGTTCATGTATCACAGTGCCTCTAAGTTTGCTGTTAAAAATCTCAAGATGCATCTGACAAAACTGAATTTTTTCTGCACTGTGAAAAACATGGACTTAAGGGGAAGTCTCCCTGTTGAATCTCAGGGAGGAGGTTAAGCCTTTTCTTTCTTCCTTTTTTATGCACCGGTGTTATTACAGATGTGTGGTGATGCCTTGCAGTAAAAGGGTGTATTTCACTGTCTTAAACCTAAGTTTAAAATCCTTGGGTCTGACCTAGAGAGTTCTAGCCACAAAGCAAAACTTTAACAAATACACATTTTCTGAATAACTTCTATTCTACAAGCTGCTTTTGTGATGTTTGACACAATATAAATGAGATCTACTTGAACAGTTCTTATTGCCTAGATTGGAGATAAATATTGTCATTAGATTCTGCAAAATGAAGAGAGGGTCAAAAAAAGGAATTCAGACATTTTATATAAATATACATTTTTGAAATTGGTAAGATGGAATTGTAGTCTGTTGTGCAAGTATAACTTCATAATTTCTATGAAAACTGTGACTCTTTCATTAATTGCAGACATGCTGTTATTTGTCTCCTGTCGTTTTCCACATATTTTAAATGTCATGGTTCTTTTGATAGCGATAATCAGTTATTAATGTGAGGTCCAATTCTTCTGTGAAATTTCACCTCAAACATAACTTTAATTAGATTCTTTTATAAATATTCTGCCATCTTACCGCTTTCAAAAATGTATATTTATATAAAACGTCTGAATTCCTTTTTTTGTCCCTCTCTTCATTTTGCAGAATCTAGTGACTCTTTCATTAATTGTAGACATGCTGTTATTTGTCTTATGTCACTTTCCACATTTGTAGCAGCCTGCTATCTCTTAACTTCATCTTTAGATCAGTCAAAGACAGGTGGACTCTGCGCTGGGTCAAAAACTGGCTGGACAGCCGGGCCCAGAGAGTTGTGGTGAATGGAGTCACATCCAGTTGGCGGCCGGTCACGAGCGGTGTTCCCCAGGGCTCAGTACTGGGGCCGGTCTTGTTTAATATCTTTAT
>NW_008794709.1:3194690-3204362 GCF_000699145.1 Aptenodytes forsteri
GGGCATGGTGGTGTTGGGTTGACGGTTGGACTCGATGATCTTAGAGGTCTTTTCCAACCTCAATGATTCTATAATTCTATGAAAAGTCCAAATAGAGCTCCAGATCTTTAAGGAGGGTTTTTCAATGCTGAGGCATTTATGTAGATTAATCCGAGTTTAATATTAAAGTGGAGTAAGCTTCCAGAGTGGAGGAAAAATAAAGCAACTTTCCACATAGGAGTGGCAACAGATGAGGTAACTGCTGTGTAACTGAGGATTCTGAGACTGGTGCCTGATGACCTTAATACTCTGCACTATAGACTGGCGGTTTAGCAGCTGTCTATGAATAATTGAATTGCTCCAGTAGTGGGACAGAAACCATTATAGATGTCAAGGTAAATCATGCCTGTTCGTGAGTCAGAAAGGTAACCTGCCTTAAAGGTATGCTGCTTTAATTTGGATTTGACTTTCCTTGAACACAAATAGTTATAACTTAAAAATAAGCCCCAACTTCTGATATTCCACAAACGAATGGCTTAACGTGAGATACAAATGTTGTATATTTAACAAATATATCACGAAATGATGGTCAGAACAATACAAATGGTGAGCGCATGCAACACTGGCTAAACATTTATTTGATAGCTGAGTTTGATATGATGTTTTAAAACAGTACTCCCCTTCCTGAAGAAAGTAAATGGTTCATTCTTAATTGTGCTTGTATGCTCAATGGATTAGTTAACTGTTCCAGAGTTACTGTTTAGAATCATAGGTCTTTTGTTTTTCAGAAATGCAAATCTACCAACCTTTCTTCCAGCTGCTTATTAATATGTACAGGTTTTGCAGAAGATGAGTGTCTGATGGACATGTGCTTTACAGTTCAGAGGTGTGGATGAACACCTGTCTAAATTGTGCTTTTCCGAAGGACAGCAATTATCCTACAGTACTGGCTCCCAAGTGTTGTCAGACAATAATCTTTTCAGATTCAGTGTTCTACAGAATTTGGAAACAAAGAAATATGCTTTTAAGTGTGTGGGGAAAAAGTTTAATGACAATATCATGTTTATCTCTTCCCCCCCTCTAGTACTCACTTAATGAAAGAAAACTACTTGAAATGAGGGCAGAAGTAGTGGAACTGGTAAGAATTTGGTAGCTGATTATTACACAGCAAATCTTTTTGTACTTTTGTTATAGACTTAGTATTCTTTTTGGAGTTGGTCATGTCTTTAGGCACTTTAATGTACAAAATGTCATTGTGCTTTATTATTTCCCTGTGTATTTTCATATTGGTACAGATAACTGAAGTGCCTACAGAATAAAAAGGCTTTTATATATATTACTAGACCTTCTGCATGCATAGATAAACTGTTTGGTGGTCACTTTGTTTTGAAACTTGATACATGTAGTATTTTCTCTAGATGGAATTCTACTCTTAATGTTAGTTTGTGAAATTAATTTTTTTGTTCCCCCGCCATGTTCAGTGAGACTGAAACACATGGCTAGATTGATTTGGCTTCATTTTAGAGGAGGTTTTTACCAAACACTTCCTCTTCCTTTTGTTTCCTTTGTGTAGCATAGGGAATTATCCCTAGGAAGATGTGTAGCAGTAAATCACTAACTGATTCACAATGTTTCAGTAGTGCTGATTTGTAAATATCAGCAACTGGGCAGCTGTTGTTCTCAGTTTACAAGTTTGATCTTTCAGTCTTTTCTGAGTAATAGTTCTATGCCATTTTTTTTACAGAAGTCCTGTCTTCTGTCATAATCAGGTTCTGAATTTGTCTGTAGCTGGTTTTGTGGTAGAATTCATTAAAAGGTGAAGACATGCTTTTTTACATCAGAAGACAAATTCTCAGGTTTTTCTAATGATCCATAAATCTTTATGCTCTGGTATGTTTTTGTCACAAGAGGCTCTTGGACTTCTCAATAGCTCTTTTAATTGAGCAGTGACTTTAACATTGGTGGGCCAAATGACAGATTGAAGTTAATGTTTATGCTACTAGATTGAGATAAGAAGGTATCCAGTTCTGCCACTTTCTAGATTACGTATTAAGGAACATGTAATCATATAAATTTCCCGAGTTCACCAAATTATTCAATTCCTTGGATATCATCAGCTAGGAAGGAACTTGTTCTCTTTGAATGCAAATTAACATACATTTAAGGAGGAACCAAAAATACAACTTGAAGGGATGGGTTAAACTTCTAAATAAACTAGAAACTGTTCAAATTGCATCATTTTGTTGCTTTGTTTTTTAGCATGCGCAACAAGATCGAGCTCTGACCCAAACAGACAGAAAAATAGACACAGAAGTTGCAGATCTGAAAACAATGCTCGAATCACACAAACTTGATAATATTAAGTACTTAGCAGGTAAGGAATCTGATGATTGTCTCTGATGGTGAAACTGTTAAACACTGTTAAATGTTTGGCAAACTCTTGACTGACTGTATTCATAAAGGCCCTGATTTCAAAAAAAAAAAAAAAACAAAAAAAAAAACAAAACACAAAAAAAACCTTGAAATAGTCTCAGTCAAGATTAGCAGCCTTATTTGTGTACTTAATCCAGACAAAGTTTCCTATGATTCGCAACTTTAGTTTGCGTGGGCTATGGCTGCATGACTTTTTTCCCCCCTGCTTTATTCTGTAATAATAACATGTATGAGAAATCTGAAAGACTGCCTGTTAACAGGGGCCAAAAAGTTCTTCTATGCCTGACTTAATTTATAAAAGCAGCCTGCTGCATGCCTTTCTAGGATTTCTTCATCTGTCTGATGGAGATCTATATGCAAAGTGGAACATTTCAGCTTTTCTGACTGTCAGTGCCGCATATTTAAACTTTCATTTTTCAGGCATGTGCATTAGAAAAATACTATATACGTGTGTGTGCCTGCATTATTGCCATAGGTAACTAATATTTTGACACTTTTCTACTGAGCGCGTAGTGCTATTAAATGAGCGGGTTTGCAGTAGAAAATTATTCTTCTGATTTAGATTTTCTGATTATTCTTTCACAATGGATTTTGTCGCAAGTGCAATCACGTCTATTCATAGTACTGTACTTCAGGCATAACCTTTAGAGAGAACCATTACTGGAAAATAAAAGGCCATTTGTTAAAATGAGAGGAAGTTCTTTTCCCCACCATCCCTACTCAAAAACATGTTGAACTCTGCATGGGGGGGAAAAAAAAAAATTAAAAACTTGCATTGTGTTTTAAGTGCTCCTGTTGCAAACAATGGCAAAAGTCTTTTGTGTGTATATTTGGAAACCAAAAGTTAATTTCATTTAAAAAGAAATTTAAAAAATTGCAAACTGATAAGCCTCATTAACGATAGCTTTCATTTATTTGTTTGCTGGATACTTGACTGTGATTTAATAATCCTGTTATTCATTTCCTCACTTTACCACTGTAACTTGCTATATTGATCTTTTTTGGAATGGTAAGCAACTAAGGGTTTCTTTCAGCCTTTTGATAGTTTTTCAGCCCAGTTTTCCTACATTCTTTTTTTTTTTCCCTTCCTTATTTGTCATTTTTGTGCCCCTCCACCTTGAAATTGTTTGTTGTAAATTAAAAACCTTATTTTCTTACATGGGGAAGGGGTGGTGGTTAACGTTTAGTATTGTAGTAAGATGTGTACATAGCTTTCTGAAGAAATGTTCCGACAGCTAATGATTTATTGTCTCCATTTTCCTCCCCATTTTCTTTCAGGTTCAGTATTTACATGCCTTACTGTAGCACTGGGATTTTATCGTTTATGGATATAAAAAAACACCAATTTAAAGGGACTTCTACTGTCTTGGTTTCTGAAAAAAAGTTTTATCTTTGCCTGGACTTTAACCAACTCTTGACTGTTTTATTTATTTTTTTTGTAAAGCAGACTATATTGAGAATGTAACCAAAGACGTGCCTAGAAACAAACTGTACACATATCATGCATATTTTGAAACTTACCTCTGATGAAAGCATGCTATACGCATTTCTGCCATTTCCCTCCATTCTGAACTGCAGCACACCTTGCTGCTACAGTGTTGTGTAAAGACTGGCATTCGTACCAGTGGTATGGGGCTGCATGCTGTAGAGAAGAATCTATGGAATTGTGTTCCATTGCCTATTCAGGCATGCTTGCCGGAGTCAGTTGTGTGTATCAGACTGAGTCTTGATTATTAATGTAAAACTGAAACTACATGTTTTGTGGCTTGGAGGCACTCTTGTATAAGTAGAATTTATGTTAACTGAATCATGCTTAATTCCCTCCTTCTAAGACTTGTTCATGTAGCTACTATGATCAAATATTTGTTTTGCTGTTTTTACAACATTACAGTCATCAGCTTGTTTTCCAGATGGCTGTCCAATCAGTCATGTTTCATGAAAGAGTACTGTGTAATGATAGCAGTGTTTGTTGCTAGTTTTGTTTGTATTATATTTGTAGAGGTTTTTGTGACTGACTTGCCTTTGGTACATATAAGTGTCTGATACTCATTCCATATGCTAATTGTTAACTTTACCACTGTAACTGGAAGTTGGAAATGCAGTAAAATACACTAGTTGTGTTAATTTACAGTTAAGTGATATGAAGTGTCTCTGGTGCTGCCTTCTTGCTGGAAGGGAATTGATGCTTCTAGAAAGGAAAGAGATTTTAAATGGTGGTTCTGAAGCAGTGTCTTAGGCGAGGGAACTGCAATACTGACTGTCTTCTGGGGTTTTTGTTGGTTTACTTCTTAAAAAAAAAAAATTAAAAATTCCTGTTTGTTCTTCAAATGTGGAACTTTGATAGTGATTATAATAATGAAAGCAGTAATGGAGACCTGCAAGGATGTTTAATCCAGTTCTGAGCAAGCCCATGTGAACTAGTAAGTGCAACTGAAAGCAGTGAAGGAAGGCGCCCAGTGTATCCAGATACCTATCACTCTTCCACTGATGAAATGGCTGCTTTAGTAGCAGAGCTGCCATCTGTGTTCCTTCAGTTAAGGGAAATTTCCCTTTCTTGCTTGCTCTTAGGAAGAGAGAACGATCTATGCACTGGTAATAAATGCTGTTAGAGCACAATCGTGGCTTTGCTTAATGAAAGTAAAGCTGTCTGGCTACTTTGTGCCTGTACTGTAATAACCATTTAACTTGTTTGGTAGTTGGGAGTGCCAACTTTGATCATGTGCAAGTGTGGAGGAAGAGATGCATGCCTGTAACAGTACTATACTGGCCTGAAATAAAGAATTTTGAATATTTCATAGAATTTGCTGAGTTTTCATTATAAATGCAACTTTTTAATTTGAATTTAATCGCTTTGTTTGAAGGTAAGTCACTGCTAATAGGACTTTTTTTAAGCTAAGGATTGGCAAAGTTGACAGCCCCTCTAACACACTGAAGAGGAAAGAACAGTCAATAATGTAAGGAAAACTATTATTGCAGAATAACTTAACAGGCCCTCTAAATTGAATGAATCTGTATTCAAGATCTTCACTTTTTTGTTTAAAAATATTTTTTGTACTTACTTAGAGGACTTGACTCTCTCTCAAATTAGACAAGCATTAATTTAATGTTTGGAATGACTTCAGTGTTGGTTCCTATCTTCCCAGGACAGATGATTCTATATATGTCTGTGTAATCAGTACATCTTTGCCTGTATGCCTCAGCACCTGATAAATAGTTGCTAAAATAATTTTTTAGAACTGCTTTTAAATATAGGGTCTATCCTGCTAAAAATAGATACTATGCAAATAAATTTCTTTTCAGGGCAGGTGGAAGGAGAAGTGAAAGATTATAAAACAGCATTGTCCTGGAATTAGCAAAGTGTCAGGAAAACCAGCACTTCTCGGTGAGTGTTCTAAACAAGGAATAAAGCTAATATGTCACTCAGGAAAAGGACACTATAGATTATTATTTCCTAGCCCATAAAGTCTTCAGGTGTGATGTAAAAGCTTGTTACTCCTATGTGCATAGATGCAAAATCTTCTCCGGTTTCCTTTGATTTTGAAGATCAGTTTAGCAGTCTTTCTAACACAGTCTCATCATGTGTACCACATGTATTCACTGGCATTCCAAAAAGGTAGAAAATCCCTCCATATATTTCCAAACACAAATTCTTTCAAAGAGAGATTTAAACCCAAAGAATGAGCCTTTTGGTACAGGTGAGGAGCAAATACATCAGGACGTACTACTAAATATCTCTTGAAAAGCAACAGTTGGGTGTCAAATGATCACTAAATTAATAAATAGGAGACCTAAGTTGGCAATTCTCCAAATTTTTTTCTGTAAGACTCTATCATGCTGTATATTGTCTCTAACTTGAATCAGTAGCAATTCTAAATGTACAGAAATACTTCCCAGTTCTCTGACTTCAGATTTTTATTTTTAATTTGCAGAGCTCTTTCAAAAGATGCAAGTGAAAAATAAATGGGACCGTTTTACCATAAAACCACTTCTGCTGTGAAAAACTGCAGTAGCTCCCCCTTGATTCAGTAGCTCCCCCTTGATTCAGAAATGTATCTGTTCATTTCCTGCCTGGCAGGAAAAAAGTATAAAAGAAAAAAAATCAATCTACAAATGTTAGATCTCTAAGTTAGTTTGCAAGAATAGAGGATGGAGCTAAAGCTGAGCTCCAGCTCTGATTTGCTTTCAGGAAGAGCCCGTCTATCGAGAGCGAAGAGTAGCAGCCTGCCTACGTTAAAACTAGTTGTGAGTGTTCCCTGTGAACTTCTACATTCACACAGCGAAGACAGGAGGTTCTTTAAGGATTTATTTCCTTTTGGGGAAGGACATCGAGAATCATTCCATTTGCTGGAAAACCTAAGTTGCTCCTAAAGCTTCTTTGTGTTTTGCAGAACAAATGGAGATCCAGAGTTCTTACAAAAGTGTATTTACTTGTAATATGTTAGTGGGAGTATACCGGATTTAACTGCTTGTCTATCTTGCTTTCCCTCTTGTTTTCAGTAAAAATCTGTAAGGGAACCGTCTCCTTTTCCGTATCTATTAGCTAAAGTGTTCGCTTTAAGTATTTTATTACTGTTAAATCACATGCTGTCTAGCCCTTTCTCTATTGGAAGTGTTGATTGCATCACTCATTTCCCAGAATGTTGCAGAGTTGTACTTAAAACCACGAGTTGACAAATGGAAACATATTTTTAATGTAGGTATGCAATCTGCTTCAATTTTTCTAACCACAAATGTTTTGGTTTACTAGAATAAGCCTTATTCTAGTTGTGAATATTCACGTAACTGACCTTTTCATAAATGGTGAAATCCTAGCTCCGTGCAGCTATTCACAGTTTCTATTGACTTTGGAGATGGCGTGCTTTTACCTTCTAGATATTTTGAGTCATACCGCTTCAGTGGACTTTTCTTTTCTTATCTTGCTACCACCTCGCGCAGGAAAACTCGTGGGGTTTTTTGTGTGGATTTTTTTTTTTTAATCAGCAAAGGTAGCTAAATTCCTGTAACTAGTTCCTTTGAACTACTGGTTGCAAGGTGTGAACAAGACTTAGTTTTGCACCTCCCACTGAGTTTTCAGGAACCAAGTAAACTGCCTTTATCATGATTTCTGCAAGACAATTCGATGTTTAAAAAAACTGCTATGTAAAGTCTCTTTTCAAGGAATAAGTACACTGTAAAATTAATTTTTTAATGCTTTAATGTATTGAGAAAAGTTGTATTCAGAAAGTATTGATTAGTTTGACAATGGTGGTTTCTTTTTAATCATTTTTTCCTTTGGTTATCTATATCTTGAGTTTATAGGGCTTTTTGTTGTGGGGTGGGTTTTTTTTATGGGAGGTGGTTGTGTTTTAGAGTAAAGCTTTCTGTATAAGTAATTCATTTTCTTCTATTTAGGGGCGGCAAGTTCATTTGCAATCAAATATGCGCGTGGAACATTGGGGTTTGCTGTAATCAGAAACAAATGCATACACTCTTTGAGATGGGGAGCCTGTTGTGTCTTTGTTAGGAAAGCTTCCTTTGGCTTAAAACATGTTTTACCAAACATTTTAAAGCAGTAGTGTTGATTCTTTTTTTTTACACGTAAATTCTGCGTCAGAGCAATTGCTTCTTATCCTTAATGTGCAGTTTGGTAACTAGATAAAGATCATAGAGGGAAGATATCAGTGTTTGCATAGTGTTCCTTCAAAATCTGTCCATTCCAAGAAAGAAGATTCCAGTTTTCTTGGGAGGATGCCCAGCTAGTATCAAAAACAAAATACTAGAAATGAGTGACAAAGTATTGTGGCAAATATCAATCTTGGGCCAATGTTTATCCCTGTAGTGAGGCACGCTACTGTGTTGTAATATTTCAAATACCCTACCTCCCTTTGCTGTTCCGAGATGCATCCTATTAAACTCTTAGAAGTTCATTAGGTTCTCCACTGTATTCTGAAATTATATCAGCTTGAGTCAAGTCATGACTAATAGTACTCATGAACAGTCTCTTCTTGTTGCAGGAGTAAAAAAGTAGTGAGGAAAAAAGAAGGGTGGTGTGTTGTGGTGGTTTTTGTTTGGTTTTTCCTGCAGGCAAGTGGCACATGTTCTGTGAGAACTTTGAACAGAACTGCATGGTACGTGACTATAATAATGGCATACTTATAGCAGGCAACTGAATTTGGTCAAATCAAGCTTGTATACGGGGCTCCAGGGTTTGCTTCGGAACTGATAGGGTGAGTAATAGTTGTATTGGCAGGGGGTGGGAAGGGAAGCAGGGCAGGTTTCTCAGCATGAAGGGTAAAACTCAAGAGTTTATACTGTTTATACTTTCATCTCCAGCATGCTTTGGTCCTTCTCCATTGTCAGAAATCTTGTAGTCCTCTTATGTAGGACTGTCAACAATGTGTGTTACTCCATGAATAGGCAACTATTAAATATGTCACTTTTGATTGTGATTTTTGTCCAGAATAATTTGTATTGCTCCCAGTCATTCTCCTGTCTTTACTCAGGATCTATTTTCTTGTTGGAAAAGTGTACTAAGCATTATATATTTACAAAGTCCTCCCAGTGATGCAAGATATTAATAAATACAAAGGCCACTTCAGAAGCTCCCTTTAAAGACTACTTACCACAACCGGATCCAGATAGTGGCTGGAGATTTTGATAATCTTTTATATCTCGGCTTTCAAAGAAGTCAATTCTAATGCCTCGTGATTTACATGCAGAATTCCCTTGTGTTCCTTAGACGCCAGCTAGGCCAAGGCACTAACCGTCTTCTTGTCTGAGCTACTGAACTCTTCACTGAGCTTTTAAAACCAAATAAAGCTACAGGCATGAGCCTATATAAAAAAAAAAAATTAACCACTGATGATGCACAGATGAGACTGAGCATGTCTAGTGCTGCATCTGGAGAACAAGTCTTATGAAGAGCAGCAACTGGGGTTTAGCCTGGAGAAAAGGAGGCTGAGGGGAGACCTCATCGCTCTCTACAACTACCTGAAAGGAGGTAGGTGGGTGTCGGTCTCTTCTCCCAAGTAACAAGTGATAGGATGAGAGGAGAGAGGATCAAGTTGCGCCAGGGGAGGTTTAGATTGGACAGGAGGAAAAATTTCTTTACTGAAAGAGTGGTTAAACATTGGACCAGGCTGCCCAGGGAAGTGGTTGAGTCCCCATCCCTGGAGGTATTTAAAAGACGAGCAGATGAGGCACTTAGGGACATGGTTTAGTGGGCATGGTGGTGTTGGGTTGACAGTTGGACTCGATGATCTTAGAGATCTTTTCCAACCT
>NW_008794709.1:3206451-3238159 GCF_000699145.1 Aptenodytes forsteri
GGGCGGGGGGGGGGGGGGGGAGAAGTGCAAAATGAGGCTCACACTTCCACAAGTCCATAGGAAAATTCTTGAAGAGATTTTAGTATTTTTGTTTCTTCTGAAAAGGAGCCTTGTTTAAAAATTAAGCTTTTTTTTTTTTTTTAGAAGCTCCTGGATTGACTTTTTTTTTTTAATCCTCCTAGCCACCTTCCAGTCTATGCATTGCAGCACACTCCTCTATGTGACTTGTTTCATTTTTAATAATCTGATTTGGGGACACCCGTGACCACAGCTCCCAAAAAAGCTATGCTAAGATATTACTCTCTCTTTTTGCTACTCAATAAAAATGCATCCAAGACTTCAGAAAAGTTAACAGCATATTGTCCGCTAAGCTGTTAAGTAGTTAACTTGTCTTGTTTGAAACAAGGTCCCAGTTTGCCCTAAGGTGTCAGACCACACCTGACAAGTTATAAATTTGATGATTCATAAAGTGCGGTTAACCGGGGGGTTGGGAATGTCTAAGGAAGCTAATCCTGTTTGATAGAGAAAATGGTGGTAGTCATCAGCTAACAAAGCAAAAATGTGCTCACTGTGAAAGGTAAATGTTTAATAGAAACCTCATCTCCATTTACATAAATGCCAGTGTTTTGAAAGGTATTTTCTTTTTTTGCTGTTACCTAACAGAAAAAAAATGCGTGGTTCTGTACTTGGGGACTCCTAGCTCATTTTCCCTTTGCAGTTCCTAACTTCAAATATTCAATATATTGTTTAATAAATACATTTTTGGATTCTTTTATATGCTATTTGTAGTTTCAACATTGTTTTCAAGCCTTCCCCCCTTCCCCCCAAAGGTTCTAGAGCAATTTGGAGGACGGAAGGGTTGGTTTTCAGTTTGTTCTTAATGAGGGATTTAGTGTATCTCTTAATGAAACAGTGTTTACTGCATTAAAATACGATCAAAGGCTCTCTTGCAAGCCCTTACTTGCAGTTAAAGGCTTATTCATATGAAGGTTTCATGATCAATCTTCTGATTGATGCTTGTTTAAGTTTTTGTACAAATTGCATTTCAAGTAGCAATTTAAATATTTCTGTACACTGTTAGTACATCACCACATGCAGCAAAACCACAAGACCCTGAGGTACTCAAATATCTCTGAATAAAACAAGCCACAGGATCATGTATAAACAGATACAAATATGGGGGGGGAAAAATTGCAAGGTGCTGGAAGATTGTGTACTGTATAAATATCTAAGATACTAAATAGATAAGACTGTAGCAACAGTGAAAGAAAACATAAGCAAAGCCAGTTATTTCGATCCATAAATGAAGGTTAAGGCATGCAGTTCCTCTTTGCTCCTGGACAAAACCCAGCGATAGAGACAGACGGTTGTTTAACAACTGCCTTTGCAGCATGCGTAGCTGCCTGTTCCTTTAACTGGTGGTAGCTGTGTGTTAATCCAGAAAATGGAGGCTTATTTTGTGTGCTTCTCTGTTGTCCTGGGATGAAACACTTTCTTGCAAATTTGTGAAGTTTTGTATAAGCTGAATTAGGCTTGGTGGGAAAATCATAACTTAAATGTGTGTGGTGAGGGCTGGCTGTTTTTTAGATCTTTTATCTATGTTGCTCGAACGTACTGTGTTTGCATCCTGATTGCAAACTACCAAAGGATGATTGTTTCTTGCTAATTACCCTTACTGAAGTAACAGGTTGGCTAGGTGATGTGGTGGTAAGTCTAAGTCAGAATGAGCTGTAGTGGTGTTCATGAGACGAAATTACTGCAGCGAGGTAGCCAAAAAAAGGCCAAAACCAGGTAAAGTAAGTTGCTTCTTGAAGCACTGCAAATGAGGGGGAAAATACTTGAAATACATACAGGTAATGAAAGTGAAAAGCTCAAGCAATGGTAATGTTAAAGAAGGCCTATGAGTGATAGCAGGTAGCAAGTTAGTTGCTAAGTTACGAGGCAATTTTGGACAGCAGCTATGTAGGCAAGGATGGTTTAACGGGTCTGTGCTGAAGTTCCCATGTTCAGAGATTATATGGAAGCATTATGTCTGTGTCAAATCGTCGCACGCAGAGTACGGCGATTCTGTTGCTGGGAAAGATATCTGCGCTGCCGGGGAAAGGAGCTGCCTTGCTTTCTGCTCCACATAGGGCGGGGGGAGGGGGGGGCCGCCAGCCTTTGTGCCTCGCTCTGTCCCACACTCAGATGAGTCCTCCAAATTCCAGCTCCTACTGGGATAGTTATACAGGGAAATCCAGCTTTTAAGAGCAGAGAGGTAGTTCCTGCCTATTTTTCATAACACTTCCTACCAGGGCTGCAAGCACTTAAAAATTCTGCCCTCTCAGAAGAGATCCCAGCCTGCCTGAGGATAGGAAACAATGGGCCTTGGCATATTCTTTTCTGCAGTGGGGATGAAATAGGACTGTTGAATGATAAAAAGAGACTCTAATCTTTCGCTGGGATCCCAAGGGCTGAAGGGCTTTTCTCCCGGAATGGATTCTAGCCTTTCCAAAGACAAAGAATGGTGAATTCAGTAATGAGTCCCTAGCTAGCCAGCATAATAGATTCGCTCGATTTAAACCTTGTCCTGAGAGACCTATATGCGGGTTGCTTTTTTTTATTTGTGGTCTCTGCTACCATAGAGCTCGGATCGATGAAACTGCTCATCAAATATGTAACTAGCATTTGTGACGGAGATTGATAAATATGGCTAAGTACAGCTAGGTATTACACAGACTTTGTTTCTTGCACTGATGCAGTGGACTGACATAGGCTGTTGCCAGAACCTCGATTTCATTCTTTTTGGTATGTGATCAATGTTAGTCAACTAGTCAGACTTAAGAAGCCACATTTGATCTGTATGAGAATTATGATTCTCTGAGCTCTTTCCCTAATTCATCCAATTTAATTTACCATGGATTGCTACCTCCAGTAGTATGGGGGGGCTTTTCAAATAACATAAAGGAAAGAATACTTGGAGGTGTAAAAGGAAAATTGCATGAAAAGAAGTATAGTTTTACCAAGGGTAGATTGTGCCAGACTAATTTGGCAACTTTCTTTGGTAATAACTGTATAACAGACTTCGTAGGCAAAAGAAACGCAATAGATCTAATAAATCTTGACTTCAGGTTCCACGTAATCTAACTTGAAGATACAAAGATAATGCTGTTAAGAAGTAACCTCATGATGGGAAGACAAAGAGACTTCTGTTTGCTGGTGTTCAAGAAAGACCAATTCAAACTATAAGTGTTCTGGAGAAGGGTTACTAAGATGTTCAGAAACTTGGATTTATTTAGCCTAACAAATGAAAACTGAAGCTAGTTGACTCTGGATGTGCTCTCAAGGGTACTATGTTAGTAGCAAACACAAGAAAAAGGAAAGAATTATTTAAGGTGAAGGACAGACTTGCCATAAGTACATTTAGGACGGAAATTATAAAGATGTTCCTGACCACCAGAGAATTTAGGATTTGGAATAGTGGTCCAGTAGAAGCAGCAAGAAGAAATCTGGTTGGAAGACTAACCCGAACCAACATGGTCACATTATACTCTGTGGCGCTTATGTTAGCGAAGACAGGACTCTATAGGGAACTTACCTCTGTTTATATAAACACTGGAGGGAAACGCTTTTTATTTTTTGGCTAGCTGAAAACTTTTACCAGAGTTGTAACTACAACATTATATCCATTGGTTCAAGTGTCAGGACTATGTCAGCATTTTTTTTACAGTAATTTCAGTAGATCAAAAAACGTATGTCATGCCCTGGTGTTCAATGAGTATGAAAAATGCAATTTTTAAGGGGGTTTGGGTTTTTTTTTCAGTCTTCTAATGTTCTGCCAATGCATCTGAGATAATTTGCTGTAAAACTCAAGACAGCACTAATAGGCTACTCCCCTCAATATAGCATGAGTTTGAAAGGGGAAACATCTAGATTCTGAAGTGCACTAAGCCTTATTTTCATCTTGAAAAACATTTTAAATTTCTTTAAAGATATTTTTAATATATGTGAACATCTAATTATAGCTAAAGATAATCTGTACTTCAATTATCCTCCCTTCCTGCTAGGTCCTCGGCAGATGAACAATCCCAGGAAAAGTCTTTACCCTGGGTGCTCTCTACCTCACTACACCTTAATAGATCTTCTGTCCTGCTCCCAGAAGTCCAAAGGTGAAAAAGGGTAAGAGTCTATATATATGTGTGCACATGTGCAGGGAGGGCAATGAAGGACACATCTGCCCTGTTTTACATTCACTGTGCCCAGCCCTAGTGTTTATGCACACAGTTACGTCTGTACACAGTCCTGGTATGAACAAAGGAGTTTCTCACACTGTTATGAAAGCCATTTCTTAGAGTGCCAAAATCCTAGGCCCATAAGCAATTTGGTTGTTTTGCAGTCTTCTCGACCTCCCTCTACGATCTGCCCAAAACTGCAAAAGCCAACTCATTTCACCACAGCCTTAGTGCCTTGCTCCCCTTCAGCCTGGGTACCTCCCAGGGGTACCTCTGCTGCTCCTCACTGTCCTGGTCCTGCAAGACCTCTTGCTGGAGGTCTGGAGCAGTATTTCAACAGCTGGCCTCAGCCCAGCTGAGACCAATAGGAAGTTGCAGCCATCTTGAGGGGAAACGGATGAAACGGAAGCCTTTCCCGGTATCCTGGTGGCACAAGTAACCTCTGCTCCTTTTCTGTTCACCGACTCCAACTGCTGGTCATCAGCCAGCTCTCAGATGTTGCAACACCGCACTGCAAGCCTCTGTTTTCTCATGCTTTGCTCTGTAGCCCCACGCTGCTGGCAATGCCTTGTTTCACCTTTGGTGAAATGACGCGCATCTGCTCCTCCTGAAGTGCTGTATCCTGCCCTCAGCCAATAGAAGAGTTGCCGTAACCGAGATGTGAAGGTGTGATGGGGAGAGGAAATTAGGTGATTTGGGAGGTGCGAGCTTTCAGCTTGCCTATCCTCAGTCATTTATTTCTTTGTTTAGGTTTGCTGGGGAGAAACCGATAAGGCCCTTTAAAGAATGTTCTTAATTGGCAGCTTGGTAAAGCGGCAGTGGGAGTGTGTATTGAAGAAACTGGAATAAACAACAAAACCAAAACATAAGGTCATGATTCAAGCAAATATGCCAGAGGGAGCACTCGAGCAGACTATGTTTATTGCTCAATGTAGTCTAAAGTCCAGGCAGCGTGCGGATGCAGTCCAATGGAGCTCTCCTAAAGCTGGGAATGGAGAGGTGCACAGAGAGCTGACCGCAGAGGAAGCAGCATGTTTTCTTTTGGAAAGGGGCAATAATGATTCTGCAGTAGACTGGAAATATTTAGCCATATAAAAGGCCTCAGTGTTAGCAGCAATAGAAGCTTTCACACATTTCTTTATTAAAAAAATAAATCAGACATTAACTTTTAGTGTGAGATAGCAGGTCAGTCACCATGTCTTACAAACTATTGCAGTTGAAAATTACTGTGGGAAAACTTCCTAATTAGCCCTGTTGGGTTTTTTTGGTTTTTAAGAAGAAAAAAGTAGCTGAACTTCTGAATCTAGTTTCCTGTGGAAACAAAGCTTATGCAATCAGTGTTTGTCCTGTACCTAATAATTTTTTGTAACCCTGTGGCAAATCAGATTTTGACTAACTTTGAAAGAGTGATAATGTTAGACATAATTATTTTTTTTAAAACACTTGATAAAATCTGGCAGCAGGGTAAGGGACAGACAGTCAGGTTACTGCCTTGACTGAAGAAAGGGCAAGAGGATCTTGGCCATTATATGTTGCTTGCCAGCCAGCTGGCCAGTCAACACACGTGCTGACAGTGAGTATTTTTATAGCTGCAGACTAGTCCCAGAGTTTGTTGTCTCTTGGTAGTGACAGTGTCATCGGAGGCATGAGGAGAGCTAGGATTATTGTGGTGAAGGAGAAAGATGTGGGACAAAGGACAACAAATCCGTAGGAAATCAGGCTTCGTTAGTTCTGCTGCTCAGGAACAACATGTTTGTCTAACAATAGCTTTCTGCCCGAGCACATACGTCAGAACCAGATTAGATTTCTATTTGCATACCTCCTTACCTTTCTCAGGAATGCATCCGGCATAAAACTCCTCAATTTCTCTTTCTTCCTGAAGGCTTGGGTCTTTCCTGGAGAGTAACTGTAAAAGTTGCATCTTATTTCTTAATAGATTTATTACTCTGTTTACTTAAAGTCAGATGAACTGGGTTTAATAACAACATCAAATGTTTGCTGCTTTTTTTAATTCTCTTGGCTCTTCAGAAACAACGTAACAGAGAAAGGAAATGAGCTGGATGCAATTCCATGTTGTGCACACACACACTGAGAGCAGAACCTGAAGACAGTATTGCTGTGCAATGTAAACAAGGCATAAATTTATCCTACAGAACCCTTGTAGCCGATGATCTGAGAGGGAAAGAATCCAATGGATTTCTGAAGCATAGGATGAGCCTGTAGCACTGACAGGAAGAACAGAATTTTTTGTTTTCTTGTAAACTGAGCACGTTTTATATGTACTTGTTGAAATAATAAGCGGGGGGGGGGAAAAAACCACAAGAAAACTTTTACAGCCACTGTTCAAAGGAATGCTGTAGCATCCAAAGGAGTTTTTAATCTGCAGGGAGAGAGAATTGGAGCTGTGTTCTTCTTTCTGTCTGATGTAGTCTAAGGTCTGTATTATGCTCATTACAATGATATCAGTGCTTCTAAATTAAAGTAGCAATGCCCGGATTCCACAGGGATGTGTGTCACAGAAATGCATGTGCTAGTAATTAAAACAGAATTTTCAAATATTGCTTCAGATTCAGACAAGAACCTTTTTTTATGCAGTTGTGTAATAAAAAAAGGAAGCTGGAGCCAAACTGGGGGGGCAGCATTAATACATGACACAGCCGCTGACACTACGTGAGACCTTGTGCGCTATTGTTGCCGATAGCCACACCGAAGAAAAGAAGTGTTTTCAAATACTAGGTAGCATTTCAGAAGCTCAGCTTTTATGGAAGTCCATCCAAGCCCCAGCTGAATGTTCCCACTGCTAACCACTTTGAAAATTCACTCCAAAGAATAACTAGTCACCTAGAAAGAAAATGAGATACAATTACAATGAAACAGATATTACTTTATTAGATCCTACCGCTGGGCTACTCAGTATCCAGCCATTAGTATTGTGCCTTTTCAGGGGCAAGTATTTGATGCTTCAGGGGGGAAAAAAAAAAGGCACAAAGAGCCAAATAAGCTGCGCTGCACTTCGTGGGGGTAGGGGATAGTCCTTCCTGATCCCCCCATGGACAATGGGTTTGTGAAAAGAAATACAGAGCAATTACCCTAATCACAGTCTTAGCAAATGCGATTAATGATCAAACAGTTTTCCAACGTTTTGGCAAATCCTGTCTTAGTGTTATTTGCCTTGAATTCTTCCCACAGCAATAAGCGATGGAAGTTGACGAAATGCAAATGCAAAAAGCACTACCTTTTGTGTCCCAGGGGCGCTATAACTTGATTATATCCAACCTACTCTTTAGTAGCTGACCTAATTTCTTCTGTTGTTGTAGTTTTAGAAGGAAGTTTTTACAGGCTCTTTGATACATAGTAGTACTCCAAGGTATCTTGGACAGAAGAAGAGACGAAAAATAGTCTTTTGTTCCTGGTATATTGTCGGTTTAATTTAGTTGGGTGTGTCTGGTGGAGGAACAGAGGAGCCTAATTTTAAGACTTTCTGATTTTGTTCACCTTGCATTTATGCGTTCTGAGGCTAAAATTAAGCTTGTGTTGCACATGTATTATGGCTAATGAATTAGCTCCAGTCACCAGCTTAAAGAAATTTTACACTGGGTCAAACCTAACGCATTGGTACACTTACAATCTAGCAGCTCAGATCTACTTTCAGAACAAACACCTCAAATGTGTCATTAAAAGGCTAAAATAGATCCACTGGCAAGGCCTGCATCCCAATAATGTGGCTGTGTGAATCCTAGGCTGAGTCAAGGGGATCCTGCTAAAAGCAACACTTTGCCCAGCGCGGTGGCGAAGGGGATGGGATGTGTCTCACACAATTTTTGCAGTAACTTGCTATGGTCTGTCGATGTTTGCTCAGTTGCACCTAGTCAAACTGGTTTACATTGTTTCCTGCCCCATCATTTGTAAGTAATCCTTTCTTTTTTCTTTTTTTTTTTTTAAACTTGCTGATGCTCACAGTTGTGCTAGCATTGTTATTAGAAAGTATCAAGGTGGAAAAAATAGAGTGGGCTTCAGAGGCCTTGTCCAGAGTTCAGATTTAACTGCTCATTTAAGCAATTAATACATATGACTGAGTGTAGCGCAGTGCTTCAGAGTCTTCCCAGCCCTTCCCTATGCGGTTCAAGTAACTACATTTTTTCTGCCGTGGCATGTGCCTAGTGAGAAATCAGAAAGTGGTTTTTGAACGGCACGAGCTGAAACCTTTCCCCTTGCTCACAAGGGGAGAAAGGCTGGCTTGCAGCAATTTTTAATCCAGGAATGCAAACTCTGGGGAGATTAAGTCTCTTGAATAGCTGTGACAGCAGTCCTAATTTAGAGTAAAGCATTCTGGGACTAAATAAATGGCACACCAGAGAGAGGAGATCTGGAAGGAGCCTGCAGAAACTGTGGACAAGTAACCTAGGTTATTGTGCTAATGAGATTATGTTTTGCTTTGAGATCTACTCCTGTAGGGAGAGACTGAGTCACTTTGTCTTGGCCTATGTCATGGGGAGGGGGAGGCTAGGATTTATTTTTCATGACCAAAATGGCTGTACAGCTGCCAGGCAGTGCCTTGATTCCACGGGCCCTCGCCTCACAGCTATCCAGGAGAATTACAGGGAACTTTTCCTTTCAGCCTTCTCTATGCTACCAGCCACCGTTCTCCAGCCAAGCCTCTCCAGACCTCCCTTACGTCCAGGCATCCAGGCATCACCCCGCATGCCCTCCAGGCTTTTTAGCTTCTCCACTGATGTTTGGTGAGATCGCTTTTCCCCCTGGGGTCCAGCCTGGGAAGTGGCTGACAGCAGGGTCTCCCCCTGCCTCCCACCCCACTTTCTCTGGGCTGGGGCTTTCCTCCCCACAGCTGGGGCCTCCCGGAGCCCCCTAGTACAGGGGAACCTCTCTGCACTGCTGGGAGCCCCCTTCTCCAGGGAGCACAGCTTTCTTCTCCCTGCAGGCATTGCAATGTTATCAGCCCCCGCTGAGGCGGTGTTTGATTTCCCTGTTTTACCTTCGAGCACGAAGTAGAGCATTTCATATCTATAAAAATGTGTATATTATATATCCTGTTACACTGATATAACATACAATGAGCATAGGCTAGCATAAGTCCCTTTTATACAGCTTACCAGCCTCCCTAATAGGGAATTCATGGTGTTTTAATTATATTGATGTAGTTGCAGTAATACATAGTTCTCCGTGTAAAAATAGGATGAGAAAAATCCCCTAGGTAAGAGAAATTTTGCTGGCCAGTTTCAGAAAAACCTTCACACGCATAACTTTTGTTTCAGGTGTCCTGCTATTTTCCATACATGAGAGAAGCTCTCGTTTATAATGGGCTGATTAGTCATTTGACAAGTAAGCATGTTTATTCAGAAAGCAACTTATCTAGTTCCATGCGTGACTAAACCGAGTAACTACGTAATTATATTTCTGTAACTCAAGCCTTCTCTGCTGCACCCCTTTCCTTGTGCAGGTTTGTTTTATTCTCTCCTGTCTGTCATGTCCATCATTCAGACTATGTGCTCCGCTAGCACAAAGCGCAGTGCCCAAGGCGGTGTTTGATCGCAGATATGCTCTGTATTGATACATTTTACAGTTCATTTGTTCTGCTCAGAATTCAGAGGTGATACTGATGTAAAAACTTGAAGGAGAGAAAACTCATCTTCAAGTGTATCCAAACTTGTATTAGGCCTTACTCATTGCTTTGAGTATTAGGCAGAAGTGTCACTGGAGTTTTTATGGTACTCGTTATCCCCCGCAAATATGAGCATTCATATGGCTTATAGTAGAGGTGGCAGAGCTACATCTACAGAGTATCAGGCTCTAGGACTCCAAACTTGCAAAATTACTTTGTTTAGATTGGCATGAACAGAGCTACATACAACAGCACTGTTCAGAGGATGAAGCCCTAAACTGGAAAGTGCTAGGCAGAAATTCAAACAGACTATGGAATTGCTGGACTGGGCAAAAAAGCTGTTAGCCTGGTAAGTCTGTCCCATCCATTTTCTTCCTTTCTCAGTGCAGTGCAACCATAATTTCTATCCCACGTATTGTCCTTAAAAATATTTTCATATTTGTTTCAGTGCAGTTAATTGATGCTTTCCTATATTCGTGTTTGCTTGACTTTCATCAACTTCTGTTTATTTGTTCATTGTACTTTTAAATCCCTCAGTGGGGGGGAAAAAACCAAACACCAAACCCATTTTTTTCAGTTTTATCAAATTGTTCTTTAGTCACTGTTGGGCGTTTTTTCTTTCTTTTAGGCTGCTAGATTAGGAGTTAACTCCAGTTTCCTAGCTAGTTTCTTCAAGTTTACCTGAAAGGGGTAGGGTGGAGGGTGCAGATAGCTTGCCCCCTTTTATGATTTGTGTTACAGCTATTCAGGCAGAACGAAAACAAGTATGAAACAAGGAGTGTCAATAAATTTCACAAGGATTAATGTTTGCATCACTGATAAAGCAGAAGAAATGCATGGCACGATAAGAAGTAAAAGTGATCAGAAGAGGGTGTGACTGTGAAGGAGGAAGAGAATGAAAAGTTGAATGATGGTAAAAGAGGGAATCAGGGGAAGGATTTAAACAGGTAAGAGAATGGGCAAGAATAATTGTATTGACTTTTGGTTTGTAATAGGGGGGGAAGGGGCAGTTACGGATCTCTCCCATATGGATATAGGGGAGATGAAAAGGGAGGGAACGTACAAGAGTGCTGTGACTTTGAGAGAAAAGGTTGCAAAGCTTGAACATGGTCCAGGTGCCTTGGGGTAGGACTGGCTTTGATTAGTCCAAGCAACAAGGTAGAACAAACGGAAGGACGATGCTTATAAGCTAAGTAGAGGGATTGGAGTAGCACTCGGGGAGCTCCTCAGAAGTTCAGCAGCAGCCATGGGAAAGTCGAATTGGCAAAGACACTCCCCCAGGAAGACATAATGGCTAAAATGTAGGACTGGATGGATGAAGAGACCAAGATAAATGCACACGTCACTGACGCAGAATGCTGCCAACGTGACTGGGTACTGATCCATGGGGAGAGGCAGAAGAGAGAAAGTCTGCTGAGATTTCCATGGTGAATAGGAATGGAAAAGGAAGCCTCAGCTGTCAAAAGGGAGAAGTGAGGATGGAGTTGTGAAAGCCAAGGAGAGAAAGTGTTGAGGGGAAAGATAAAGTTGGCAGAGAGATGACAAAAGTAAGAGACAAGGATCAGTGAAGATATAAATAAAGACAACATCATTTAAGGAAGCAGAAGTCACGAGAGCAATTTCAGTGGTGCAACGAGAGTAGATAGCAGAATGTCAGAAATGCAAGACAGAACAGAAAAGAGGCTTGGAAGTACATGCTGTACGTGAGTCGTGGTATTAGTTTTGGTGAGAGATGAGCCAGAGAAATGGGGAAATGTTGTCAATATTGAGAATAACTGTGCACGCTAGAGGAAAGTTAGTGGCGACTCTGAAGGACAGAGGGAACAAGAGAGAGAGAAGCGTTAAGAGCATGTGAAAGAGAAGTGATGTGAGTCTTAATATCTTTAGGAATTGGTCTATGCAGTCTTGCACTGTAAAAAGGAGAAGTAATAGGAGAAAGAGCTTGCCAGCATGGGTAGGGAAGATGTTTTCAGAGACTTTTCTTTCCACTGTCTGAAACCTGATAGATGTACGTACATCCTTTAGCATCAAAGCTAGTTTTCAGACAAATCAGCAAGATGGAAGGGAGGAATTAACCATAAGGAGAGAGAGTTAAGGGAAAGGAGGGAAAGATTCTGGTAGAGGAATATGGAACTATCTAATTAGCCTAATTGGCATCATCTATCATTTCCTACAGCATCACCAATTCTGAGTATCCACTGTACTGAAAGTCTGTGTAATGAAAAGTGGGATTCAGGTCACTTGACAGACAGACAGATGTACCTGCTGACTTCTAAGCTTACGCCTGCGTCTCTTTCGTCAAGGATGAGAAGCAGGGAAAGAAAAAACAGTTTTCAAAGTCAGGGTCAGCAGAGACAAGCACATCATTTGCATTTTGCTTTATTAATGTGGGTTAGCTCAGCAGGAGAAGTCTGGCATACTGATAAATGATTTCATAATGGGAAAAATAGGGTCAGTGACTGCAAATCATTTTCCCCCCTAAAGTAAATGAGGCACTGTTGGACAGGGGGACTTGAGGGTCATATTTCATTTCAGTCAGGAAATACAGATGTAGGCTGGACCAAAAGGGCTCTGAATATTTCACCAAGGAAAAATTATGACAAAAAAGAGGTGGAGCTAGGCCCTGCAGTTATTGCACAGTCCAGCTCCCAGGTTGTGATGGTTAGCTCCTGCTGTATTGGGTCCACATGTTCTCCCACTGTGTTTAATGTGAGCAGCTCACAGAGCTGGCTCTATCCCTGGTTTCTTGCACAGAAACCCTCTGTTACCCCTCTGTGGAAATGAGACCTTCTACAGCTTCGCTCCTACAAGCTCCTGAAACATAATTGCTCCTCCCTTTACCCCACGCTCCCCGTTAGCTCAAGTGCAGGTTTTGTCCCTCCCTTCCTATAAAGTAACACTGAGTTACTGAGTACAGAGCATCTCTTCATGGACGTATGGTTGTGGAAACAATTGGGCACGTGTTTGAGGAGTGCTAGCACTGATCATGCCCTGCTGACACAGCTCAAGGAATATACAGATCTGTGCAAAATCATCAGTATCTATGTGTTTTTCCTTGCCTGAGTCTTCTGAGCTTTCTTTGGGCTGGGGTCAGAGACTTTGAAGCCTTCTGCTCTCCTCCAAGTCACAGGAAACTTCTTTAGTTGCAAGTTGGATCTCACAGCTGAACTGACGTGCTATGAAAGGAAGATTGTCTTTTCTGTTCCCCTGCTCAAGTTTTCTGTGCCTCCGAGTGCACCCCCAGCCTGTCAGGCCCACGGTGGGATTAGACAGCTCAGCTCACCTGATCCCGTAATTACTCACTGCCAAAAGGGGCGATCCCACTCCACCTCCTTCCTAGCAGTGCACCCCTGCAGCTTCCCATCCCGTGGCACTGGAGCTCATCTTGTCTCGCAGCAAGGACTTCAAGGGACCTAAACTAGTGGAAAACTAACTCCGCCAAAGAAGGTGAGCAGTATTTTTGCTGGATTAGCTAGGTGAGCCATCCCACCACAGGATCACACGAGCACAGCCTGGGGGAGGCAGGACTGCCCTGTTTGGTGCCAGAGAGCTGTTAGAGGGGCTTGGCTGCATCATCACGCCATACCCCACAGCACTGAAGAATCCACCATGCTCAATTCTGGTCCGTGCTCCACCTCTGAAAAAATTCTTCCATTCCTCACTCCTGACCATCAGGAAAACTCGGCGGGACTGATTCAGCCTCCAGCTTTCTGACTTTCCAAAGATGCTCCCATTTTGAACGGGAGCAACTGAGTTTTAGTAACTCTCTGCTTTCTCATCTCTGGAAATTGTGTGACACAGGCCTGACAGGTCAGCTCTGCATCCACTGAGACATTTGGTAACTCAGCAATTTCTTACCTTAAATCAGAATACAAAAATTACATGCAGGCACAGTTCCCAAATTGTGACAGTTAGGCATGATGAAACACCTACAAATTGACCCAGAGCATGTGTTACTTTTTTCCTGATTATATTGGCTCTGGTACCAGAACCACAGGACAGGGATAAGCAGGTACTGAATTGAGATAAATGTATGCCTATTTTGTATTGAGACTGACATATGTCTCAGTTTCCAGCACTATTATTAAAATTAAATATGTAAGCTATGCCATATTTTGTATTCTGATTTATTGCTGTAAATGAAGTGAGGTTTTTTTATCCTTGGAACAAAATTCCCTCAGAAAACTTTTGGCACTCTCTACTCTGTCTTGCAGTGACCTTACATTGATATATTTTTTGTGTGTGTCTTCCTTTTTTCTTTTCCTTCATGCTTTATCTGTTGGCACGGAGCTAAATCCAAATTTCAGCAACCTGTTCCCAGGGCTAAACTGCCAACCTACTGTCTTTTAACTGTTATTTTTTAATTTTGTGGACCCTGGCTCTGTAATCTCAGACAAGAAAAGTTAAAAGCAGGGCAGCATTGCACGTTCTAGTCTTTTGCAATATATTTATATCCTCCATGAACATAACCAATTTTTCTTAGATCCAATATATATCTAAGCTAGAAAATCTGATGGAATATTTGAGAAATGAGAACAACTATTTTGTTTTCAAACCTGATAACTAACAACTCAACTGTCTAACTAAAGGCATTATTTTATGTTGACTTACACCATCGTGCTACAATACCCGTAACACACAACACAACTACTTCTGTAATCCTTTGTTTTGTTTTTGTCTAAACTTTAAATAGTAGAATAAAATTTTCTGGGTAAATAAATGTGCATATAGAAACCTTGCATTGTTACATAGGTTTCTAAACATAGCACTGAAGTTCATTTTGAAAGGAAAATAGACAACTATTCTTTAATTCCCACCTTTTGGCTCTGTTTGTTTACTTACAATACTTGTATCTCTAAAGAATGGAGCCTTCTCCTCTTGAAGGAAGTTATGCCATCACTGTGTCCCGTAGGAAACCTTGGGCTACGGCGCCTTTGCAGAATGGCAAAGTGGATGTATTTCAGACCAATACAGAAATTTGTTCAGTAACTAATTGTATGTGACTAAATGTGTTTTTTTCCGATAGGACGACAGGAATGTTTAAATAGCAGTCTGCTGAGGAACTGCTGCACACCTTACTGCCTGTGGCCACCTCAGCGGGTGCTATGCTGATGTGGTCAAGAGGCAAAAAATGAAAGGTGACTCTTAAAGTGACTTCTACTCTCTTGCTGCGCTCACTGCAGCAGCTCAGACAGCTTTGAATGAATCACAGGATTCCAAGAATTAGCGACAAACCTTGTCACATGGGCAACCTGCAGCACAGGATCTGCCAGAACTGTGCGGTAACTAAGGAGGTTGATGTGGTCCCTGGATGTAGAATACCTTCCGTAGGAGTAAAGCGGTGATATTACGGTAACATTAAGGGAATAGTGTGTCTTGTTCTGGTGCCCACGCTTGAGAAAAATGATGTTGACAATTTAGGCTTCACAAAGGAGCAATAAGAGTTACATGATACCTAAGCAAAGCTGATTTATGGTAAGAGACTTACAATCAGTCTCTAGTTTATTGAAAAGAAGGCTAAGAGGGAACCGGATGACAAACAGTAGGCAGTGCAGGTTCTTGACTGCAAGTGGCTCTCTCATCCTATGGACAAAGACATAGCCACATCCCATGGCAGGAAGTGAGAGCTAGAAATAAGGTGGATAGAGTAGTTCAGGGTAAAGATCAATTAACTTCATCACAGTATTGTGCTTGGATCATATTCTGGCTTAACAGCCACAGGAGCCCTTTTAATTACTATGGCAAAGGCGTCATGAAATGTGTGCGTGAATAATTGAGATATATGCTACATAAATAGGGCCAAATGCAACTAGCTGAGCTCAGAGAACTCAAAATGGCTGACTGGGACATCTGCATTTGATGAATAGTTCTTAAGGGAGGATTGTGCAAATCAAGGACTCTCTTGCTGCTATGGGCAATTCCAGGAGATGCTGGTTATGGCCTTCCCAAAAACGTGATTATCCTGTATTCCTTCCTGTGCCATCTTTGCCACGTTAGCCTGTAAAACAATACGTCACTCATCTTCAAATTCCTCCTCGGGGCTGGATTCAGGGGTCATACATGTCTTCAGGGAAAAATACTCCTATGCTTCTCTCCCACTGAAATCAGTGGGTTTTCAGGCTGTCTGAAGATAAATGTAGAGTTCAGCCTTCCCTGAATGCAGCCAAGTAGCCTACTGATTGTGTCTAGGTGAAGAGCCGGTAGGGATCTTTCTTTAATTTCTTTGACTTCACACCAGTTTTTCATGTTGTCTATTTAGACACTAAGTGCTTTAAAGCGCAAACTGTCATTTCTATGGATGTAGTGTATAGCACAGCTGAAGCCTGTCTTGATTGGGAGTTCTGGATGCAACTTGAATGCAGATAATGGAAATTTATAATAAGGTTTGAATTAATGTTTAGTCTCCCATGCTGTATAGTTTGACATCAGGGATGCTTTATCACTGCAAGCATTTACAAAAGCTACACTCTTTCTGAGAGGACTCATCAAATGCTGTTATAGAAGGATTTTGTGCTTTGTCTCACAGCAAATATTTCCAGAACTGGGCTGTTTCTTTTCCATGATCATAACATCACAAATTGAGACCACACGCATTTCATGTGCTCAAAGAAGAGCAAAAGAAAGCAATGTTTGCTAAACAGAAATTAATCTGAATCTAGCTAAGGACTAGGAAAAAAAAAGACGACTTTTTAGCATACACGGGCAGTCACTAGACCCTTGGGTAACTGCCTGCCCCCAGCTCTCTGTACATAGCTCTAGCTGCTAGCAGATCCTGGTTGAAATTCAAATCAGTTTCAGCATTGCTGCTGTCTCTTCTAATTGACTCTGATACACTCAGCTAGTGGGAGGGACGGAGGAGCAAAGCAGGCAGAAAGGACCAAATGATTTCTAACACATGCTAGGCTATTCAGCAAAATGTTATGGACACAGGGGCCTGACACTGCGCAAGCATCGGGATTCCCCATGCCCTGCCACGGAGCACTCTGTCAGAAAACCAAGAGCAATTTTCTTTTTTCTTTTTTTTTTCTTTTTTTTTTTAATGTTAGAAGCATTAGACCCAGACAGCGGTTGAAAACCACAGCTCAGTTGGCGATGAGTGCTGTGCAGCAGCAGAAGCGCATGGAAAAATTCTGGCTGACTCATCCATAATTCATCTGGCGTCCCAGGGAACGTGCGCACTGGAGCGGGATCCCTGGCACTCCTGCAAGGGAGAGGCCTGCTGCCCCGGCAAGACGTGGGCAGTCACCAGCCCTCTTCTACCCAGGTAACCTCACAGCCCCCAGGCTCTCCACGGGGCCATCCCACCACCTCTGAGAGGGACTGGTCTCCCTGCAGCAGTACAGGGCAGGGGAGCATAGCCCTGGGAGACTTAACAACTTGCGCTTCATGACGATGCTGCTGTGGGGAAGGGTCAGTGAGGGAGCTGGCCCCATACTCTGGGGTAACACGTGCAATGATTTGAGGAATCCATCCCAGTCTGTTCAATATTCACATCTTCATACCTGTGTGTGTGTGATGTAAACTCTGCTTTGAGTGACTGCTCTTGGCGTACAACCTCCTGCTGGGCTGTGTTTCCAAGGGCTCCTGGTGAAGGGCTGGCCAGGTGTTATTAAACCTTAATTATCTGTTCACATAGAACCCAAAAGGTAGGCGGCTGCAACCCAGGGCAAAGTAGTTTTTAAGCCTGACCTTCAGCTTGGAGGTAGCTAAGCAACATATTCCATGTTGAGGGATTTCAGTCATCTGATGAGGTTATTTTAAAGTTATGACTGGCCTGAAGAGACAAGTAGAAAGTCTTGCGAGCTGTTTGAAAGAAAAACAGAAGAAACAGGATGAATATCAGAGACTGTGATTTGCAGTAGCAGTGCAAGTAGCCGAAACTCAGAGGAGTTTGCAAGAGAATCTTATGGAAAAGAATGGTGACAAGTAGTGAGGAAAAAATTACATAGACAAATGAAAGTAGATGTTAATTACTTTATCTTGATCCGTGGATTTCTTCTACTGCCCAGGGCTGAAGGAGCTGACTCCTTCAGGACTGACTGCTTCCACTGATTTTCTGAAGGGATGAATGAAGTTCAGAGTACCCAAAATACCAGAGCCACAAAATAAGCTTGCGGGAAATCTGTCTATCAACCATTAGTCCTGGACCGTGTGGTCAGCCACACAGCCTAGGCAGAGCGAAGAGCTGAAGAGCATGTACACACAGTAGTGCCCAAACACAAGGGCCTAGGGATGTCCAGCTGGATTGCGGATGTCCCAAGACACCTGTAGATCAAGAGGGCTGTACACCATAATGCTTGCCACAGTGGTTAACTTCCACCTGAACGCTCTGTTGGTGAGAGCATGGAATAACTTGACAAAACAAGATTCAGAACTCATTAGCTAGCAGACACAGGTCAAAACCATCAGTTACATTCAGAGTCTGCAAATGTACATCTATTCTACTTCCAGAAGCTGTGTTTCAGGAAATTATCTTTTCAGGGCTGGAGTCATTGTCGCTACCCTCAATTTTTTTTTTTTTTTTTTTTTTAATTAAAGACATGACATAGAGACATCATCTAGAAAATGTAGCATGTTTTAATAATAAAAATTTTGCCTTGCCAAAGCAAAGTTTCTTTACTACATGATGTTTAATCTCACATATACATCCATGGCTATTTTCTTGTCTTAAATCTAATTACTTCCCAGTATTTCATATTTCAGTTTGTTATATCTATTTTCATCTCATGTTCTGCCACTGTTCCCAAGAGTACACTCCATTGCACAATTCTCTGTATTATTTATTTTGAGGCAGCTTCTGGGATATAGAATTAGTCCTGGGATTTATCCACAGTTTTGACACTGGCAAGCTGGGTGACTTCTCGCCAAGTCACTGCACCTCTTCACCACCGTTTTCCCAGCAGTAAGAGTGGGGTAATAACCCTTCCTTTCTGAAAGCACGTGGAGGTCTGCAGATGAAGTGCTATATAGTTCATAGTCCGTGTTTACAGCAACAATTTCACTGATGTAGTAGATTTACGTACTGAATTTTCCTTTTTTTTTTTTTTTTTAACAGATGAAAACTTGAAGAGCAGCACCTGTCAAAGTGCTTGTTAACCTCTAACACAACTGGCGAAAACAGATGATCAGTCAATTTTTCTTTTCCTCAGCCTGTTTAAAAGAGGCACAACAGTAATAGAGACAAGCTTTTAAACTCGACGTTTGTGACCTATTTGGAACATATCAGTGCAAACTTTGCTCATCGGTCCTGATTTTTCTTTTCTTAAGGTGGCCTCTGAGGGAATAAATGCAACATTTCTTATGCCTGTGACTATGTGCACCCCCGGTCCAGCCAGGCAGGGGTGCTGCTTGAATTGCAGCAGCCCCAGGACTTGGTAGCAAAGAACTGCCTGAATTTGAGAGGAAAGCCTCGCTATGACGCTTGCCTTTCGGTCCTGCCTGAGAGTTCACTAACTCCACACAGAAGGTCTGTCAAGTTAGGAAAGTTTCCTGTAGTCTCTGCCTCTTCAAAAAATACCCAACAGCCAGAATAAATCTGTCTTGCAGTGACTTTCATGTCATCAGATAGAGGGGTCTCTAAAGAGGTGCAAGCACAACAGCCAAGTAATTGTGCTAGAGATGCATAAGTTCATTTTAAAAGATGTTTCCTGTTTCACCCTTATGCATGATCTTCTCTTAAAAAAGTAAATTCAAATTAGTACTAAATACATTTTCTTAAATAGCATCAACTATGGGAAAGGTTCTTTCTACTACAGTATCATGATTATATACGTCATGGACTTATCTTGTACAATAATCAGTGTATCTTGTCTCTGGAGTTCAACTATATATCAGAAAAATCCCCCCGAAAGGGGGGATTAGTCAGATTACTACTGGCTTGCCTTTTCTTTATTACCTCATGTTTATTTCCTCAGTTATGCACTGCATAGTTCAGACATTGCGTGCCCCTTAGTAGTGTACATATCCATTCCCGTTCAGATATGGGGCCCTGGCTTTGATACCTGAGAAGCTATGCACAAATGTGAAGCTCGACTTACCAATGAGAATCCAAGGGAGTTCAAAATCCTACTAGCACAAGTGAGATTGGAGGACCAGGACTAGGACTTTTGTTTTGGAACTGCTAGTCAGAGATTTTTGCAGTATTAGAGTCAATGCTTTGTCCATCATCTGAGCCCCAGTAAACAAAGGCAAAACTGTGCAGTGCCTAATATTTTAATGTTTATTTTAAGGGTATCATCTTGCAATGCCAAATTCAAGAATTTGCCTCATGCATCTGTTGATTTTGTAACTAAAGCACTGTTGGTGAAATTATTTTCCTCACTGCTTCGTAATTGTGGGAGGAAAACATGTAAGTAGATCGGAATTGTGCACCACAACAATGAAAGTAACCCTCATTTAAGGCACAGGATATGAGATAGAGGAATCAAACTGGAGCCAGCTGAGGACAGCTCTTCTACCAGGCACTCAAGTTTCCCTAGGAGGATTTTATCCAACCCTTGAAACCTAGTTGGGATATTTCTTCCAGTGGAGCTACACCTGTAGTGTAGGCAGGGTGCAGACATTTTACCACAATCAAACCATATGCAGCTTCGTTACACTTCGCTACATTCTTGGCAGCACTTAAGGAGCATGAGTTAGTGATTTTTTTTTTGTGTATGTGTTTGTAAAAAGGCACAGTACTGGATGTTCGACATCACTGAGAAGCCAAAATAAATATACTATGGTAATGACCTTCAGGATGTGGAAGAGAATGTTATATCACTTAATGATAAGTAAATAAATAGAGTAACAATTCAGGCCTTGTTAATTTGACAATGTCTTTAAATTCAATACAGTAGTAGATACCTGGCCCCTTCCTACTATGCTTTTTAAGTTCTGCACTAAGCATTGGAGGCTAGATATTATACCTGTACAGTGTGTCCTTTCTTCTCAGTTAAAAATTAAAGTAAAAGGTCATTCTTGAACAGGCTCAGAAACTATACAGGGTTTTGATAAAATACAGGGCTAATTCTAGTTGTACACAACCTTTCCTTCCTTCCCCTGCTTTTAGGACCCATATTAAAAGGAAGAAGAGTTGTCTTTCAGGCAGCGTTGATGTCCATCTTCAGTTACCACCTCTTGACAAGATGTTGCTGGATATGTCATTGTTGGCATTCATTTCTTCAGAAACGTAGAGAACCCTTGGTTGCCAGAGCCAGAAAACTTCATAAGCTCAGATAACCACCACTTGGTGCTTCTTGCTGGCCAATTTTTAACTACTGCTTTCATACACATTTGTTACCAGCCGTTCTTTAATGAGGAATGATTAGTTCCTTGTTACAGCAGGGGGGTGTCCTAAACTTTTCCTGCACTGTTGCCCCACCACTGTTTGCTGGTTTTGTCCTTCAGTTCAGATCAATCCTGCCTGAGCCAATACCAAGCTGTAAGCGCATACCTGACCGAGGAACATTTAAAAGATGTGTGGCTGCATTTATATTCTCTGTGGGTAGACGTGGTTATAATACTTCCTTTTCCTGCATTTTTCACTGTGATTCAATATTCCTTCTGTACATAAGACTGTGCCACTTTAATTACGGATCGTGCTTCCATTTAAATTGATAGAGAATTTGTATTAAAAGTTTGAAAGAGAAGTTGCTGCCTTCTCTGCTATTAATAGTATTACTGCTTTATATAACTACATGATTCCCATACAGTGGATAAATTACAACAGACAAATAAACATCTCTGCCCACAAGGAACTTCTGCATAAAAAGAGATTAAAGGATACAGAGCAGGAAAGTTCAATGCAGAAAACAGACTGAGGTTTGGAGGGTAGCGAGAAAATGCTGCAAAGAAGTAGCAAGTCTGCAGAAGGTCAAATCTTATCCTAGAGATGAGGCGCAGTCAACAGAATTAGGGCCAGCATTAATGTCTCATACTACGTGCAGCAGCTCCTGGATTAGCGGTGAAAATTGAGATGTCAGTAACTGAGGTGAAGAGGCTGTTTTTCCTATGAAGTGTTTAATTTTGCAAGCGTATTTTCTCTTGCCCAAGCTCTGTCTCACCTCTTCCTATGAGCCAGGGATGACATGTCACTGAGTCACATCTCACTTCAGCTGCACCTCATCTTCAGCAGCTTTTGGTTCCACCTCTTCAGCATTTTGCCAGTGCTACATCCTGTTCTCCTTGCTCAGACACAAAGCTCAGGCAGGGAAGTGGGATGGCAAGTCAGCGCATACCCACTGCTGCTCTTCCTGCTGGGCCACCTGTGTGCCAGGTTGGGCTGCACACACAGCTTGGCTTTGTGCTGACCAGGCATGTCAGGAGGCTGCTTGGTGGCACCTAACAGCTCATATGGGACCCACAGGGGCCAGGTAAAGACCCTTGTGTTGAATTGCATCAAATAAAGGAATTCATGCTGCAGGCAGAAGCTTTGGAGAGCAAAAGCATGCTTTGAACAATATGCTGTCTCTAGAAGCCAAATATGTACTTAAAGAAGTCACTAAAAGCAAACAAAACCCCCACAAATTATACTATCTAAAATGGCATCGATTTAAATTTCCCATACAGTGAGTTTAAAGTAAATATCTCATGCCTGTAAAAATATTGTAAGAACATTATAAAGGTTTCAGAATCAAGCACCCATAATAATAAGAAACACATTAATTTGGATTAAGCTTTGCAGCTTTAATTCTTTCCCTCTGAGTGCACTTGCATCCTGGTAGTCTTTGTTTGTATGATCATATACAACTTCTTCCAGAATGCAGAATGCTTGATTCAGCAGTAACCGGTTCATCTGTTCTTGTCAGATGTGCTAGAACGGGAGGGATGTCCTCCAGGTACCTGTCTTTCTCCATTAACTGCTGACAGAACCGAGGTGAGAACTTAGGTGAGATACCTAACGCGCTGGTCAGTGAAGTGATTCCTGCTTGTAGTACTGACACAGAACGCTCTTACTGGGCATACTAGATTTGTTCCCAGTAAAGCTCACCACCAGCTGATCCATGACCAGTGCAAGCCTTCCGCAGAGAGAAATTGTAGTGCTTGATGGCTTCTGGTACACTTCCACAGTGTATCACTCACTGGCTAAAAGATGCCTGTGTGGTCCAGGAACCTTATGTCAATCAGAACTGAAACACATCTCTCCGTGCACTAGTTCGTACCTTTCTGCAGTCTGGCAACAACTTTTTGAAATGCATTTTCAGGTTCTTCAGTGTCTCAGATGAACTTTTTTTAGCATGGACCCTCATCTAAAAATCCAGGCTGGTTGGTGCAGCAAACGAGAAAAATCTAACTTACTTAAGCTAAGGATAGGATTTTCATATGTGATTTGTATTGCTGTCACTAATGAGCTGGTTCTCCAACACAGCTTCATGCTATTGGTTATTGTTAGAGAGAATGACCTTCTCTACAACATATGGCCTCCTATAGACTGCACTTTTGTAAGGGTTGGTTCGGAGCTGGGGATAAATGCTGCCTGCCATATGAATTTAATATGGCACTTCAGTAAACTTGCAAGTTGCTAGAACTGTGCTCTCAACAAGTCCAGCATCTAATTGCAAGGCACTATATAAAAGGAGGTGTTTGCATTCACAGAATTTAGTCAAAGTTGCTTAGCACATCAACAACATAACATATTCGCTAGAAGAAATAAGGAGTCTCTAACAAGCAAGTTTATCCTAGAACTCCTAACCACAGACCATTAAAATTAAGCAAACTACTTGTTTATCAAAACCTCCCTTTAATTACTAAGAACTAGCCAAGTGTGACAAATCCATGACAACACTGAATTGTTAGTTTCCTGCAATCTTTATGTTTAAAAATAAATTTCTCTCTGCCATGAGACTTAACCTACTAGGGCCTGGGAGTACAGACAGCGTTTGCCTATTAACAAGCATTATTATACATTACTTACCTTAAGAAACAGAAAAGTGAACTGAAGTTAGCAATACACAATAGAGAGCTTTTTGAGATGAAAAAGATTTGCACTCCACACTTTTCCTCAATCTTTCTCAAAATATACCAAATATATTCAATATGAGGGGATCTGTATATACAGATTACTTTTTGTTCCTCTATAAAGCTGTAACATGGAGAAGAATGCTGTCAGGTCAAATTAGGTGTTACTGATTTTCATTATTTCATTGCAGATCCTTCAATACTTCTTTCAGCTGCCAAAGTCGAGGGACTGCAGCAAGAATCCCAGCTTTTATATGTTTTAAGCAAGTTTTTAATTCTTCTGTACGGCAAAAGCTTGTAAATATGAAAGGAAGGTCTCCTAAAAGCTCAGAAAACAGATGGCAAATAACCAACCACCTACCCATCCTCTCTAAATGTCTTATTTTTAAGCAAATGGGCTTTTAAGCCAACTTCATTTGTGGGTGGGCATTGACTCATGAGTTTTGAACACTTACTGTGGCAATGCAAATCTGGATCAAAACTTCAATTTTATGTTTCAAAAAGCACTGTTGAAAATTTTTTTAAAGCAACAGAAATGCTTGTATTCCATTTAGTTTTCAGACTATCCAAATGAAATATGTATTTTCAAACCACTCAAGCATTCCCTTACATTGTTACTAGTCAAAACGCAAGAGAAACCTGTTAGCGTATCAGTCGCAGGAGGTTTTAAGAAGAGTTTAAGCAAGTGCCTGTCAGGAATGCTCATGGGATAGCTGGTCCAGCGTTGGAGGGGAGAGGAGGTCAGATAACCTCTCTGTCTTTCTCAGCATTTTGATTTCTAGAAAGGAAAACTGACTTTATTATTCAGACGCTTCCATGGGGGGCAGTGCCATGCAGCTGTAACGAATCAGTGACAATACTGCGGCTTTTATAAAGATTTTCGTATCATACTCTATAGCATCCTCACACAGGTAAGTTCATAAGGTAAGTTAAAAGAAGTTGCCAAGTCGATAAGATTCAGTCATTTTTAAGCTGATTAAACAATATTGTTGATGACAGAGGTTAGCATAGGCGTGGCTTGGCAAACAACAATAATTGCTGATCATAATAATAATAATAATAATATGTACTAGAACAGGAAGCTACTCTTCCTCCAAGCTTCTGAGCATATACACTGCAATCATGACAGCATATATAATGGCAAGTTAATCTTAAAAACAATCACCTGCAAAATCATGACCTTGTTTGAAATATTTTAATTGCTCTGTCATGCAAGTATTCTCCAAGGTTACTACGACTGAACAAAGTTAGAAAAATATTTTGCATTTTGTCAGACGATGTACTTTGTAGATGCCTGGTTTTGTAGTCTTAAAATAAAAGGAGGCAACTGTCTGTACATCCTACAGGCTTCTGGTATATTTAATACATTCCATAAATCATAACATAACGATCAGTCCTGTACAGTAAAATACTACTGTCTAACAAGGGCAGCAGATTTTCAGGATTTCAGATTTCAGCAGATATTCAGGATTTCATGCTAACTTGTTTCCCTGGAACAGATTTGAAAGAGGCAAACTACAGATTGGCAGTAGGACTGGGAGCAGCTACAATAACTAAAAATTATTAAAACTCAGTGTTTTTCACCTGACAGTTTCATGTTCCTAAAGTCCATTTAAAATCTACTTCTGCCACTAAGATTAGCGTGTGGAACATTTGAATTTGTAGGTGTGAGAGATGCAGAGGGGAAAAAAATAGTTTCTTATATGTAAACATCTATTTTACTGAAGAGCCAAGCGAGCTAAAGAAAAAAGCATGACGAAACTCCATCTGCGTGCAATTCCTGGAGCCTTACTCATCTCACTTCCTGATTCTCCTTTTTGGCCTCCTTTCCCTTAGGGCCCTCCCACCTCTATAAAGACCATAACAATAATTATCCTGCCAGTGGAGACTTAAACATTCTTGACATCCTCACATCTAACAAGTACAGGACATTTCACAAAGGCCTAGCCTGGCTTTCAAGAAGTGGGTCAGCTTGACACATCCCATGTGTTTCTGAAAGCCTGCAGTCTTTGAGCTTGCTCATCTATGGTAATGGGCACCCTACCAATGCACGGACTGGAAACAAAACACCGCCTGGTTTGCCAGGGGAACTTTAAAACGTTTACTGAAAGCGCGTAACTTGTAAATTTCCATCCTAAGCATCATATAGAGAATGTCGTATGGTGCCCGGCCACACAGCAGTTTCCAAACTCAGCAGTTTTGTGACCCACCTGCCCCTCGTTAGTTAAAAGGGTACTGGAGCTCTTTCAGCCGCTCGCAGGAGTCAGGCTGCCGATGCACCCAGCCAGGGCAAGGGGAAAAGGAGCACAGAGTGCTTCAGTCCGTTAGTTCAAGGAGGCTGGATGATTAGCTCTTTTCTTCTTCCATTTCATCTTTTCCTGTCCTTCAACCTCACTTCGCTTGGTTACATACCACAAAGGGATTTTTTAGTCCAGGCTGATCTGGCCAAACAAACTCTTTTACTGTAGAAATTCTGGCCACTGTGATTTTTTTTCAGTCACTCTTCAATGGTTTTTCTTATATTTCAACATTTAAATCATGCCAACTTGCTTCCACCCTCGGCAGAAATTCATGATGACTCAGAAATGGATCTTGACCCGCTAGCTGAGAATCACTTCTCTAATAGTGTTATGGTTTAGAATCATAGAATCATTGAGGTTGGAAAAGACCTCTAAGATCATCGAGTCCAACCGTCAACCCAACACCACCATGCCCACTAAACCATGTCCCTAAGCGCCTCATCTACTCGTCTTTTAAATACCTCCAGGGATGGGGACTCCACCACTTCCCTGGGCAGCCTGTTCCAATGTTTCACCACTCTTTCAGTAAAGAAATTTTTCCTTACATCCAATCTAAACCTCCCCTGCCGCAACTTGAGGCCATTTCCTCTCGTCCTATCACTTGTTACTTCGGAGAAAAGACCGACCCCCACCTCGCTACAACCTCCTTTCAGGTAGTTGCAGAGAGCGATGAGGTCTCCCCTCAGCCTCCTTTTCTCCAGGCTAAACAACCCCAGTTCCCTCAGCCGCTCCTCATAAGTCTTGTTCTCCAGACCCCTCACCAGCCTCGTTGCCCTTCTCTGGACACGCTCCAGCACCTCAACGTCCTTCTTGTAGTGAGGGGCCCAAAACTGAACACAGTATTCAAGGTGCGGCCTCACCAGTGCCGAGTACAGGGGCACGATCACTTCCCTACTCCTGCTGGCCACGCTATTTCTGATACAGGCCAGGATGCCATTGGCCTTCTTGGCCGCCTGGGCACACTGCTGGCTCATGTTCAGCCGGCTGTCGACCAACACCCCCAGATCCTTCTCTGCTGGGCAGCTTTCCAGCCACTCTTCCCCAAGCCTGTAGCGCTGCATGGGGTTGTTGTGGCCAAAGTGCAGGACCCGGCACTTGTCCTTGTTGAACCTCATACAGTTGGCCTGGGCCCATCGATCCAGCCTGTCCAGGTCCCTCTGCAGAGCCTTCCTACCCTCCAGCAGATCAACACTCCCGCCCAGCTTGGTGTCATCTGCAAACTTACTGAGGGTGCACTCAATCCCCTCATCCAGATCATCGATAAAGATATTAAACAAGACCGGCCCCAGTACTGAGCCCTGGGGAAAGGGCTTGATATCTGTTTTCACAAAAGGAATAAAGCAGCGTGTCTCATCGTATTTTCTATCCTGCCCCCGCATAAATTTATCTTGTGAGTAAAACACATTCTATTCAGCTTGGAGGGCATTTTATTTCTGTGCTCATTTTGACATTTTAGTTAGAATACGACGCTTGTACAGTAGCCCAGACAGCGGAGACTATAAAATCTTCTATTTATGATCTATCCTGATGAACAGATTTTCAGTTCTCCTTAAACTGCCTTTTAATACTGGGGAAAAAAAACACCCTATGCACCAGAAAATGATCAAAAATAATTGTTCTTCAGTGTGGAAAGAGGATATGGTAAAGAGCTATGAATAGTAACTTTGGAAGAAAAGCATGAAGTTAACTATGAATAAACTTTAAACTCATTAACAAAATGCAAAGAAATTCACAGAAATTGGACTATAGAGATTAAATTTGGTGAGATTTTGTACAAAGAGTAGCTCATACTTCTATAAAACTTGGGGTCCCCATAGATCACAGTGCCCGTGTACATACCAGAAAGGTAAGAACAGAATACAGAGAACAAGCCTGCTCCCGCTGTGTATGCACGCTGCGTTCAAGTACCAAAACTAAATAGATATATATCTCTCCCTATATCTGGGTTTTTTATATATATATAAATATAAATACCACAACTGAAGCATTGGCAAACAAGAGAGATTTCTAATTACTCTTGGTCTAAGATAGGCACAGGTGTAGTTGACTCATACAACAAAATTATTTCTATTAGCGGATTGCTCAGTTTCATAAAAGCAGAAGCACCGTGTTATGTGTGAGCAGCAATATAGTAACATTGTAAATTGCAACTTGATTGCCATTTGATTCAACCAAGTTAATAGCTGATGATGGCCTATAATTCATATGTGATTCATTTTGGCAAGTCTTTCATTTGTCAGTTTATCAATCAAGCCTATCCTATATACGAGCAATTAAATTAGCAGGGGAAAAAATAGTCCAAATAGCAAAGGGCTCAGCAAAAAAATCCTCCAGGTAGTTTGAAGAGATCTATGGTTTTTTATATATATAAATATAAATACCACAACTGAAGCATTGGCAAACAAGAGAGATTTCTAATTACTCTTGGTCTAAGATAGGCACAGGTGTAGTTGACTCATACAACAAAATTATTTCTATTAGCGGATTGCTCAGTTTCATAAAAGCAGAAGCACCGTGTTATGTGTGAGCAGCAATATAGTAACATTGTAAATTGCAACTTGATTGCCATTTGATTCAACCAAGTTAATAGCTGATGATGGCCTATAATTCATATGTGATTCATTTTGGCAAGTCTTTCATTTGTCAGTTTATCAATCAAGCCTATCCTATATACGAGCAATTAAATTAGCAGGGGAAAAAATAGTCCAAATAGCAAAGGGCTCAGCAAAAAAATCCTCCAGGTAGTTTGAAGAGATCTATCCTTAACACTGTTGAAATACCATAGCGTACTTCTTAGTGGTTTTCTTTTCTTATTAGGACCAGTAATTCAGCACAGTAGGTACAAAGATAAATAACACACTGCTAGATTTCCAAGCAGCTTCTTGAGGCAGGGAGAATTAATGCCAAAACTGTTACAAAGAAACTATGCATTGGAAAAACTTAACCAGGAGAAATACTAAAGAACAGCAAACAGTTACCATCACTACAAAGAGGAGATAGTAGATTTCAGAAGGTGGCTGGAAATTTGTCAGGCTGGCAGCCGTGGCACACGTACTAAATTCATGTGTAACTGGGAGGCTCAGTCCTACAGGGGGGACAAAGGACACGGACAGAAATAGACTCCCAAGGAGAATCCTGCTTCTGTTTCTTGACGACAGCCAGAATGCTATCGGCACCGCTGGCACAGACGGCCGTAGCCCACTTACCCACTCTTAATGAAAACAAAGAGAGCAGCCAACACAGGATCCAGCCTGGGGTTAAACCACAACACCTCAACAACGTCAAGGCCACGCAGAACGCTCCGTTGTGAGAAGAAGATGTGCTTGTGCAATCGGGCGAGCTTTATTCTTACTGACGCTGCCTGGAGGGTGTCAGTCAGGGGCTGCTCTCCCCTCCCCTCTGGCTCTGGGTTCCCCGAGGAGAGCCAACGGGCACACCGACAGGGAGCTGGTGCCTATGCAGCATGTCTGCCCGGAGGACCTGGGTCCAGAGTGACGGGGGGAACTGATCACCTGCACTCACATTAAAACCCACGTCTGACATGTTGACGCCCTGTTGATACGTCCAACAGGAGGCCAAACAAATACCCTCAGTTGCTGGAATGTTTGGATTGCACCTTATTTGGTTGAAACGGTCACTAAAAGTAAACATCAATAAAAACCAAGCATACAGAAGAAAATCTCTGCATATGAAATTAGGCCTAACTAGGCTTTTCTGCAAAGCGAAATAATTTTTGGCTGATCCATCTACTGAAATTCTTTGAAAGCGTCCAAAAAACCCCCACCTGAAAACCAAAGAGACTTTGGTGGACGAGTTCACACTTTACAGTGTTTCAAAAGGCCTTTGATTAAATGCCTAAGCCAGAGACGACTCAAGCAGCTAAGTAATCACTGGGCAAGAAGAAAAGTACTATCACGGCTCAAAAACTGGAGATGGAAAACAAAGAGCAGAATTCAACAGCGAGTTTCTGCGATGGCGGAAGGTTAACGACAGCCTGCTTCAGAGCTCTGTAGCAAGTCTCATATTGTTGGTGTATTTACCACTGATCTAGAAAGAGGACTGTATTGTGAGATTGTAAAATTTGCAGCTGTCACAATTATTTCAGTTAAGCAAGACAAAAGGGGACTGTGATGATGACAAAGTCCTAAAGAAATAGAATGGATCATGTAACGGTGAATTAAGTTCAATATTGAAAATGCAAAATAACGCATGTTAGAGAGGAACATGAGTACCGCTTCCAATTCTGACAAGTTCCAATTCATTTACGTCAACTGAAAAGCAGAAACTGGGCATTTCTGTAAATGTCTGTGTGCTCTCTCTGATCCCCACGAAGCTGTAGTCAGAAAACAAATAAACTAATAGAACACTGGAGGAATAAATAACATACTGGTTAATACCGAGTATTAGAATGCCTCTACATAAAGGAATTTGTTTTCTCCTCTGGCGTGGTCTACAGCATATCCTACCTCAGAAAAAGTGATGTGGATGAGTCTGTCTGCAGGCATGTTTGGGGGAAAAGGCTTTTATAAAAACCAATGTTTTGATAGATTTGGATTATTTATCCTAAGAAGGTGGTACATGACAGGATAAAAGCAATCAGGGTAGGGAATAACGTCAAGAATTAAGGACGGAAACACCGCTCTCCTGTCTTATTGTACAAGAAACAGGAACTTGATGGTGGCAATCTCAAAATGGGTGTCATGAAATATTTTTGCACGAATGCTAAGTGAGCCACGACTCAGGAAGTAGCTATGGCGAAAAATTTATTGAAATTCAAAAGAGTTGACACATCTGCACTTATGAACATAACAAATATATCCCCTGAAATTTATGTTAGCTAAATACTGTATATTTTCTTTAATTTAGCTCTAAACTAGTAAGCTTCATGGTTTAAAACAACCTCTAGATATTAGAAAGCAAACTTAGATCCAGTGGGAGATAGCATACCAGTGCCAGGGTAATTGACCCTCGGGCATGATTCAGCATGTGTTTTGGCATCCATCCTAGGCATTTCTACTCTTGTATAGTTTGCAGCTCCTTTTGATAGGGTATTTTTAGGTAATTGCATTTTGTCCAGCCGTAGATGCTACTAGACATCATGGACCACTCTCGTGTGACAGGATAGTTTGGTGACTATAGGTGAGGAATGTTTAGCTTCTTACAAGCCTTTGTGAGTGTCACACCTGCATTACCTCACCAGCCATTTCACACAGGTGAAGCATAATTAACATCCTCTATTTCCTGCTTCTGTACTTGTTCTCCAACACGCTGGCAGCTGGAAATGGTTTGTGAAGTGCCCAACGTTTCAGGTTCTAGACTTGCCTGTAAAATCCCCTTCCCTCTTCTGATGTTTTCAAAGTCGTGCTTGTCTGTCAGTAGATGTTTCTTTCATTGCTGCCATGTGAAAATATCAGGGCAGGCAAGTGCTTATTAATCAATGCCATTAAGTATAAGCAAAAATATCCCTCAAAGCACAAACCAAAGGAGGAAAAAAAACCCCGAACCCCCCCTCCAGGAACACTGTTCTGCTCCTCCTGTCCTCCTCAGCCGAGGCATTCCCAAGCTTTCCCGTCTCCCGCGGGCCGCCCTGCCCCGTTCTCGGTGGCACTTCTCCTTGCCCCCGTCCCCTCCCGCGGCCC